>NW_028123584.1:0-471992 GCF_965194805.1 Balaenoptera borealis
CGTTAAGCAGCCATAGTGTGTTTTGTAAACTTGTGACTCTGTTCTGTTTTGTAATTCAGTCCAAGTGTAGCGGTTTTTACATTCCCTCTATAAGTGATAGCTTATGATAAGTGTCTTTTTCTGTGTGACTTATTTCACTTAGAACCGTCGTAGCTAAAGCCACTCATCATGCTGCTACTAGCCTTATGACATTGATGTCATGGCTGAGTGATATTCCATTGTACATAAGGACCACCACTTCTTTATCCATTTTTCTCTTTCCTGGGATATTTGAGGTGTCATGAAGTGGAGGTTCTTGTCAACAGAGCAGCCCTAAACTTTGGGGTGCCTGTGTCTTGCTGATTTTTAGTTTTCCCAATTTATATGCCCATGAGTGGAAGTGCCCTATGCGCTCTAAGCTGTGTTTTTTCGATGTTTCAGGACACACCGTACAGTTCTCCAGAGTGGCTCTTGGCAATTTACATCCCGACCATCAGCGCAGCAGGGCTCCCATTTCTCCATGGCCTGTCCTGAATTTCTGGTTTTGACAGTTTTTTCCACATGGCCCTTTTGACCGATGGGAAGCGAGACTTCTTTGTAGCGCTGATTTGCCTTTCCAGGTTGCTTGGTTGGCCAAAAAGGGCGTATGCGTTTTTTCCTGAATATATTCAGGAAAAAACGCATACGCCCTTTTTGGCCAAGGGCATCATTGTCGACGTTTTGCCGCTTTTCATGTGCTTTAAAGGCGATTCGAATCGACCTCCTGAAATCTGTTTCCTGCAATTCTGCCTTGCTTTCAAATCCTCTTCGTTGCCTTCCCTCAATATATTTGTGGACGAGAGTTATCATTTATAACTCTGCAGGTTTGTGAATTGCAGTGCCCCTGAGCTCCATTTTTCAACTCGCTTTTTTGGGAGCTGGCCGCAAAAGCGCAGGATTGCCTCAGGCCCTATTCTGGTTCCGGGCGGCAGGCTGAGCCTGTGGTTAATTCTTCTTCCTGATGAGAAAATAGAGTGACCTGTGCCTGTCCCAACACCTAGAGCTAGTCTCTCATTGGCTCCCCCTCTTCCCGTTCATCCTCAGGACAAATTGCAAGCTGTACGGAACGGGAGGTTAAAGGTGCTGATTCTCCAAGGAGGGAGATTGCTAGTAAAGCGGCTGGAATGGCGAACCCGAGCACAAGGAGATGAGAAATGAGGTGCGTGTTAGAAACCTTTCCCTATCACACGGTGTACCACCTTCTGGGTTTCTCATGCATGGTTTCGAGGTAGGAAGATGCCCTTGAACCTGGAGATTTGGGACCCATGGGATGGGTAACAGGCAGTATTACTTTAAAGGCTCTGCGTTTGCTCCCCCAACCTCACCAAACCTCTCAGCCCCGAGAGTGTCCACCCTTATGTCTCCTCCAGCTGTGGGTCTAGATATGGTCAATCCAGGTTGCATCACAGCCCCTGAACGAATTTTGTAAGAATTTCTCTCTCTTTCACTGTCTTTGTTTCACGGGTTTTTAAAAGTAATTTATTTTTATAATGGGGTTTAGCCGCTTTTCACGGCTGTGTTTCTGCCGCTTTACACCCACTTGACTCACTTCCAGAGAGATATCAATACATAGGTTTTAAGATTCTTACTAGTCAGATATATTCTTGAGCGGTGAATAGGGGGTGTTGAGTCCAGTTCACTGAGCAAGGAGTAGGTCTTTCTATGACATATTGGGTTTATGGAACGGTATCTGAGCTCATTTGAAACCCTTGTTTTATGCATCACCCCACCCCACCTTTCCCGTTAAGCAGCCATAGTGTGTTTTCTCAACGTGTGACTCTATTCTGTTTTGTAATTCAGTTCAAGTGTAGCGGTTTTTACATTCCCTCTATAAATGATAGCTTATGATAAGTGTCTTTTTCTGTGTGACTTATTTCACTTAGAATCGTCGTAGCTAAAGCCACTCATCATGCTGCTACTAGCCTTATGACATTGATTTCATGGCTGAGTGATATTCCATTGTACATAAGGACCACCACTTCTTTATCCATTTTTCTCTTTCCTGGGATATTTGAGGTGTCACGAAGTGGAGGTTCTTGTCAACAGAGCAGCCCTAAACTTTGGGGTGCCTGTGTCTTCCTGATTTTTAGTTTTCCCCATTTATACGCCCATGAGTGGAAGTGCCCTATGCGCTCTAAGCTGTGTTTTTTCGATGTTTCAGGACACACCGTACACTTCTCCATAGTGGCTGTTGGCAATTTACATCCCGCCCATCAGCGTAGCAAGGCTCCCATTTCTCCATGGCCTGTCCTGCATTTCTGGTTTTGACACTTTTTCCGCATGGCCCTTTTGACCGATGGGAAGCGAGAATTCTTTGTAGCGCTGATTTGCCTTTCCAGGTTGCTTGGTTGGCCAAAAAGGGCGTATGCGTTTTTTCCTGAATATATTCAGGAAAAAACGCATACGCCCTTTTTGGCCAAGGGCATCATTGTCGACGTTTTGCCGCTTTTCATGTGCTTTAAAGGCGATTCGAATCGACCTCCTGAAATCTGTTTCCTGCAATTCTGCCTTGCTTTCAGATCCTCTTCGTTGCCTTCCCTCAATATATTTGTGGACGAGAGTTATCATTTATAACTCTGCAGGTTTGTGAATTGCAGTGCCCCTGAGCTCCATTTTTCAACTCGCTTTTTTGGGAGCTGGCCGCAAAAGCGCAGGATTGCCTCAGGCCCTATTCTGGTTCCGGGCGGCAGGCTGAGCCTGTGGTTAATTCTTCTTCCTGATGAGAAAATAGAGTGACCTGTGCCTGTCCCAACACCTAGAGCTAGTCTCTCATTGGCTCCCCCTCTTCCCGTTCATCCTCAGGACAAATTGCAAGCTGTACGGAACGGGAGGTTAAAGGTGCTGATTCTCCAAGGAGGGAGATTGCTAGTAAAGCGGCTGGAATGGCGAACCCGAGCACAAGGAGATGAGAAATGAGGTGCGTGTTAGAAACCTTTCCCTATCACACGGTGTACCACCTTCTGGGTTTCTCATGCATGGTTTCGAGGTAGGAAGATGCCCTTGAACCTGGAGATTTGGGACCCATGGGATGGGTAACAGGCAGTATTACTTTAAAGGCTCTGCGTTTGCTCCCCCAACCTCACCAAACCTCTCAGCCCCGAGAGTGTCCACCCTTATGTCTCCTCCAGCTGTGGGTCTAGATATGGTCAATCCAGGTTGCATCACAGCCCCTGAACGAATTTTGTAAGAATTTCTCTCTCTTTCACTGTCTTTGTTTCACGGGTTTTTAAAAGTAATTTATTTTTATAATGGGGTTTAGCCGCTTTTCACGGCTGTGTTTCTGCCGCTTTACACCCACTTGACTCACTTCCAGAGAGATATCAATACATAGGTTTTAAGATTCTTACTAGTCAGATATATTCTTGTGCGGTGAATAGGGGGTGTTGAGTCCAGTTCACTGAGCAAGGAGTAGGTCTTTCTATGACATATTGGGTTTATGGAACGGTATCTGAGCTCATTTGAAACCCTTGTTTTATGCATCACCCCACCCCACCTTTCCCGTTAAGCAGCCATAGTGTGTTTTCTCAACGTGTGACTCTATTCTGTTTTGTAATTCAGTTCAAGTGTAGCAGTTTTTACATTCCCTCTATAAATGATAGCTTATGATAAGTGTCTTTTTCTGTGTGACTTATTTCACTTAGAATCGTCGTAGCTAAAGCCACTCATCATGCTGCTACTAGCCTTATGACATTGATTTCATGGCTGAGTGATATTCCATTGTACATAAGGACCACCACTTCTTTATCCATTTTTCTCTTTCCTGGGATATTTGAGGTGTCACGAAGTGGAGGTTCTTGTCAACAGAGCAGCCCTAAACTTTGGGGTGCCTGTGTCTTGCTGATTTTTAGTTTTCCCCATTTATACGCCCATGAGTGGAAGTGCCCTATGCGCTCTAAGCTGTGTTTTTTCGATGTTTCAGGACACACCGTACACTTCTCCATAGTGGCTGTTGGCAATTTACATCCCGCCCATCAGCGTAGCAAGGCTCCCATTTCTCCATGGCCTGTCCTGCATTTCTGGTTTTGACACATTTTCCGCATGGCCCTTTTGACCGATGGGAAGCGAGAATTCTTTGTAGCGCTGATTTGCCTTTCCAGGTTGCTTGGTTGGCCAAAAAGGGCGTATGCGTTTTTTCCTGAATATATTCAGGAAAAAACGCATACGCCCTTTTTGGCCAAGGGCATCATTGTCGACGTTTTGCCGCTTTTCATGTGCTTTAAAGGCGATTCGAATCGACCTCCTGAAATCTGTTTCCTGCAATTCTGCCTTGCTTTCAGATCCTCTTCGTTGCCTTCCCTCAATATATTTGTGGACGAGAGTTATCATTTATAACTCTGCAGGTTTGTGAATTGCAGTGCCCCTGAGCTCCATTTTTCAACTCGCTTTTTTGGGAGCTGGCCGCAAAAGCGCAGGATTGCCTCAGGCCCTATTCTGCTTCCGGGCGGCAGGCTGAGCCTGTGGTTAATTCTTCTTCCTGATGGGAAAATAGAGTGACCTGTGCCTGTCCCAACACCTAGAGCTAGTCTCTCATTGGCTCCCCCTCTTCCCGTTCATCCTCAGGACAAATTGCAAGCTGTACGGAACGGGAGGTTACAGGTGCTGATTCTCCAAGGAGGGAGATTGCTAGTAAAGCGGCTGGAATGGCGAACCCGAGCACAAGGAGATGAGAAATGAGGTGAGTTTTAGAAACCTTTCCCGATCACACGGTGTACCACCTTCTGGGTTTCTCATGCATGTTTTCGAGGTAGGAAGATGCCCTTGAACCTGGAGATTTGGGACCCATGGGATGGGTAACAGGCAGTATTACTTTAAAGGCTCTGCGTTTGCTCCCCCAACCTCACCAAACCTCTCAGCCCCGAGAGTGTCCACCCTTATGTCTCATCCAGCTGTGGGTCTAGATATGGTCAATCCAGGTTGCATCACAGCCCCTGAACGAATTTTGTAAGAATTTCTCTCTCTTTCACTGTCTTTGTTTCACGGGTTTTTAAAAGTAATTTATTTTTATAATGGGGTTTAGCTGCTTTTCACGGCTGTGTTTCTGCCGCTTTACACCCACTTGACTCACTTCCAGAGAGATATCAATACATAGGTTTTAAGATTCTTACTAGTCAGATATATTCTTGTGCGTTGAATAGGGGGTGTGGAGTCCAGTTCACTGAGCAAGGAGTAGGTCTTTCTATGACATATTGGGTTTATGGAACGGTATCTGAGCTCATTTGAAACCCTTGTTTTATGCATCACCCCACCCCACCTTTCCCGTTAAGCAGCCATAGTGTGTTTTGTAAACTTGTGACTCTGTTCTGTTTTGTAATTCAGTCCAAGTGTAGCGGTTTTTACATTCCCTCTATAAGTGATAGCTTATGATAAGTGTCTTTTTCTGTGTGACTTATTTCACTTAGAATCGTCGTAGCTAAAGCCACTCATCATGCTGCTACTAGCCTTATGACATTGATTTCATGGCTGAGTGATATTCCATTGTACATAAGGACCACCACTTCTTTATCCATTTTTCTCTTTCCTGGGATATTTGAGGTGTCATGAAGTGGAGGTTCTTCTCAAAAGAGCAGCCCTAAACTTTGTGGTGCCTGTGTCTTGCTGATTTTTAGTTTTCCCAATTTATATGCCCATGAGTGGAAGTGCCCTATGCGCTCTAAGCTGTGTTTTTTCGATGTTTCAGGACACACCGTACACTTCTCCAGAGTGGCTGTTGGCAATTTACATCCCGCCCATCAGCGTAGCAAGGCTCCCATTTCTCCATGGCCTGTCCTGCATTTCTGGTTTTGACAGTTTTTTCCGCATGGCCCTTTTGACCGATGGGAAGCGAGACTTCTTTGTAGCGCTGATTTGCCTTTCCAGGTTGCTTGGTTGGCCAAAAAGGGCGTATGCGTTTTTTCCTGAATATATTCAGGAAAAGACGCATACGCCCTTTTTGGCCAAGGGCATCATTGTCGACGTTTTGCCGCTTTTCATGTGCTTTAAAGGCGATTCGAATCGACCTCCTGAAATCTATTTCCTGCAATTCTGCCTTGCTTTCAAATCCTCTTCGTTGCCTTCCCTCAATATATTTGTGGACGAGAGTTATCATTTATAACTCTGCAGGTTTGTGAATTGCAGTGCCCCTGAGCTCCATTTTTCAACTCGCTTTTTTGGGAGCTGGCCGCAAAAGCGCAGGATTGCCTCAGGCCCTATTCTGCTTCCGGGCGGCAGGCTGAGCCTGTGGTTAATTCTTCTTCCTGATGGGAAAATAGAGTGACCTGTGCCTGTCCCAACACCTAGAGCTAGTCTCTCATTGGCTCCCCCTCTTCCCGTTCATCCTCAGGACAAATTGCAAGCTGTACGGAACGGGAGGTTACAGGTGCTGATTCTCCAAGGAGGGAGATTGCTAGTAAAGCGGCTGGAATGGCGAACCCGAGCACAAGGAGATGAGAAATGAGGTGCGTTTTAGAAACCTTTCCCGATCACATGGTGTACCACCTTCTGGGTTTCTCATGCATGTTTTCGAGGTAGGAAGATGCCCTTGAACCTGGAGATTTGGGACCCATGGGATGGGTAACAGGCAGTATTACTTTAAAGGCTCTGCGTTTGCTCCCCCAACCTCACCAAACCTCTCAGCCCCGAGAGTGTCCACCCTTATGTCTCATCCAGCTGTGGGTCTAGATATGGTCAATCCAGGTTGCATCACAGCCCCTGAACGAATTTTGTAAGAATTTCTCTCTCTTTCACTGTCTGTGTTTCACGGGTTTTTAAAAGTAATTTATTTTATAATGGGGTTTAGCTGCTTTTCACGGCTGTGTTTCTGCCGCTTTACAGCCACTTGACTCACTTCCAGAGAGATATCAATACATAGGTTTTAAGATTCTTACTAGTCAGATATATTCTTGTGCGGTGAATAGGGGGTGTGGAGTCCAGTTCACTGAGCAAGGAGTAGGTCTTTCTATTACATATTGGGTTTATGGAACGGTATCTGAGCTCATTTGAAACCCTTGTTTTATGCATCACCCCACCCCACCTTTCCCGTTAAGCAGCCATAGTGTGTTTTGTAAACTTGTGACTCTGTTCTGTTTTGTAATTCAGTTCAAGTGTAGCGGTTTTTACATTCCCTCTATAAGTGATAGCTTATGATAAGTGTCTTTTTCTGTGTGACTTATTTCACTTAGAATCGTCGTAGCTAAAGCCACTCATCATGCTGCTACTAGCCTTATGACATTGATTTCATGGCTGAGTGATATTCCATTGTACATAAGGACCACCACTTCTTTATCCATTTTTCTCTTTCCTGGGATATTAGAGGTGTCATGAAGTGGAGGTTCTTGTCAAAAGAGCAGCCCTAAACTTTGGGGTGCCTGTGTCTTGCTGATTTTTAGTTTTCCCAATTTATACGCCCATGAGTGGAAGTGCCCTATGCGCTCTAAGCTGTGTTTTTTCGATGTTTCAGGACACACCGTACACTTCTCCATAGTGGCTGTTGGCAATTTACATCCCGCCCATCAGCGTAGCAAGGCTCCCATTTCTCCATGGCCTGTCCTGCATTTCTGGTTTTGACAGTTTTTTCCGCATGGCCCTTTTGACCGATGGGAAGCGAGACTTCTTTGTAGCGCTGATTTGCCTTTCCAGGTTGCTTGGTTGGCCAAAAAGGGCGTATGCGTTTTTTCCTGAATATATTCAGGAAAAAACGCATACGCCCTTTTTGGCCAAGGGCATCATTGTCGACGTTTTGCCGCTTTTCATGTGCTTTAAAGGCGATTCGAATCGACCTCCTGAAATCTGTTTCCTGCAATTCTGCCTTGCTTTCAGATCCTCTTCGTTGCCTTCCCTCAATATATTTGTGGACGAGAGTTATCATTTATAACTCTGCAGGTTTGTGAATTGCAGTGCCCCTGAGCTCCATTTTTCAACTCGCTTTTTTGGGAGCTGGCCGCAAAAGCGCAGGATTGCCTCAGGCCCTATTCTGGTTCCGGGCAGCAGGCTGAGCCTGTGGTTAATTCTTCTTCCTGATGGGAAAATAGAGTGACCTGTGCCTGTCCCAACACCTAGAGCTAGTCTCTCATTGGCTCCCCCTCTTCCCGTTCATCCTCAGGACAAATTGCAAGCTGTACGGAACGGGAGGTTACAGGTGCTGATTCTCCAAGGAGGGAGATTGCTAGTAAAGCGGCTGGAATGGCGAACCCGAGCACAAGGAGATGAGAAATGAGGTGCGTTTTAGAAACCTTTCCCGATCACACGGTGTACCACCTTCTGGGTTTCTCATGCATGTTTTCGAGGTAGGAAGATGCCCTTGAACCTGGAGATTTGGGACCCATGGGATGGGTAACAGGCAGTATTACTTTAAAGGCTCTGCGTTTGCTCCCCCAACCTCACCAAACCTCTCAGCCCCGAGAGTGTCCACCCTTATGTCTCATCCAGCTGTGGGTCTAGATGTGTTCAATCCAGGTTGCATCACAGCCCCTGAACGAATTTTGTAAGAATTTCTCTCTCTTTGACTGTCTTTGTTTCACGGGTTTTTAAAAGTAATTTATTTTTATAATGGGGTTTAGCTGCTTTTCACGGCTGTGTTTCTGCCGCTTTACAGCCACTTGACTCACTTCCAGAGAGATATCAATACATAGGTTTTAAGATTCTTACTAGTCAGATATATTCTTGTGCGGTGAATAGGGGGTGTGGAGTCCAGTTCACTGAGCAAGGAGTAGGTCTTTCTATTACATATTGGGTTTATGGAACGGTATCTGAGCTCATTTGAAACCCTTGTTTTATGCATCACCCCACCCCACCTTTCCCGTTAAGCAGCCATAGTGTGTTTCGTAAACGTGTGACTCTGTTCTGTTTTGTAATTCAGTCCAAGTGTAGCGGTTTTTACATTCCCTCTATAAGTGATAGGTTATGATAAGTGTCTTTTTCTGTGTGACTTATTTCACTTAGAATCGTCGTAGCTAAAGCCACTCATCATGCTGCTACTAGCCTTATGACATTGATTTCATGGCTGAGTGATATTCCATTGTACATAAGGACCACCACTTCTTTATCCATTTTTCTCTTTCCTGGGATATTTGAGGTGTCATGAAGTGGAGGTTCTTGTCAACAGAGCAGCCCTAAACTTTGGGGTGCCTGTGTCTTGCTGATTTTTTGTTTTCCCAATTTATACGCCCATGAGTGGAAGTGCCCTATGCGGTGTAAGCTGTGTTTTTGCGATGTTTCAGGACACACCGTACACTTCTCCAGAGTGGCTGTTGGCAATTTACATCCCGCCCATCAGCGTAGCAAGGCTCCCATTTCTCCATGTCCTGTCCTGCATGTCTGGTTTTGACACTTTTTCCGCATGGCCCTTTTGACCGATGGGAAGCGAGAATTCTTTGTAGCGCTGATTTGCCTTTCCAGGTTGCTTGGTTGGCCAAAAAGGGCGTATGCGTTTTTTCCTGAATATATTCAGGAAAAAACGCATACGCCCTTTTTGGCCAAGGGCATCATTGTCGACGTTTTGCCGCTTTTCATGTGCTTTAAAGGCGATTCGAATCGACCTCCTGAAATCTGTTTCCTGCAATTCTGCCTTGCTTTCAAATCCTCTTCGTTGCCTTCCCTCAATATATTTGTGGACGAGAGTTATCATTTATAACTCTGCAGGTTTGTGAATTGCAGTGCCCCTGAGCTCCATTTTTCAACTCGCTTTTTTGGGAGCTGGCCGCAAAAGCGCAGGATTGCCTCAGGCCCTATTCTGCTTCCGGGCGGCAGGCTGAGCCTGTGGTTAATTCTTCTTCCTGATGGGAAAATAGAGTGACCTGTGCCTGTCCCAACACCTAGAGCTAGTCTCTCATTGGCTCCCCCTCTTCCCGTTCATCCTCAGGACAAATTGCAAGCTGTACGGAACGGGAGGTTACAGGTGCTGATTCTCCAAGGAGGGAGATTGCTAGTAAAGCGGCTGGAATGGCGAACCCGAGCACAAGGAGATGAGAAATGAGGTGCGTTTTAGAAACCTTTCCCGATCACACGGTGTACCACCTTCTGGGTTTCTCATGCATGTTTTCGAGGTAGGAAGATGCCCTTGAACCTGGAGATTTGGGACCCATGGGATGGGTAACAGGCAGTATTACTTTAAAGGCTCTGCGTTTGCTCCCCCAACCTCACCAAACCTCTCAGCCCCGAGAGTGTCCACCCTTATGTCTCATCCAGCTGTGGGTCTAGATATGGTCAATCCAGGTTGCATCACAGCCCCTGAACGAATTTTGTAAGAATTTCTCTCTCTTTCACTGTCTTTGTTTCACGGGTTTTTAAAAGTAATTTATTTTTATAATGGGGTTTAGCTGCTTTTCACGGCTGTGTTTCTGCCGCTTTACACCCACTTGACTCACTTCCAGAGAGATATCAATACATAGGTTTTAAGATTCTTACTAGTCAGATATATTCTTGTGCGGTGAATAGGGGGTGTTGAGTCCAGTTCACTGAGCAAGGAGTAGGTCTTTCTATGACATATTGGGTTTATGGAACGGTATCTGAGCTCATTTGAAACCCTTGTTTTATGCATCACCCCACCCCACCTTTCCCGTTAAGCAGCCATAGTGTGTTTTGTAAACTTGTGACTCTGTTCTGTTTTGTAATTCAGTCCAAGTGTAGCGGTTTTTACATTCCCTCTATAAGTGATAGCTTATGATAAGTGTCTTTTTCTGTGTGACTTATTTCACTTAGAACCGTCGTAGCTAAAGCCACTCATCATGCTGCTACTAGCCTTATGACATTGATGTCATGGCTGAGTGATATTCCATTGTACATAAGGACCACCACTTCTTTATCCATTTTTCTCTTTCCTGGGATATTTGAGGTGTCATGAAGTGGAGGTTCTTGTCAACAGAGCAGCCCTAAACTTTGGGGTGCCTGTGTCTTGCTGATTTTTAGTTTTCCCAATTTATATGCCCATGAGTGGAAGTGCCCTATGCGCTCTAAGCTGTGTTTTTTCGATGTTTCAGGACACACCGTACAGTTCTCCAGAGTGGCTCTTGGCAATTTACATCCCGCCCATCAGCGCAGCAGGGCTCCCATTTCTCCATGGCCTGTCCTGCATTTCTGGTTTTGACAGTTTTTTCCACATGGCCCTTTTGACCGATGGGAAGCGAGACTTCTTTGTAGCGCTGATTTGCCTTTCCAGGTTGCTTGGTTGGCCAAAAAGGGCGTATGCGTTTTTTCCTGAATATATTCAGGAAAAAACGCATACGCCCTTTTTGGCCAAGGGCATCATTGTCGACGTTTTGCCGCTTTTCATGTGTTTTAAAGGCGATTGGAATCGACCTCCTGAAATCTGTTTCCTGCAATTCTGCCTTGCTTTCAAATCCTCTTCGTTGCCTTCCCTCAATATATTTGTGGACGAGAGTTATCATTTATAACTCTGCAGGTTTGTGAATTGCAGTGCCCCTGAGCTCCATTTTTCAACTCGCTTTTTTGGGAGCTGGCCGCAAAAGCGCAGGATTGCCTCAGGCCCTATTCTGGTTCCGGGCGGCAGGCTGAGCCTGTGGTTAATTCTTCTTCCTGATGAGAAAATAGAGTGACCTGTGCCTGTCCCAACACCTAGAGCTAGTCTCTCATTGGCTCCCCCTCTTCCCGTTCATCCACAGGACAAATTGCAAGCTGTACGGAACGGGAGGTTACAGGTGCTGATTCTCCAAGGAGGGAGATTGCTAGTAAAGCGGCTGGAATGGCGAACCCGAGCACAAGGAGATGAGAAATGAGGTGCGTTTTAGAAACCTTTCCCGATCACATGGTGTACCACCTTCTGGGTTTCTCATGCATGTTTTCGAGGTAGGAAGATGCCCTTGAACCTGGAGATTTGGGACCCATGGGATGGGTAACAGGCAGTATTACTTTAAAGGCTCTGCGTTTGCTCCCCCAACCTCACCAAACCTCTCAGCCCCGAGAGTGTCCACCCTTATGTCTCATCCAGCTGTGGGTCTAGATATGGTCAATCCAGGTTGCATCACAGCCCCTGAACGAATTTTGTAAGAATTTCTCTCTCTTTCACTGTCTGTGTTTCACGGGTTTTTAAAAGTAATTTATTTTATAATGGGGTTTAGCTGCTTTTCACGGCTGTGTTTCTGCCGCTTTACAGCCACTTGACTCACTTCCAGAGAGATATCAATACATAGGTTTTAAGATTCTTACTAGTCAGATATATTCTTGTGCGGTGAATAGGGGGTGTGGAGTCCAGTTCACTGAGCAAGGAGTAGGTCTTTCTATTACATATTGGGTTTATGGAACGGTATCTGAGCTCATTTGAAACCCTTGTTTTATGCATCACCCCACCCCACCTTTCCCGTTAAGCAGCCATAGTGTGTTTTGTAAACTTGTGACTCTGTTCTGTTTTGTAATTCAGTTCAAGTGTAGCGGTTTTTACATTCCCTCTATAAGTGATAGCTTATGATAAGTGTCTTTTTCTGTGTGACTTATTTCACTTAGAATCGTCGTAGCTAAAGCCACTCATCATGCTGCTACTAGCCTTATGACATTGATTTCATGGCTGAGTGATATTCCATTGTACATAAGGACCACCACTTCTTTATCCATTTTTCTCTTTCCTGGGATATTAGAGGTGTCATGAAGTGGAGGTTCTTGTCAAAAGAGCAGCCCTAAACTTTGGGGTGCCTGTGTCTTGCTGATTTTTAGTTTTCCCAATTTATACGCCCATGAGTGGAAGTGCCCTATGCGCTCTAAGCTGTGTTTTTTCGATGTTTCAGGACACACCGTACACTTCTCCATAGTGGCTGTTGGCAATTTACATCCCGCCCATCAGCGTAGCAAGGCTCCCATTTCTCCATGGCCTGTCCTGCATTTCTGGTTTTGACAGTTTTTTCCGCATGGCCCTTTTGACCGATGGGAAGCGAGACTTCTTTGTAGCGCTGATTTGCCTTTCCAGGTTGCTTGGTTGGCCAAAAAGGGCGTATGCGTTTTTTCCTGAATATATTCAGGAAAAAACGCATACGCCCTTTTTGGCCAAGGGCATCATTGTCGACGTTTTGCCGCTTTTCATGTGCTTTAAAGGCGATTCGAATCGACCTCCTGAAATCTGTTTCCTGCAATTCTGCCTTGCTTTCAGATCCTCTTCGTTGCCTTCCCTCAATATATTTGTGGACGAGAGTTATCATTTATAACTCTGCAGGTTTGTGAATTGCAGTGCCCCTGAGCTCCATTTTTCAACTCGCTTTTTTGGGAGCTGGCCGCAAAAGCGCAGGATTGCCTCAGGCCCTATTCTGCTTCCGGGCGGCAGGCTGAGCCTGTGGTTAATTCTTCTTCCTGATGCGAAAATAGAGTGACCTGTGCCTGTCCCAACACCTAGAGCTAGTCTCTCATTGGCTCCCCCTCTTCCCGTTCATCCTCAGGACAAATTGCAAGCTGTACGGAACGGGAGGTTACAGGTGCTGATTCTCCAAGGAGGGAGATTGCTAGTAAAGCGGCTGGAATGGCGAACCCGAGCACAAGGAGATGAGAAATGAGGTGCGTTTTAGAAACCTTTCCCGATCACACGGTGTACCACCTTCTGGGTTTCTCATGCATGTTTTCGAGGTAGGAAGATGCCCTTGAACCTGGAGATTTGGGACCCATGGGATGGGTAACAGGCAGTATTACTTTAAAGGCTCTGCGTTTGCTCCCCCAACCTCACCAAACCTCTCAGCCCCGAGAGTGTCCACCCTTATGTCTGATCCAGCTGTGGGTCTAGATGTGTTCAATCCAGGTTGCATCACAGCCCCTGAACGAATTTTGTAAGAATTTCTCTCTCTTTGACTGTCTTTGTTTCACGGGTTTTTAAAAGTAATTTATTTTTATAATGGGGTTTAGCTGCTTTTCACGGCTGTGTTTCTGCCGCTTTACAGCCACTTGACTCACTTCCAGAGAGATATCAATACATAGGTTTTAAGATTCTTACTAGTCAGATATATTCTTGTGCGGTGAATAGGGGGTGTTGAGTCCAGTTCACTGAGCAAGGAGTAGGTCTTTCTATTACATATTGGGTTTATGGAACGGTATCTGAGCTCATTTGAAACCCTTGTTTTATGCATCACCCCACCCCACCTTTCCCGTTAAGCAGCCATAGTGTGTTTCGTAAACGTGTGACTCTGTTCTGTTTTGTAATTCAGTCCAAGTGTAGCGGTTTTTACATTCCCTCTATAAGTGATAGGTTATGATAAGTGTCTTTTTCTGTGTGACTTATTTCACTTAGAATCGTCGTAGCTAAAGCCACTCATCATGCTGCTACTAGCCTTATGACATTGATTTCATGGCTGAGTGATATTCCATTGTACATAAGGACCACCACTTCTTTATCCATTTTTCTCTTTCCTGGGATATTTGAGGTGTCATGAAGTGGAGGTTCTTGTCAACAGAGCAGCCCTAAACTTTGGGGTGCCTGTGTCTTGCTGATTTTTTGTTTTCCCAATTTATACGCCCATGAGTGGAAGTGCCCTATGCGGTGTAAGCTGTGTTTTTGCGATGTTTCAGGACACACCGTACACTTCTCCAGAGTGGCTGTTGGCAATTTACATCCCGCCCATCAGCGTAGCAAGGCTCCCATTTCTCCATGTCCTGTCCTGCATGTCTGGTTTTGACACTTTTTCCGCATGGCCCTTTTGACCGATGGGAAGCGAGAATTCTTTGTAGCGCTGATTTGCCTTTCCAGGTTGCTTGGTTGGCCAAAAAGGGCGTATGCGTTTTTTCCTGAATATATTCAGGAAAAAACGCATACGCCCTTTTTGGCCAAGGGCATCATTGTCGACGTTTTGCCGCTTTTCATGTGCTTTAAAGGCGATTCGAATCGACCTCCTGAAATCTGTTTCCTGCAATTCTGCCTTGCTTTCAAATCCTCTTCGTTGCCTTCCCTCAATATATTTGTGGACGAGAGTTATCATTTATAACTCTGCAGGTTTGTGAATTGCAGTGCCCCTGAGCTCCATTTTTCAACTCGCTTTTTTGGGAGCTGGCCGCAAAAGCGCAGGATTGCCTCAGGCCCTATTCTGCTTCCGGGCGGCAGGCTGAGCCTGTGGTTAATTCTTCTTCCTGATGGGAAAATAGAGTGACCTGTGCCTGTCCCAACACCTAGAGCTAGTCTCTCATTGGCTCCCCCTCTTCCCGTTCATCCTCAGGACAAATTGCAAGCTGTACGGAACGGGAGGTTACAGGTGCTGATTCTCCAAGGAGGGAGATTGCTAGTAAAGCGGCTGGAATGGCGAACCCGAGCACAAGGAGATGAGAAATGAGGTGCGTTTTAGAAACCTTTCCCGATCACACGGTGTACCACCTTCTGGGTTTCTCATGCATGTTTTCGAGGTAGGAAGATGCCCTTGAACCTGGAGATTTGGGACCCATGGGATGGGTAACAGGCAGTATTACTTTAAAGGCTCTGCGTTTGCTCCCCCAACCTCACCAAACCTCTCAGCCCCGAGAGTGTCCACCCTTATGTCTGATCCAGCTGTGGGTCTAGATGTGTTCAATCCAGGTTGCATCACAGCCCCTGAACGAATTTTGTAAGAATTTCTCTCTCTTTGACTGTCTTTGTTTCACGGGTTTTTAAAAGTAATTTATTTTTATAATGGGGTTTAGCTGCTTTTCACGGCTGTGTTTCTGCCGCTTTACAGCCACTTGACTCACTTCCAGAGAGATATCAATACATAGGTTTTAAGATTCTTACTAGTCAGATATATTCTTGTGCGGTGAATAGGGGGTGTTGAGTCCAGTTCACTGAGCAAGGAGTAGGTCTTTCTATTACATATTGGGTTTATGGAACGGTATCTGAGCTCATTTGAAACCCTTGTTTTATGCATCACCCCACCCCACCTTTCCCGTTAAGCAGCCATAGTGTGTTTCGTAAACGTGTGACTCTGTTCTGTTTTGTAATTCAGTCCAAGTGTAGCGGTTTTTACATTCCCTCTATAAGTGATAGGTTATGATAAGTGTCTTTTTCTGTGTGACTTATTTCACTTAGAATCGTCGTAGCTAAAGCCACTCATCATGCTGCTACTAGCCTTATGACATTGATTTCATGGCTGAGTGATATTCCATTGTACATAAGGACCACCACTTCTTTATCCATTTTTCTCTTTCCTGGGATATTTGAGGTGTCATGAAGTGGAGGTTCTTGTCAACAGAGCAGCCCTAAACTTTGGGGTGCCTGTGTCTTGCTGATTTTTTGTTTTCCCAATTTATACGCCCATGAGTGGAAGTGCCCTATGCGGTGTAAGCTGTGTTTTTGCGATGTTTCAGGACACACCGTACACTTCTCCAGAGTGGCTGTTGGCAATTTACATCCCGCCCATCAGCGTAGCAAGGCTCCCATTTCTCCATGTCCTGTCCTGCATGTCTGGTTTTGACACTTTTTCCGCATGGCCCTTTTGACCGATGGGAAGCGAGAATTCTTTGTAGCGCTGATTTGCCTTTCCAGGTTGCTTGGTTGGCCAAAAAGGGCGTATGCGTTTTTTCCTGAATATATTCAGGAAAAAACGCATACGCCCTTTTTGGCCAAGGGCATCATTGTCGACGTTTTGCCGCTTTTCATGTGCTTTAAAGGCGATTCGAATCGACCTCCTGAAATCTGTTTCCTGCAATTCTGCCTTGCTTTCAAATCCTCTTCGTTGCCTTCCCTCAATATATTTGTGGACGAGAGTTATCATTTATAACTCTGCAGGTTTGTGAATTGCAGTGCCCCTGAGCTCCATTTTTCAACTCGCTTTTTTGGGAGCTGGCCGCAAAAGCGCAGGATTGCCTCAGGCCCTATTCTGCTTCCGGGCGGCAGGCTGAGCCTGTGGTTAATTCTTCTTCCTGATGGGAAAATAGAGTGACCTGTGCCTGTCCCAACACCTAGAGCTAGTCTCTCATTGGCTCCCCCTCTTCCCGTTCATCCTCAGGACAAATTGCAAGCTGTACGGAACGGGAGGTTACAGGTGCTGATTCTCCAAGGAGGGAGATTGCTAGTAAAGCGGCTGGAATGGCGAACCCGAGCACAAGGAGATGAGAAATGAGGTGCGTTTTAGAAACCTTTCCCGATCACACGGTGTACCACCTTCTGGGTTTCTCATGCATGTTTTCGAGGTAGGAAGATGCCCTTGAACCTGGAGATTTGGGACCCATGGGATGGGTAACAGGCAGTATTACTTTAAAGGCTCTGCGTTTGCTCCCCCAACCTCACCAAACCTCTCAGCCCCGAGAGTGTCCACCCTTATGTCTCATCCAGCTGTGGGTCTAGATATGGTCAATCCAGGTTGCATCACAGCCCCTGAACGAATTTTGTAAGAATTTCTCTCTCTTTCACTGTCTTTGTTTCACGGGTTTTTAAAAGTAATTTATTTTTATAATGGGGTTTAGCTGCTTTTCACGGCTGTGTTTCTGCCGCTTTACACCCACTTGACTCACTTCCAGAGAGATATCAATACATAGGTTTTAAGATTCTTACTAGTCAGATATATTCTTGTGCGGTGAATAGGGGGTGTTGAGTCCAGTTCACTGAGCAAGGAGTAGGTCTTTCTATGACATATTGGGTTTATGGAACGGTATCTGAGCTCATTTGAAACCCTTGTTTTATGCATCACCCCACCCCACCTTTCCCGTTAAGCAGCCATAGTGTGTTTTGTAAACTTGTGACTCTGTTCTGTTTTGTAATTCAGTCCAAGTGTAGCGGTTTTTACATTCCCTCTATAAGTGATAGCTTATGATAAGTGTCTTTTTCTGTGTGACTTATTTCACTTAGAACCGTCGTAGCTAAAGCCACTCATCATGCTGCTACTAGCCTTATGACATTGATGTCATGGCTGAGTGATATTCCATTGTACATAAGGACCACCACTTCTTTATCCATTTTTCTCTTTCCTGGGATATTTGAGGTGTCACGAAGTGGAGGTTCTTGTCAACAGAGCAGCCCTAAACTTTGGGGTGCCTGTGTCTTGCTGATTTTTAGTTTTCCCCATTTATACGCCCATGAGTGGAAGTGCCCTATGCGCTCTAAGCTGTGTTTTTTCGATGTTTCAGGACACACCGTACACTTCTCCAGAGTGGCTGTTGGCAATTTACATCCCGCCCATCAGCGTAGCAAGGCTCCCATTTCTCCATGGCCTGTCCTGCATTTCTGGTTTTGACACTTTTTCCGCATGGCCCTTTTGACCGATGGGAAGCGAGAATTCTTTGTAGCGCTGATTTGCCTTTCCAGGTTGCTTGGTTGGCCAAAAAGGGCGTATGCGTTTTTTCCTGAATATATTCAGGAAAAAACGCATACGCCCTTTTTGGCCAAGGGCATCATTGTCGACGTTTTGCCGCTTTTCATGTGCTTTAAAGGCGATTCGAATCGACCTCCTGAAATCTGTTTCCTGCAATTCTGCCTTGCTTTCAGATCCTCTTCGTTGCCTTCCCTCAATATATTTGTGGACGAGAGTTATCATTTATAACTCTGCAGGTTTGTGAATTGCAGTGCCCCTGAGCTCCATTTTTCAACTCGCTTTTTTGGGAGCTGGCCGCAAAAGCGCAGGATTGCCTCAGGCCCTATTCTGGTTCCGGGCGGCAGGCTGAGCCTGTGGTTAATTCTTCTTCCTGATGAGAAAATAGAGTGACCTGTGCCTGTCCCAACACCTAGAGCTAGTCTCTCATTGGCTCCCCCTCTTCCCGTTCATCCTCAGGACAAATTGCAAGCTGTACGGAACGGGAGGTTAAAGGTGCTGATTCTCCAAGGAGGGAGATTGCCAGTAAAGCGGCTGGAATGGCGAACCCGAGCACAAGGAGATGAGAAATGAGGTGCGTGTTAGAAACCTTTCCCTATCACACGGTGTACCACCTTCTGGGTTTCTCATGCATGGTTTCGAGGTAGGAAGATGCCCTTGAACCTGGAGATTTGGGACCCATGGGATGGGTAACAGGCAGTATTACTTTAAAGGCTCTGCGTTTGCTCCCCCAACCTCACCAAACCTCTCAGCCCCGAGAGTGTCCACCCTTATGTCTCCTCCAGCTGTGGGTCTAGATATGGTCAATCCAGGTTGCATCACAGCCCCTGAACGAATTTTGTAAGAATTTCTCTCTCTTTCACTGTCTTTGTTTCACGGGTTTTTAAAAGTAATTTATTTTTATAATGGGGTTTAGCCGCTTTTCACGGCTGTGTTTCTGCCGCTTTACACCCACTTGACTCACTTCCAGAGAGATATCAATACATAGGTTTTAAGATTCTTACTAGTCAGATATATTCTTGTGCGGTGAATAGGGGGTGTTGAGTCCAGTTCACTGAGCAAGGAGTAGGTCTTTCTATGACATATTGGGTTTATGGAACGGTATCTGAGCTCATTTGAAACCCTTGTTTTATGCATCACCCCACCCCACCTTTCCCGTTAAGCAGCCATAGTGTGTTTTCTCAACGTGTGACTCTATTCTGTTTTGTAATTCAGTTCAAGTGTAGCGGTTTTTACATTCCCTCTATAAATGATAGCTTATGATAAGTGTCTTTTTCTGTGTGACTTATTTCACTTAGAATCGTCGTAGCTAAAGCCACTCATCATGCTGCTACTAGCCTTATGACATTGATTTCATGGCTGAGTGATATTCCATTGTACATAAGGACCACCACTTCTTTATCCATTTTTCTCTTTCCTGGGATATTTGAGGTGTCACGAAGTGGAGGTTCTTGTCAACAGAGCAGCCCTAAACTTTGGGGTGCCTGTGTCTTGCTGATTTTTAGTTTTCCCCATTTATACGCCCATGAGTGGAAGTGCCCTATGCGCTCTAAGCTGTGTTTTTTCGATGTTTCAGGACACACCGTACACTTCTCCATAGTGGCTGTTGGCAATTTACATCCCGCCCATCAGCGTAGCAAGGCTCCCATTTCTCCATGGCCTGTCCTGCATTTCTGGTTTTGACACATTTTCCGCATGGCCCTTTTGACCGATGGGAAGCGAGAATTCTTTGTAGCGCTGATTTGCCTTTCCAGGTTGCTTGGTTGGCCAAAAAGGGCGTATGCGTTTTTTCCTGAATATATTCAGGAAAAAACGCATACGCCCTTTTTGGCCAAGGGCATCATTGTCGACGTTTTGCCGCTTTTCATGTGCTTTAAAGGCGATTCGAATCGACCTCCTGAAATCTGTTTCCTGCAATTCTGCCTTGCTTTCAGATCCTCTTCGTTGCCTTCCCTCAATATATTTGTGGACGAGAGTTATCATTTATAACTCTGCAGGTTTGTGAATTGCAGTGCCCCTGAGCTCCATTTTTCAACTCGCTTTTTTGGGAGCTGGCCGCAAAAGCGCAGGATTGCCTCAGGCCCTATTCTGCTTCCGGGCGGCAGGCTGAGCCTGTGGTTAATTCTTCTTCCTGATGGGAAAATAGAGTGACCTGTGCCTGTCCCAACACCTAGAGCTAGTCTCTCATTGGCTCCCCCTCTTCCCGTTCATCCTCAGGACAAATTGCAAGCTGTACGGAACGGGAGGTTACAGGTGCTGATTCTCCAAGGAGGGAGATTGCTAGTAAAGCGGCTGGAATGGCGAACCCGAGCACAAGGAGATGAGAAATGAGGTGCGTTTTAGAAACCTTTCCCGATCACACGGTGTACCACCTTCTGGGTTTCTCATGCATGTTTTCGAGGTAGGAAGATGCCCTTGAACCTGGAGATTTGGGACCCATGGGATGGGTAACAGGCAGTATTACTTTAAAGGCTCTGCGTTTGCTCCCCCAACCTCACCAAACCTCTCAGCCCCGAGAGTGTCCACCCTTATGTCTCATCCAGCTGTGGGTCTAGATATGGTCAATCCAGGTTGCATCACAGCCCCTGAACGAATTTTGTAAGAATTTCTCTCTCTTTCACTGTCTTTGTTTCACGGGTTTTTAAAAGTAATTTATTTTTATAATGGGGTTTAGCTGCTTTTCACGGCTGTGTTTCTGCCGCTTTACACCCACTTGACTCACTTCCAGAGAGATATCAATACATAGGTTTTAAGATTCTTACTAGTCAGATATATTCTTGTGCGGTGAATAGGGGGTGTGGAGTCCAGTTCACTGAGCAAGGAGTAGGTCTTTCTATGACATATTGGGTTTATGGAACGGTATCTGAGCTCATTTGAAACCCTTGTTTTATGCATCACCCCACCCCACCTTTCCCGTTAAGCAGCCATAGTGTGTTTTGTAAACTTGTGACTCTGTTCTGTTTTGTAATTCAGTCCAAGTGTAGCGGTTTTTACATTCCCTCTATAAGTGATAGCTTATGATAAGTGTCTTTTTCTGTGTGACTTATTTCACTTAGAATCGTCGTAGCTAAAGCCACTCATCATGCTGCTACTAGCCTTATGACATTGATTTCATGGCTGAGTGATATTCCATTGTACATAAGGACCACCACTTCTTTATCCATTTTTCTCTTTCCTGGGATATTTGAGGTGTCATGAAGTGGAGGTTCTTCTCAAAAGAGCAGCCCTAAACTTTGTGGTGCCTGTGTCTTGCTGATTTTTAGTTTTCCCAATTTATATGCCCATGAGTGGAAGTGCCCTATGCGCTCTAAGCTGTGTTTTTTCGATGTTTCAGGACACACCGTACACTTCTCCAGAGTGGCTGTTGGCAATTTACATCCCGCCCATCAGCGTAGCAAGGCTCCCATTTCTCCATGGCCTGTCCTGCATTTCTGGTTTTGACACTTTTTTCCGCATGGCCCTTTTGACCGATGGGAAGCGAGACTTCTTTGTAGCGCTGATTTGCCTTTCCAGGTTGCTTGGTTGGCCAAAAAGGGCGTATGCGTTTTTTCCTGAATATATTCAGGAAAAGACGCATACGCCCTTTTTGGCCAAGGGCATCATTGTCGACGTTTTGCCGCTTTTCATGTGCTTTAAAGGCGATTCGAATCGACCTCCTGAAATCTGTTTCCTGCAATTCTGCCTTGCTTTCAAATCCTCTTCGTTGCCTTCCCTCAATATATTTGTGGACGAGAGTTATCATTTATAACTCTGCAGGTTTGTGAATTGCAGTGCCCCTGAGCTCCATTTTTCAACTCGCTTTTTTGGGAGCTGGCCGCAAAAGCGCAGGATTGCCTCAGGCCCTATTCTGGTTCCGGGCGGCAGGCTGAGCCTGTGGTTAATTCTTCTTCCTGATGGGAAAATAGAGTGACCTGTGCCTGTCCCAACACCTAGAGCTAGTCTCTCATTGGCTCCCCCTCTTCCCGTTCATCCTCAGGACAAATTGCAAGCTGTACGGAACGGGAGGTTACAGGTGCTGATTCTCCAAGGAGGGAGATTGCTAGTAAAGCGGCTGGAATGGCGAACCCGAGCACAAGGAGATGAGAAATGAGGTGCGTTTTAGAAACCTTTCCCGATCACATGGTGTACCACCTTCTGGGTTTCTCATGCATGTTTTCGAGGTAGGAAGATGCCCTTGAACCTGGAGATTTGGGACCCATGGGATGGGTAATAGGCAGTATTACTTTAAAGGCTCTGCGTTTGCTCCCCCAACCTCACCAAACCTCTCAGCCCCGAGAGTGTCCACCCTTATGTCTCATCCAGCTGTGGGTCTAGATATGGTCAATCCAGGTTGCATCACAGCCCCTGAACGAATTTTGTAAGAATTTCTCTCTCTTTCACTGTCTGTGTTTCACGGGTTTTTAAAAGTAATTTATTTTATAATGGGGTTTAGCTGCTTTTCACGGCTGTGTTTCTGCCGCTTTACAGCCACTTGACTCACTTCCAGAGAGATATCAATACATAGGTTTTAAGATTCTTACTAGTCAGATATATTCTTGTGCGGTGAATAGGGGGTGTGGAGTCCAGTTCACTGAGCAAGGAGTAGGTCTTTCTATTACATATTGGGTTTATGGAACGGTATCTGAGCTCATTTGAAACCCTTGTTTTATGCATCACCCCACCCCACCTTTCCCGTTAAGCAGCCATAGTGTGTTTTGTAAACTTGTGACTCTGTTCTGTTTTGTAATTCAGTTCAAGTGTAGCGGTTTTTACATTCCCTCTATAAGTGATAGCTTATGATAAGTGTCTTTTTCTGTGTGACTTATTTCACTTAGAATCGTCGTAGCTAAAGCCACTCATCATGCTGCTACTAGCCTTATGACATTGATTTCATGGCTGAGTGATATTCCATTGTACATAAGGACCACCACTTCTTTATCCATTTTTCTCTTTCCTGGGATATTAGAGGTGTCATGAAGTGGAGGTTCTTGTCAAAAGAGCAGCCCTAAACTTTGGGGTGCCTGTGTCTTGCTGATTTTTAGTTTTCCCAATTTATACGCCCATGAGTGGAAGTGCCCTATGCGCTCTAAGCTGTGTTTTTTCGATGTTTCAGGACACACCGTACACTTCTCCATAGTGGCTGTTGGCAATTTACATCCCGCCCATCAGCGTAGCAAGGCTCCCATTTCTCCATGGCCTGTCCTGCATTTCTGGTTTTGACAGTTTTTTCCGCATGGCCCTTTTGACCGATGGGAAGCGAGACTTCTTTGTAGCGCTGATTTGCCTTTCCAGGTTGCTTGGTTGGCCAAAAAGGGCGTATGCGTTTTTTCCTGAATATATTCAGGAAAAAACGCATACGCCCTTTTTGGCCAAGGGCATCATTGTCGACGTTTTGCCGCTTTTCATGTGCTTTAAAGGCGATTCGAATCGACCTCCTGAAATCTGTTTCCTGCAATTCTGCCTTGCTTTCAGATCCTCTTCGTTGCCTTCCCTCAATATATTTGTGGACGAGAGTTATCATTTATAACTCTGCAGGTTTGTGAATTGCAGTGCCCCTGAGCTCCATTTTTCAACTCGCTTTTTTGGGAGCTGGCCGCAAAAGCGCAGGATTGCCTCAGGCCCTATTCTGCTTCCGGGCGGCAGGCTGAGCCTGTGGTTAATTCTTCTTCCTGATGCGAAAATAGAGTGACCTGTGCCTGTCCCAACACCTAGAGCTAGTCTCTCATTGGCTCCCCCTCTTCCCGTTCATCCTCAGGACAAATTGCAAGCTGTACGGAACGGGAGGTTACAGGTGCTGATTCTCCAAGGAGGGAGATTGCTAGTAAAGCGGCTGGAATGGCGAACCCGAGCACAAGGAGATGAGAAATGAGGTGCGTTTTAGAAACCTTTCCCGATCACATGGTGTACCACCTTCTGGGTTTCTCATGCATGTTTTCGAGGTAGGAAGATGCCCTTGAACCTGGAGATTTGGGACCCATGGGATGGGTAACAGGCAGTATTACTTTAAAGGCTCTGCGTTTGCTCCCCCAACCTCACCAAACCTCTCAGCCCCGAGAGTGTCCACCCTTATGTCTCATCCAGCTGTGGGTCTAGATATGGTCAATCCAGGTTGCATCACAGCCCCTGAACGAATTTTGTAAGAATTTCTCTCTCTTTCACTGTCTGTGTTTCACGGGTTTTTAAAAGTAATTTATTTTATAATGGGGTTTAGCTGCTTTTCACGGCTGTGTTTCTGCCGCTTTACAGCCACTTGACTCACTTCCAGAGAGATATCAATACATAGGTTTTAAGATTCTTACTAGTCAGATATATTCTTGTGCGGTGAATAGGGGGTGTGGAGTCCAGTTCACTGAGCAAGGAGTAGGTCTTTCTATTACATATTGGGTTTATGGAACGGTATCTGAGCTCATTTGAAACCCTTGTTTTATGCATCACCCCACCCCACCTTTCCCGTTAAGCAGCCATAGTGTGTTTTGTAAACTTGTGACTCTGTTCTGTTTTGTAATTCAGTTCAAGTGTAGCGGTTTTTACATTCCCTCTATAAGTGATAGCTTATGATAAGTGTCTTTTTCTGTGTGACTTATTTCACTTAGAATCGTCGTAGCTAAAGCCACTCATCATGCTGCTACTAGCCTTATGACATTGATTTCATGGCTGAGTGATATTCCATTGTACATAAGGACCACCACTTCTTTATCCATTTTTCTCTTTCCTGGGATATTAGAGGTGTCATGAAGTGGAGGTTCTTGTCAAAAGAGCAGCCCTAAACTTTGGGGTGCCTGTGTCTTGCTGATTTTTAGTTTTCCCAATTTATACGCCCATGAGTGGAAGTGCCCTATGCGCTCTAAGCTGTGTTTTTTCGATGTTTCAGGACACACCGTACACTTCTCCATAGTGGCTGTTGGCAATTTACATCCCGCCCATCAGCGTAGCAAGGCTCCCATTTCTCCATGGCCTGTCCTGCATTTCTGGTTTTGACAGTTTTTTCCGCATGGCCCTTTTGACCGATGGGAAGCGAGACTTCTTTGTAGCGCTGATTTGCCTTTCCAGGTTGCTTGGTTGGCCAAAAAGGGCGTATGCGTTTTTTCCTGAATATATTCAGGAAAAAACGCATACGCCCTTTTTGGCCAAGGGCATCATTGTCGACGTTTTGCCGCTTTTCATGTGCTTTAAAGGCGATTCGAATCGACCTCCTGAAATCTGTTTCCTGCAATTCTGCCTTGCTTTCAGATCCTCTTCGTTGCCTTCCCTCAATATATTTGTGGACGAGAGTTATCATTTATAACTCTGCAGGTTTGTGAATTGCAGTGCCCCTGAGCTCCATTTTTCAACTCGCTTTTTTGGGAGCTGGCCGCAAAAGCGCAGGATTGCCTCAGGCCCTATTCTGCTTCCGGGCGGCAGGCTGAGCCTGTGGTTAATTCTTCTTCCTGATGCGAAAATAGAGTGACCTGTGCCTGTCCCAACACCTAGAGCTAGTCTCTCATTGGCTCCCCCTCTTCCCGTTCATCCTCAGGACAAATTGCAAGCTGTACGGAACGGGAGGTTACAGGTGCTGATTCTCCAAGGAGGGAGATTGCTAGTAAAGCGGCTGGAATGGCGAACCCGAGCACAAGGAGATGAGAAATGAGGTGCGTTTTAGAAACCTTTCCCGATCACATGGTGTACCACCTTCTGGGTTTCTCATGCATGTTTTCGAGGTAGGAAGATGCCCTTGAACCTGGAGATTTGGGACCCATGGGATGGGTAACAGGCAGTATTACTTTAAAGGCTCTGCGTTTGCTCCCCCAACCTCACCAAACCTCTCAGCCCCGAGAGTGTCCACCCTTATGTCTCATCCAGCTGTGGGTCTAGATATGGTCAATCCAGGTTGCATCACAGCCCCTGAACGAATTTTGTAAGAATTTTTCTCTTTTTCACTGTCTGTGTTTCACGGGTTTTTAAAAGTAATTTATTTTATAATGGGGTTTAGCTGCTTTTCACGGCTGTGTTTCTGCCGCTTTACAGCCACTTGACTCACTTCCAGAGAGATATCAATACATAGGTTTTAAGATTCTTACTAGTCAGATATATTCTTGTGCGGTGAATAGGGGGTGTGGAGTCCAGTTCACTGAGCAAGGAGTAGGTCTTTCTATTACATATTGGGTTTATGGAACGGTATCTGAGCTCATTTGAAACCCTTGTTTTATGCATCACCCCACCCCACCTTTCCCGTTAAGCAGCCATAGTGTGTTTTGTAAACTTGTGACTCTGTTCTGTTTTGTAATTCAGTTCAAGTGTAGCGGTTTTTACATTCCCTCTATAAGTGATAGGTTATGATAAGTGTCTTTTTCTGTGTGACTTATTTCACTTAGAATCGTCGTAGCTAAAGCCACTCATCATGCTGCTACTAGCCTTATGACATTGATTTCATGGCTGAGTGATATTCCATTGTACATAAGGACCACCACTTCTTTATCCATTTTTCTCTTTCCTGGGATATTAGAGGTGTCATGAAGTGGAGGTTCTTGTCAAAAGAGCAGCCCTAAACTTTGGGGTGCCTGTGTCTTGCTGATTTTTAGTTTTCCCAATTTATACGCCCATGAGTGGAAGTGCCCTATGCGCTCTAAGCTGTGTTTTTTCGATGTTTCAGGACACACCGTACACTTCTACATAGTGGCTGTTGGCAATTTACATCCCGCCCATCAGCGTAGCAAGGCTCCCATTTCTCCATGGCCTGTCCTGCATTTCTGGTTTTGACAGTTTTTTCCGCATGGCCCTTTTGACCGATGGGAAGCGAGACTTCTTTGTAGCGCTGATTTGCCTTTCCAGGTTGCTTGGTTGGCCAAAAAGGGCGTATGCGTTTTTTCCTGAATATATTCAGGAAAAAACGCATACGCCCTTTTTGGCCAAGGGCATCATTGTCGACGTTTTGCCGCTTTTCATGTGCTTTAAAGGCGATTCGAATCGACCTCCTGAAATCTGTTTCCTGCAATTCTGCCTTGCTTTCAGATCCTCTTCGTTGCCTTCCCTCAATATATTTGTGGACGAGAGTTATCATTTATAACTCTGCAGGTTTGTGAATTGCAGTGCCCCTGAGCTCCATTTTTCAACTCGCTTTTTTGGGAGCTGGCCGCAAAAGCGCAGGATTGCCTCAGGCCCTATTCTGCTTCCCGGCGGCAGGCTGAGCCTGTGGTTAATTCTTCTTCCTGATGGGAAAATAGAGTGACCTGTGCCTTTCCCAACACCTAGAGCTAGTCTCTCATTGGCTCCCCCTCTTCCCGTTCATCCTCAGGACAAATTGCAAGCTGTACGGAACGGGAGGTTAAAGGTGCTGATTCTCCAAGGAGGGAGATTGCTAGTAAAGCGGCTGGAATGGCGAACCCGACCACAAGGAGATGAGAAATGAGGTGCGTTTTAGAAACCTTTCCCGATCACACGGTGTACCACCTTCTGGGTTTCTCATGCATGTTTTCGAGGTAGGAAGATGCCCTTGAACCTGGAGATTTGGGACCCATGGGATGGGTAACAGGCAGTATTACTTTAAAGGCTCTGCGTTTGCTCCCCCAACCTCACCAAACCTCTCAGCCCCGAGAGTGTCCACCCTTATGTCTCATCCAGCTGTGGGTCTAGATATGGTCAATCCAGGTTGCATCACAGCCCCTGAACGAATTTTGTAAGAATTTCTCTCTCTTTCACTGTCTTTGTTTCACGGGTTTTTAAAAGTAATTTATTTTTATAATGGGGTTTAGCTGCTTTTCACGGCTGTGTTTCTGCCGCTTTACAGCCACTTGACTCACTTCCAGAGAGATATCAATACATAGGTTTTAAGATTCTTACTAGTCAGATATATTCTTGTGCGGTGAATAGGGGGTGTGGAGTCCAGTTCACTGAGCAAGGAGTAGGTCTTTCTATTACATATTGGGTTTATGGAACGGTATCTGAGCTCATTTGAAACCCTTGTTTTATGCATCACCCCACCCCACCTTTCCCGTTAAGCAGCCATAGTGTGTTTTGTAAACTTGTGACTCTGTTCTGTTTTGTAATTCAGTTCAAGTGTAGCGGTTTTTACATTCCCTCTATAAGTGATAGCTTATGATAAGTGTCTTTTTCTGTGTGACTTATTTCACTTAGAATCGTCGTAGCTAAAGCCACTCATCATGCTGCTACTAGCCTTATGACATTGATTTCATGGCTGAGTGATATTCCATTGTACATAAGGACCACCACTTCTTTATCCATTTTTCTCTTTCCTGGGATATTAGAGGTGTCATGAAGTGGAGGTTCTTGTCAAAAGAGCAGCCCTAAACTTTGGGGTGCCTGTGTCTTGCTGATTTTTAGTTTTCCCAATTTATACGCCCATGAGTGGAAGTGCCCTATGCGCTCTAAGCTGTGTTTTTTCGATGTTTCAGGACACACCGTACCCTTCTCCAGAGTGGCTGTTGGCAATTTACATCCCGCCCATCAGCGTAGCAAGGCTCCCATTTCTCCATGGCCTGTCCTGCATTTCTGGTTTTGACAGTTTTATCCGCATGGCCCTTTTGACCGATGGGAAGCGAGACTTCTTTGTAGCGCTGATTTGCCTTTCCAGGTTGCTTGGTTGGCCAAAAAGGGCGTATGCGTTTTTTCCTGAATATATTCAGGAAAAAACGCATACGCCCTTTTTGGCCAAGGGCATCATTGTCGACGTTTTGCCGCTTTTCATGTGCTTTAAAGGCGATTCGAATCGACCTCCTGAAATCTGTTTCCTGCAATTCTGCCTTGCTTTCAGATCCTCTTCGTTGCCTTCCCTCAATATATTTGTGGACGAGAGTTATCATTTATAACTCTGCAGGTTTGTGAATTGCAGTGCCCCTGAGCTCCATTTTTCAACTCGCTTTTTTGGGAGCTGGCCGCAAAAGCGCAGGATTGCCTCAGGCCCTATTCTGCTTCCGGGCGGCAGGCTGAGCCTGTGGTTAATTCTTCTTCCTGATGCGAAAATAGAGTGACCTGTGCCTGTCCCAACACCTAGAGCTAGTCTCTCATTGGCTCCCCCTCTTCCCGTTCATCCTCAGGACAAATTGCAAGCTGTACGGAACGGGAGGTTACAGGTGCTGATTCTCCAAGGAGGGAGATTGCTAGTAAAGCGGCTGGAATGGCGAACCCGAGCACAAGGAGATGAGAAATGAGGTGCGTTTTAGAAACCTTTCCCGATCACATGGTGTACCACCTTCTGGGTTTCTCATGCATGTTTTCGAGGTAGGAAGATGCCCTTGAACCTGGAGATTTGGGACCCATGGGATGGGTAACAGGCAGTATTACTTTAAAGGCTCTGCGTTTGCTCCCCCAACCTCACCAAACCTCTCAGCCCCGAGAGTGTCCACCCTTATGTCTCATCCAGCTGTGGGTCTAGATATGGTCAATCCAGGTTGCATCACAGCCCCTGAACGAATTTTGTAAGAATTTTTCTCTTTTTCACTGTCTGTGTTTCACGGGTTTTTAAAAGTAATTTATTTTATAATGGGGTTTAGCTGCTTTTCACGGCTGTGTTTCTGCCGCTTTACAGCCACTTGACTCACTTCCAGAGAGATATCAATACATAGGTTTTAAGATTCTTACTAGTCAGATATATTCTTGTGCGGTGAATAGGGGGTGTGGAGTCCAGTTCACTGAGCAAGGAGTAGGTCTTTCTATTACATATTGGGTTTATGGAACGGTATCTGAGCTCATTTGAAACCCTTGTTTTATGCATCACCCCACCCCACCTTTCCCGTTAAGCAGCCATAGTGTGTTTTGTAAACTTGTGACTCTGTTCTGTTTTGTAATTCAGTTCAAGTGTAGCGGTTTTTACATTCCCTCTATAAGTGATAGCTTATGATAAGTGTCTTTTTCTGTGTGACTTATTTCACTTAGAATCGTCGTAGCTAAAGCCACTCATCATGCTGCTACTAGCCTTATGACATTGATTTCATGGCTGAGTGATATTCCATTGTACATAAGGACCACCACTTCTTTATCCATTTTTCTCTTTCCTGGGATATTAGAGGTGTCATGAAGTGGAGGTTCTTGTCAAAAGAGCAGCCCTAAACTTTGGGGTGCCTGTGTCTTGCTGATTTTTAGTTTTCCCAATTTATACGCCCATGAGTGGAAGTGCCCTATGCGCTCTAAGCTGTGTTTTTTCGATGTTTCAGGACACACCGTACACTTCTACATAGTGGCTGTTGGCAATTTACATCCCGCCCATCAGCGTAGCAAGGCTCCCATTTCTCCATGGCCTGTCCTGCATTTCTGGTTTTGACAGTTTTTTCCGCATGGCCCTTTTGACCGATGGGAAGCGAGACTTCTTTGTAGCGCTGATTTGCCTTTCCAGGTTGCTTGGTTGGCCAAAAAGGGCGTATGCGTTTTTTCCTGAATATATTCAGGAAAAAACGCATACGCCCTTTTTGGCCAAGGGCATCATTGTCGACGTTTTGCCGCTTTTCATGTGCTTTAAAGGCGATTCGAATCGACCTCCTGAAATCTGTTTCCTGCAATTCTGCCTTGCTTTCAGATCCTCTTCGTTGCCTTCCCTCAATATATTTGTGGACGAGAGTTATCATTTATAACTCTGCAGGTTTGTGAATTGCAGTGCCCCTGAGCTCCATTTTTCAACTCGCTTTTTTGGGAGCTGGCCGCAAAAGCGCAGGATTGCCTCAGGCCCTATTCTGCTTCCCGGCGGCAGGCTGAGCCTGTGGTTAATTCTTCTTCCTGATGGGAAAATAGAGTGACCTGTGCCTGTCCCAACACCTAGAGCTAGTCTCTCATTGGCTCCCCCTCTTCCCGTTCATCCTCAGGACAAATTGCAAGCTGTACGGAACGGGAGGTTAAAGGTGCTGATTCTCCAAGGAGGGAGATTGCTAGTAAAGCGGCTGGAATGGCGAACCCGACCACAAGGAGATGAGAAATGAGGTGCGTTTTAGAAACCTTTCCCGATCACACGGTGTACCACCTTCTGGGTTTCTCATGCATGTTTTCGAGGTAGGAAGATGCCCTTGAACCTGGAGATTTGGGACCCATGGGATGGGTAACAGGCAGTATTACTTTAAAGGCTCTGCGTTTGCTCCCCCAACCTCACCAAACCTCTCAGCCCCGAGAGTGTCCACCCTTATGTCTCATCCAGCTGTGGGTCTAGATATGGTCAATCCAGGTTGCATCACAGCCCCTGAACGAATTTTGTAAGAATTTCTCTCTCTTTCACTGTCTTTGTTTCACGGGTTTTTAAAAGTAATTTATTTTTATAATGGGGTTTAGCTGCTTTTCACGGCTGTGTTTCTGCCGCTTTACAGCCACTTGACTCACTTCCAGAGAGATATCAATACATAGGTTTTAAGATTCTTACTAGTCAGATATATTCTTGTGCGGTGAATAGGGGGTGTGGAGTCCAGTTCACTGAGCAAGGAGTAGGTCTTTCTATTACATATTGGGTTTATGGAACGGTATCTGAGCTCATTTGAAACCCTTGTTTTATGCATCACCCCACCCCACCTTTCCCGTTAAGCAGCCATAGTGTGTTTTGTAAACTTGTGACTCTGTTCTGTTTTGTAATTCAGTTCAAGTGTAGCGGTTTTTACATTCCCTCTATAAGTGATAGCTTATGATAAGTGTCTTTTTCTGTGTGACTTATTTCACTTAGAATCGTCGTAGCTAAAGCCACTCATCATGCTGCTACTAGCCTTATGACATTGATTTCATGGCTGAGTGATATTCCATTGTACATAAGGACCACCACTTCTTTATCCATTTTTCTCTTTCCTGGGATATTAGAGGTGTCATGAAGTGGAGGTTCTTGTCAAAAGAGCAGCCCTAAACTTTGGGGTGCCTGTGTCTTGCTGATTTTTAGTTTTCCCAATTTATACGCCCATGAGTGGAAGTGCCCTATGCGCTCTAAGCTGTGTTTTTTCGATGTTTCAGGACACACCGTACCCTTCTCCAGAGTGGCTGTTGGCAATTTACATCCCGCCCATCAGCGTAGCAAGGCTCCCATTTCTCCATGGCCTGTCCTGCATTTCTGGTTTTGACAGTTTTATCCGCATGGCCCTTTTGACCGATGGGAAGCGAGACTTCTTTGTAGCGCTGATTTGCCTTTCCAGGTTGCTTGGTTGGCCAAAAAGGGCGTATGCGTTTTTTCCTGAATATATTCAGGAAAAAACGCATACGCCCTTTTTGGCCAAGGGCATCATTGTCGACGTTTTGCCGCTTTTCATGTGCTTTAAAGGCGATTCGAATCGACCTCCTGAAATCTGTTTCCTGCAATTCTGCCTTGCTTTCAGATCCTCTTCGTTGCCTTCCCTCAATATATTTGTGGACGAGAGTTATCATTTATAACTCTGCAGGTTTGTGAATTGCAGTGCCCCTGAGCTCCATTTTTCAACTCGCTTTTTTGGGAGCTGGCCGCAAAAGCGCAGGATTGCCTCAGGCCCTATTCTGCTTCCGGGCGGCAGGCTGAGCCTGTGGTTAATTCTTCTTCCTGATGCGAAAATAGAGTGACCTGTGCCTGTCCCAACACCTAGAGCTAGTCTCTCATTGGCTCCCCCTCTTCCCGTTCATCCTCAGGACAAACTGCAAGCTGTACGGAACGGGAGGTTACAGGTGCTGATTCTCCAAGGAGGGAGATTGCTAGTAAAGCGGCTGGAATGGCGAACCCGAGCACAAGGAGATGAGAAATGAGGTGCGTTTTAGAAACCTTTCCCGATCACACGGTGTACCACCTTCTGGGTTTCTCATGCATGTTTTCGAGGTAGGAAGATGCCCTTGAACCTGGAGATTTGGGACCCATGGGATGGGTAACAGGCAGTATTACTTTAAAGGCTCTGCGTTTGCTCCCCCAACCTCACCAAACCTCTCAGCCCCGAGAGTGTCCACCCTTATGTCTCATCCAGCTGTGGGTCTAGATATGGTCAATCCAGGTTGCATCACAGCCCCTGAACGAATTTTGTAAGAATTTCTCTCTCTTTCACTGTCTGTGTTTCACAGGTTTTTAAAAGTAATTTATTTTTATAATGGGGTTTAGCTGCTTTTCACGGCTGTGTTTCTGCCGCTTTACAGCCACTTGACTCACTTCCAGAGAGATATCAATACATAGGTTTTAAGATTCTTACTAGTCAGATATATTCTTGTGCGGTGAATAGGGGGTGTGGAGTCCAGTTCACTGAGCAAGGAGTAGGTCTTTCTATTACATATTGGGTTTATGGAACGGTATCTGAGCTCATTTGAAACCCTTGTTTTATGCATCACCCCACCCCACCTTTCCCGTTAAGCAGCCATAGTGTGTTTTGTAAACTTGTGACTCTGTTCTGTTTTGTAATTCAGTTCAAGTGTAGCGGTTTTTACATTCCCTCTATAAGTGATAGCTTATGATAAGTGTCTTTTTCTGTGTGACTTATTTCACTTAGAATCGTCGTAGCTAAAGCCACTCATCATGCTGCTACTAGCCTTATGACATTGATTTCATGGCTGAGTGATATTCCATTGTACATAAGGACCACCACTTCTTTATCCATTTTTCTCTTTCCTGGGATATTAGAGGTGTCATGAAGTGGAGGTTCTTGTCAAAAGAGCAGCCCTAAACTTTGGGGTGCCTGTGTCTTGCTGATTTTTAGTTTTCCCAATTTATACGCCCATGAGTGGAAGTGCCCTATGCGCTCTAAGCTGTGTTTTTTCGATGTTTCAGGACACACCGTACCCTTCTCCAGAGTGGCTGTTGGCAATTTACATCCCGCCCATCAGCGTAGCAAGGCTCCCATTTCTCCATGGCCTGTCCTGCATTTCTGGTTTTGACAGTTTTTTCCGCATGGCCCTTTTGACCGATGGGAAGCGAGACTTCTTTGTAGCGCTGATTTGCCTTTCCAGGTTGCTTGGTTGGCCAAAAAGGGCGTATGCGTTTTTTCCTGAATATATTCAGGAAAAAACGCATACGCCCTTTTTGGCCAAGGGCATCATTGTCGACGTTTTGCCGCTTTTCATGTGCTTTAAAGGCGATTCGAATCGACCTCCTGAAATCTGTTTCCTGCAATTCTGCCTTGCTTTCAGATCCTCTTCGTTGCCTTCCCTCAATATATTTGTGGACGAGAGTTATCATTTATAACTCTGCAGGTTTGTGAATTGCAGTGCCCCTGAGCTCCATTTTTCAACTCGCTTTTTTGGGAGCTGGCCGCAAAAGCGCAGGATTGCCTCAGGCCCTATTCTGCTTCCCGGCGGCAGGCTGAGCCTGTGGTTAATTCTTCTTCCTGATGGGAAAATAGAGTGACCTGTGCCTGTCCCAACACCTAGAGCTAGTCTCTCATTGGCTCCCCCTCTTCCCGTTCATCCTCAGGACAAATTGCAAGCTGTACGGAACGGGAGGTTACAGGTGCTGATTCTCCAAGGAGGGAGATTGCTAGTAAAGCGGCTGGAATGGCGAACCCGAGCACAAGGAGATGAGAAATGAGGTGCGTTTTAGAAACCTTTCCCGATCACACGGTGTACCACCTTCTGGGTTTCTCATGCATGTTTTCGAGGTAGGAAGATGCCCTTGAACCTGGAGATTTGGGACCCATGGGATGGGTAACAGGCAGTATTACTTTAAAGGCTCTGCGTTTGCTCCCCCAACCTCACCAAACCTCTCAGCCCCGAGAGTGTCCACCCTTATGTCTCATCCAGCTGTGGGTCTAGATATGGTCAATCCAGGTTGCATCACAGCCCCTGAACGAATTTTGTATGAATTTCTCTCTCTTTCACTGTCTTTGTTTCACGGGTTTTTAAAAGTAATTTATTTTTATAATGGGGTTTAGCTGCTTTTCACGGCTGTGTTTCTGCCGCTTTACAGCCACTTGACTCACTTCCAGAGAGATATCAATACATAGGTTTTAAGATTCTTACTAGTCAGATATATTCTTGTGCGGTGAATAGGGGGTGTGGAGTCCAGTTCACTGAGCAAGGAGTAGGTCTTTCTATTACATATTGGGTTTATGGAACGGTATCTGAGCTCATTTGAAACCCTTGTTTTATGCATCACCCCACCCCACCTTTCCCGTTAAGCAGCCATAGTGTGTTTTGTAAACTTGTGACTCTGTTCTGTTTTGTAATTCAGTTCAAGTGTAGCGGTTTTTACATTCCCTCTATAAGTGATAGCTTATGATAAGTGTCTTTTTCTGTGTGACTTATTTCACTTAGAATCGTCGTAGCTAAAGCCACTCATCATGCTGCTACTAGCCTTATGACATTGATTTCATGGCTGAGTGATATTCCATTGTACATAAGGACCACCACTTCTTTATCCATTTTTCTCTTTCCTGGGATATTTGAGGTGTCATGAAGTGGAGGTTCTTGTCAAAAGAGCAGCCCTAAACTTTGGGGTGCCTGTGTCTTGCTGATTTTTAGTTTTCCCAATTTATACGCCCATGAGTGGAAGTGCCCTATGCGCTCTAAGCTGTGTTTTTTCGATGTTTCAGGACACACCGTACCCTTCTCCAGAGTGGCTGTTGGCAATTTACATCCCGCCCATCAGCGTAGCAAGGCTCCCATTTCTCCATGGCCTGTCCTGCATTTCTGGTTTTGACAGTTTTTTCCGCATGGCCCTTTTGACCGATGGGAAGCGAGACTTCTTTGTAGCGCTGATTTGCCTTTCCAGGTTGCTTGGTTGGCCAAAAAGGGCGTATGCGTTTTTTCCTGAATATATTCAGGAAAAAACGCATACGCCCTTTTTGGCCAAGGGCATCATTGTCGACGTTTTGCCGCTTTTCATGTGCTTTAAAGGCGATTCGAATCGACCTCCTGAAATCTGTTTCCTGCAATTCTGCCTTGCTTTCAGATCCTCTTCGTTGCCTTCCCTCAATATATTTGTGGACGAGAGTTATCATTTATAACTCTGCAGGTTTGTGAATTGCAGTGCCCCTGAGCTCCATTTTTCAACTCGCTTTTTTGGGAGCTGGCCGCAAAAGCGCAGGATTGCCTCAGGCCCTATTCTGCTTCCGGGCGGCAGGCTGAGCCTGTGGTTAATTCTTCTTCCTGATGGGAAAATAGAGTGACCTGTGCCTGTCCCAACACCTAGAGCTAGTCTCTCATTGGCTCCCCCTCTTCCCGTTCATCCTCAGGACAAATTGCAAGCTGTACGGAACGGGAGGTTACAGGTGCTGATTCTCCAAGGAGGGAGATTGCTAGTAAAGCGGCTGGAATGGCGAACCCGAGCACAAGGAGATGAGAAATGAGGTGCGTTTTAGAAACCTTTCCCGATCACACGGTGTACCACCTTCTGGGTTTCTCATGCATGTTTTCGAGGTAGGAAGATGCCCTTGAACCTGGAGATTTGGGACCCATGGGATGGGTAACAGGCAGTATTACTTTAAAGGCTCTGCGTTTGCTCCCCCAACCTCACCAAACCTCTCAGCCCCGAGAGTGTCCACCCTTATGTCTCATCCAGCTGTGGGTCTAGATATGGTCAATCCAGGTTGCATCACAGCCCCTGAACGAATTTTGTAAGAATTTCTCTCTCTTTCACTGTCTGTGTTTCACGGGTTTTTAAAAGTAATTTATTTTTATAATGGGGTTTAGCTGCTTTTCACGGCTGTGTTTCTGCCGCTTTACACCCACTTGACTCACTTCCAGAGAGATATCAATACATAGGTTTTAAGATTCTTACTAGTCAGATATATTCTTGTGCGGTGAATAGGGGGTGTGGAGTCCAGTTCACTGAGCAAGGAGTAGGTCTTTCTATTACATATTGGGTTTATGGAACGGTATCTGAGCTCATTTGAAACCCTTGTTTTATGCATCACCCCACCCCACCTTTCCCGTTAAGCAGCCATAGTGTGTTTTGTAAACTTGTGACTCTGTTCTGTTTTGTAATTCAGTTCAAGTGTAGCGGTTTTTACATTCCCTCTATAAGTGATAGCTTATGATAAGTGTCTTTTTCTGTGTGACTTATTTCACTTAGAATCGTCGTAGCTAAAGCCACTCATCATGCTGCTACTAGCCTTATGACATTGATTTCATGGCTGAGTGATATTCCATTGTACATAAGGACCACCACTTCTTTATCCATTTTTCTCTTTCCTGGGATATTTGAGGTGTCATGAAGTGGAGGTTCTTGTCAAAAGAGCAGCCCTAAACTTTGGGGTGCCTGTGTCTTGCTGATTTTTAGTTTTCCCAATTTATACGCCCATGAGTGGAAGTGCCCTATGCGCTCTAAGCTGTGTTTTTTCGATGTTTCAGGACACACCGTACCCTTCTCCAGAGTGGCTGTTGGCAATTTACATCCCGCCCATCAGCGTAGCAAGGCTCCCATTTCTCCATGGCCTGTCCTGCATTTCTGGTTTTGACAGTTTTTTCCGCATGGCCCTTTTGACCGATGGGAAGCGAGACTTCTTTGTAGCGCTGATTTGCCTTTCCAGGTTGCTTGGTTGGCCAAAAAGGGCGTATGCGTTTTTTCCTGAATATATTCAGGAAAAAACGCATACGCCCTTTTTGGCCAAGGGCATCATTGTCGACGTTTTGCCGCTTTTCATGTGCTTTAAAGGCGATTCGAATCGACCTCCTGAAATCTGTTTCCTGCAATTCTGCCTTGCTTTCAGATCCTCTTCGTTGCCTTCCCTCAATATATTTGTGGACGAGAGTTATCATTTATAACTCTGCAGGTTTGTGAATTGCAGTGCCCCTGAGCTCCATTTTTCAACTCGCTTTTTTGGGAGCTGGCCGCAAAAGCGCAGGATTGCCTCAGGCCCTATTCTGGTTCCGGGCGGCAGGCTGAGCCTGTGGTTAATTCTTCTTCCTGATGCGAAAATAGAGTGACCTGTGCCTGTCCCAACACCTAGAGCTAGTCTCTCATTGGCTCCCCCTCTTCCCGTTCATCCTCAGGACAAATTGCAAGCTGTACGGAACGGGAGGTTACAGGTGCTGATTCTCCAAGGAGGGAGATTGCTAGTAAAGCGGCTGGAATGGCGAACCCGAGCACAAGGAGATGAGAAATGAGGTGCGTTTTAGAAACCTTTCCCGATCACACGGTGTACCACCTTCTGGGTTTCTCATGCATGTTTTCGAGGTAGGAAGATGCCCTTGAACCTGGAGATTTGGGACCCATGGGATGGGTAACAGGCAGTATTACTTTAAAGGCTCTGCGTTTGCTCCCCCAACCTCACCAAACCTCTCAGCCCCGAGAGTGTCCACCCTTATGTCTCATCCAGCTGTGGGTCTAGATATGGTCAATCCAGGTTGCATCACAGCCCCTGAACGAATTTTGTAAGAATTTCTCTCTCTTTCACTGTCTGTGTTTCACGGGTTTTTAAAAGTAATTTATTTTTATAATGGGGTTTAGCTGCTTTTCACGGCTGTGTTTCTGCCGCTTTACAGCCACTTGACTCACTTCCAGAGAGATATCAATACATAGGTTTTAAGATTCTTACTAGTCAGATATATTCTTGTGCGGTGAATAGGGGGTGTGGAGTCCAGTTCACTGAGCAAGGAGTAGGTCTTTCTATGACATATTGGGTTTATGGAACGGTATCTGAGCTCATTTGAAACCCTTGTTTTATGCATCACCCCACCCCACCTTTCCCGTTAAGCAGCCATAGTGTGTTTTGTAAACTTGTGACTCTGTTCTGTTTTGTAATTCAGTTCAAGTGTAGCGGTTTTTACATTCCCTCTATAAGTGATAGCTTATGATAAGTGTCTTTTTCTGTGTGACTTATTTCACTTAGAACCGTCGTAGCTAAAGCCACTCATCATGCTGCTACTAGCCTTATGACATTGATTTCATGGCTGAGTGATATTCCATTGTACATAAGGACCACCACTTCTTTATCCATTTTTCTCTTTCCTGGGATATTTGAGGTGTCATGAAGTGGAGGTTCTTGTCAAAAGAGCAGCCCTAAACTTTGGGGTGCCTGTGTCTTGCTGATTTTTAGTTTTCCCAATTTATACGCCCATGAGTGGAAGTGCCCTATGCGCTCTAAGCTGTGTTTTTTCGATGTTTCAGGACACACCGTACCCTTCTCCAGAGTGGCTGTTGGCAATTTACATCCCGCCCATCAGCGTAGCAAGGCTCCCATTTCTCCATGGCCTGTCCTGCATTTCTGGTTTTGACAGTTTTTTCCGCATGGCCCTTTTGACCGATGGGAAGCGAGACTTCTTTGTAGCGCTGATTTGCCTTTCCAGGTTGCTTGGTTGGCCAAAAAGGGCGTATGCGTTTTTTCCTGAATATATTCAGGAAAAAACGCATACGCCCTTTTTGGCCAAGGGCATCATTGTCGACGTTTTGCCGCTTTTCATGTGCTTTAAAGGCGATTCGAATCGACCTCCTGAAATCTGTTTCCTGCAATTCTGCCTTGCTTTCAGATCCTCTTCGTTGCCTTCCCTCAATATATTTGTGGACGAGAGTTATCATTTATAACTCTGCAGGTTTGTGAATTGCAGTGCCCCTGAGCTCCATTTTTCAACTCGCTTTTTTGGGAGCTGGCCGCAAAAGCGCAGGATTGCCTCAGGCCCTATTCTGCTTCCGGGCGGCAGGCTGAGCCTGTGGTTAATTCTTCTTCCTGATGCGAAAATAGAGTGACCTGTGCCTGTCCCAACACCTAGAGCTAGTCTCTCATTGGCTCCCCCTCTTCCCGTTCATCCTCAGGACAAATTGCAAGCTGTACGGAACGGGAGGTTACAGGTGCTGATTCTCCAAGGAGGGAGATTGCCAGTAAAGCGGCTGGAATGGCGAACCCGAGCACAAGGAGATGAGAAATGAGGTGCGTTTTAGAAACCTTTCCCGATCACACGGTGTACCACCTTCTGGGTTTCTCATGCATGTTTTCGAGGTAGGAAGATGCCCTTGAACCTGGAGATTTGGGACCCATGGGATGGGTAACAGGCAGTATTACTTTAAAGGCTCTGCGTTTGCTCCCCCAACCTCACCAAACCTCTCAGCCCCGAGAGTGTCCACCCTTATGTCTCCTCCAGCTGTGGGTCTAGATATGGTCAATCCAGGTTGCATCACAGCCCCTGAACGAATTTTGTAAGAATTTCTCTCTCTTTCACTGTCTGTGTTTCACGGGTTTTTAAAAGTAATTTATTTTTATAATGGGGTTTAGCTGCTTTTCACGGCTGTGTTTCTGCCGCTTTACACCCACTTGACTCACTTCCAGAGAGATATCAATACATAGGTTTTAAGATTCTTACTAGTCAGATATATTCTTGTGCGGTGAATAGGGGGTGTTGAGTCCAGTTCACTGAGCAAGGAGTAGGTCTTTCTATGACATATTGGGTTTATGGAACGGTATCTGAGCTCATTTGAAACCCTTGTTTTATGCATCACCCCACCCCACCTTTCCCGTTAAGCAGCCATAGTGTGTTTTGTAAACTTGTGACTCTGTTCTGTTTTGTAATTCAGTCCAAGTGTAGCGGTTTTTACATTCCCTCTATAAGTGATAGCTTATGATAAGTGTCTTTTTCTGTGTGACTTATTTCACTTAGAACCGTCGTAGCTAAAGCCACTCATCATGCTGCTACTAGCCTTATGACATTGATGTCATGGCTGAGTGATATTCCATTGTACATAAGGACCACCACTTCTTTATCCATTTTTCTCTTTCCTGGGATATTTGAGGTGTCATGAAGTGGAGGTTCTTGTCAACAGAGCAGCCCTAAACTTTGGGGTGCCTGTGTCTTGCTGATTTTTAGTTTTCCCAATTTATATGCCCATGAGTGGAAGTGCCCTATGCGCTCTAAGCTGTGTTTTTTCGATGTTTCAGGACACACCGTACCGTTCTCCAGAGTGGCTCTTGGCAATTTACATCCCGCCCATCAGCGCAGCAGGGCTCCCATTTCTCCATGGCCTGTCCTGCATTTCTGGTTTTGACAGTTTTTTCCACATGGCCCTTTTGACCGATGGGAAGCGAGACTTCTTTGTAGCGCTGATTTGCCTTTCCAGGTTGCTTGGTTGGCCAAAAAGGGCGTATGCGTTTTTTCCTGAATATATTCAGGAAAAAACGCATACGCCCTTTTTGGCCAAGGGCATCATTGTCGACGTTTTGCCGCTTTTCATGTGCTTTAAAGGCGATTCGAATCGACCTCCTGAAATCTGTTTCCTGCAATTCTGCCTTGCTTTCAAATCCTCTTCGTTGCCTTCCCTCAATATATTTGTGGACGAGAGTTATCATTTATAACTCTGCAGGTTTGTGAATTGCAGTGCCCCTGAGCTCCATTTTTCAACTCGCTTTTTTGGGAGCTGGCCGCAAAAGCGCAGGATTGCCTCAGGCCCTATTCTGGTTCCGGGCGGCAGGCTGAGCCTGTGGTTAATTCTTCTTCCTGATGAGAAAATAGAGTGACCTGTGCCTGTCCCAACACCTAGAGTTAGTCTCTCATTGGCTCCCCCTCTTCCCGTTCATCCTCAGGACAAATTGCAAGCTGTACGGAACGGGAGGTTAAAGGTGCTGATTCTCCAAGGAGGGAGATTGCCAGTAAAGCGGCTGGAATGGCGAACCCGAGCACAAGGAGATGAGAAATGAGGTGCGTGTTAGAAACCTTTCCCTATCACACGGTGTACCACCTTCTGGGTTTCTCATGCATGGTTTCGAGGTAGGAAGATGCCCTTGAACCTGGAGATTTGGGACCCATGGGATGGGTAACAGGCAGTATTACTTTAAAGGCTCTGCGTTTGCTCCCCCAACCTCACCAAACCTCTCAGCCCCGAGAGTGTCCACCCTTATGTCTCCTCCAGCTGTGGGTCTAGATATGGTCAATCCAGGTTGCATCACAGCCCCTGAACGAATTTTGTAAGAATTTCTCTCTCTTTCACTGTCTTTGTTTCACGGGTTTTTAAAAGTAATTTATTTTTATAATGGGGTTTAGCCGCTTTTCACGGCTGTGTTTCTGCCGCTTTACACCCACTTGACTCACTTCCAGAGAGATATCAATACATAGGTTTTAAGATTCTTACTAGTCAGATATATTCTTGAGCGGTGAATAGGGGGTGTTGAGTCCAGTTCACTGAGCAAGGAGTAGGTCTTTCTATGACATATTGGGTTTATGGAACGGTATCTGAGCTCATTTGAAACCCTTGTTTTATGCATCACCCCACCCCACCTTTCCCGTTAAGCAGCCATAGTGTGTTTTCTCAACGTGTGACTCTATTCTGTTTTGTAATTCAGTTCAAGTGTAGCGGTTTTTACATTCCCTCTATAAATGATAGCTTATGATAAGTGTCTTTTTCTGTGTGACTTATTTCACTTAGAATCGTCGTAGCTAAAGCCACTCATCATGCTGCTACTAGCCTTATGACATTGATTTCATGGCTGAGTGATATTCCATTGTACATAAGGACCACCACTTCTTTATCCATTTTTCTCTTTCCTGGGATATTTGAGGTGTCACGAAGTGGAGGTTCTTGTCAACAGAGCAGCCCTAAACTTTGGGGTGCCTGTGTCTTGCTGATTTTTAGTTTTCCCCATTTATACGCCCATGAGTGGAAGTGCCCTATGCGCTCTAAGCTGTGTTTTTTCGATGTTTCAGGACACACCGTACACTTCTCCATAGTGGCTGTTGGCAATTTACATCCCGCCCATCAGCGTAGCAAGGCTCCCATTTCTCCATGGCCTGTCCTGCATTTCTGGTTTTGACACTTTTTCCGCATGGCCCTTTTGACCGATGGGAAGCGAGAATTCTTTGTAGCGCTGATTTGCCTTTCCAGGTTGCTTGGTTGGCCAAAAAGGGCGTATGCGTTTTTTCCTGAATATATTCAGGAAAAAACGCATACGCCCTTTTTGGCCAAGGGCATCATTGTCGACGTTTTGCCGCTTTTCATGTGCTTTAAAGGCGATTCGAATCGACCTCCTGAAATCTGTTTCCTGCAATTCTGCCTTGCTTTCAGATCCTCTTCGTTGCCTTCCCTCAATATATTTGTGGACGAGAGTTATCATTTATAACTCTGCAGGTTTGTGAATTGCAGTGCCCCTGAGCTCCATTTTTCAACTCGCTTTTTTGGGAGCTGGCCGCAAAAGCGCAGGATTGCCTCAGGCCCTATTCTGGTTCCGGGCGGCAGGCTGAGCCTGTGGTTAATTCTTCTTCCTGATGAGAAAATAGAGTGACCTGTGCCTGTCCCAACACCTAGAGCTAGTCTCTCATTGGCTCCCCCTCTTCCCGTTCATCCTCAGGACAAATTGCAAGCTGTACGGAACGGGAGGTTAAAGGTGCTGATTCTCCAAGGAGGGAGATTGCCAGTAAAGCGGCTGGAATGGCGAACCCGAGCACAAGGAGATGAGAAATGAGGTGCGTGTTAGAAACCTTTCCCTATCACACGGTGTACCACCTTCTGGGTTTCTCATGCATGGTTTCGAGGTAGGAAGATGCCCTTGAACCTGGAGATTTGGGACCCATGGGATGGGTAACAGGCAGTATTACTTTAAAGGCTCTGCGTTTGCTCCCCCAACCTCACCAAACCTCTCAGCCCCGAGAGTGTCCACCCTTATGTCTCCTCCAGCTGTGGGTCTAGATATGGTCAATCCAGGTTGCATCACAGCCCCTGAACGAATTTTGTAAGAATTTCTCTCTCTTTCACTGTCTTTGTTTCACGGGTTTTTAAAAGTAATTTATTTTTATAATGGGGTTTAGCCGCTTTTCACGGCTGTGTTTCTGCCGCTTTACACCCACTTGACTCACTTCCAGAGAGATATCAATACATAGGTTTTAAGATTCTTACTAGTCAGATATATTCTTGTGCGGTGAATAGGGGGTGTTGAGTCCAGTTCACTGAGCAAGGAGTAGGTCTTTCTATGACATATTGGGTTTATGGAACGGTATCTGAGCTCATTTGAAACCCTTGTTTTATGCATCACCCCACCCCACCTTTCCCGTTAAGCAGCCATAGTGTGTTTTCTCAACGTGTGACTCTATTCTGTTTTGTAATTCAGTTCAAGTGTAGCGGTTTTTACATTCCCTCTATAAATGATAGCTTATGATAAGTGTCTTTTTCTGTGTGACTTATTTCACTTAGAATCGTCGTAGCTAAAGCCACTCATCATGCTGCTACTAGCCTTATGACATTGATTTCATGGCTGAGTGATATTCCATTGTACATAAGGACCACCACTTCTTTATCCATTTTTCTCTTTCCTGGGATATTTGAGGTGTCATGAAGTGGAGGTTCTTGTCAACAGAGCAGCCCTAAACTTTGGGGTGCCTGTGTCTTGCTGATTTTTAGTTTTCCCAATTTATATGCCCATGAGTGGAAGTGCCCTATGCGCTCTAAGCTGTGTTTTTTCGATGTTTCAGGACACACCGTACAGTTCTCCAGAGTGGCTCTTGGCAATTTACATCCCGCCCATCAGCGCAGCAGGGCTCCCATTTCTCCATGGCCTGTCCTGCATTTCTGGTTTTGACAGTTTTTTCCACATGGCCCTTTTGACCGATGGGAAGCGAGACTTCTTTGTAGCGCTGATTTGCCTTTCCAGGTTGCTTGGTTGGCCAAAAAGGGCGTATGCGTTTTTTCCTGAATATATTCAGGAAAAAACGCATACGCCCTTTTTGGCCAAGGGCATCATTGTCGACGTTTTGCCGCTTTTCATGTGCTTTAAAGGCGATTCGAATCGACCTCCTGAAATCTGTTTCCTGCAATTCTGCCTTGCTTTCAGATCCTCTTCGTTGCCTTCCCTCAATATATTTGTGGACGAGAGTTATCATTTATAACTCTGCAGGTTTGTGAATTGCAGTGCCCCTGAGCTCCATTTTTCAACTCGCTTTTTTGGGAGCTGGCCGCAAAAGCGCAGGATTGCCTCAGGCCCTATTCTGCTTCCGGGCGGCAGGCTGAGCCTGTGGTTAATTCTTCTTCCTGATGGGAAAATAGAGTGACCTGTGCCTGTCCCAACACCTAGAGCTAGTCTCTCATTGGCTCCCCCTCTTCCCGTTCATCCTCAGGACAAATTGCAAGCTGTACGGAACGGGAGGTTACAGGTGCTGATTCTCCAAGGAGGGAGATTGCTAGTAAAGCGGCTGGAATGGCGAACCCGAGCACAAGGAGATGAGAAATGAGGTGCGTTTTAGAAACCTTTCCCGATCACACGGTGTACCACCTTCTGGGTTTCTCATGCATGTTTTCGAGGTAGGAAGATGCCCTTGAACCTGGAGATTTGGGACCCATGGGATGGGTAACAGGCAGTATTACTTTAAAGGCTCTGCGTTTGCTCCCCCAACCTCACCAAACCTCTCAGCCCCGAGAGTGTCCACCCTTATGTCTCATCCAGCTGTGGGTCTAGATATGGTCAATCCAGGTTGCATCACAGCCCCTGAACGAATTTTGTAAGAATTTCTCTCTCTTTCACTGTCTGTGTTTCACGGGTTTTTAAAAGTAATTTATTTTTATAATGGGGTTTAGCTGCTTTTCACGGCTGTGTTTCTGCCGCTTTACACCCACTTGACTCACTTCCAGAGAGATATCAATACATAGGTTTTAAGATTCTTACTAGTCAGATATATTCTTGTGCGGTGAATAGGGGGTGTGGAGTCCAGTTCACTGAGCAAGGAGTAGGTCTTTCTATGACATATTGGGTTTATGGAACGGTATCTGAGCTCATTTGAAACCCTTGTTTTATGCATCACCCCACCCCACCTTTCCCGTTAAGCAGCCATAGTGTGTTTTGTAAACTTGTGACTCTGTTCTGTTTTGTAATTCAGTCCAAGTGTAGCGGTTTTTACATTCCCTCTATAAGTGATAGCTTATGATAAGTGTCTTTTTCTGTGTGACTTATTTCACTTAGAATCGTCGTAGCTAAAGCCACTCATCATGCTGCTACTAGCCTTATGACATTGATTTCATGGCTGAGTGATATTCCATTGTACATAAGGACCACCACTTCTTTATCCATTTTTCTCTTTCCTGGGATATTTGAGGTGTCATGAAGTGGAGGTTCTTCTCAAAAGAGCAGCCCTAAACTTTGTGGTGCCTGTGTCTTGCTGATTTTTAGTTTTCCCAATTTATATGCCCATGAGTGGAAGTGCCCTATGCGCTCTAAGCTGTGTTTTTTCGATGTTTCAGGACACACCGTACAGTTCTCCAGAGTGGCTGTTGGCAATTTACATCCCGCCCATCAGCGTAGCAAGGCTCCCATTTCTCCATGGCCTGTCCTGCATTTCTGGTTTTGACACTTTTTTCCGCATGGCCCTTTTGACCGATGGGAAGCGAGACTTCTTTGTAGCGCTGATTTGCCTTTCCAGGTTGCTTGGTTGGCCAAAAAGGGCGTATGCGTTTTTTCCTGAATATATTCAGGAAAAGACGCATACGCCCTTTTTGGCCAAGGGCATCATTGTCGACGTTTTGCCGCTTTTCATGTGCTTTAAAGGCGATTCGAATCGACCTCCTGAAATCTGTTTCCTGCAATTCTGCCTTGCTTTCAAATCCTCTTCGTTGCCTTCCCTCAATATATTTGTGGACGAGAGTTATCATTTATAACTCTGCAGGTTTGTGAATTGCAGTGCCCCTGAGCTCCATTTTTCAACTCGCTTTTTTGGGAGCTGGCCGCAAAAGCGCAGGATTGCCTCAGGCCCTATTCTGCTTCCGGGCGGCAGGCTGAGCCTGTGGTTAATTCTTCTTCCTGATGGGAAAATAGAGTGACCTGTGCCTGTCCCAACACCTAGAGCTAGTCTCTCATTGGCTCCCCCTCTTCCCGTTCATCCTCAGGACAAATTGCAAGCTGTACGGAACGGGAGGTTACAGGTGCTGATTCTCCAAGGAGGGAGATTGCTAGTAAAGCGGCTGGAATGGCGAACCCGAGCACAAGGAGATGAGAAATGAGGTGCGTTTTAGAAACCTTTCCCGATCACATGGTGTACCACCTTCTGGGTTTCTCATGCATGTTTTCGAGGTAGGAAGATGCCCTTGAACCTGGAGATTTGGGACCCATCGGATGGGTAATAGGCAGTATTACTTTAAAGGCTCTGCGTTTGCTCCCCCAACCTCACCAAACCTCTCAGCCCCGAGAGTGTCCACCCTTATGTCTCATCCAGCTGTGGGTCTAGATATGGTCAATCCAGGTTGCATCACAGCCCCTGAACGAATTTTGTAAGAATTTCTCTCTCTTTCACTGTCTGTGTTTCACGGGTTTTTAAAAGTAATTTATTTTATAATGGGGTTTAGCTGCTTTTCACGGCTGTGTTTCTGCCGCTTTACAGCCACTTGACTCACTTCCAGAGAGATATCAATACATAGGTTTTAAGATTCTTACTAGTCAGATATATTCTTGTGCGGTGAATAGGGGGTGTGGAGTCCAGTTCACTGAGCAAGGAGTAGGTCTTTCTATTACATATTGGGTTTATGGAACGGTATCTGAGCTCATTTGAAACCCTTGTTTTATGCATCACCCCACCCCACCTTTCCCGTTAAGCAGCCATAGTGTGTTTTGTAAACTTGTGACTCTGTTCTGTTTTGTAATTCAGTTCAAGTGTAGCGGTTTTTACATTCCCTCTATAAGTGATAGCTTATGATAAGTGTCTTTTTCTGTGTGACTTATTTCACTTAGAATCGTCGTAGCTAAAGCCACTCATCATGCTGCTACTAGCCTTATGACATTGATTTCATGGCTGAGTGATATTCCATTGTACATAAGGACCACCACTTCTTTATCCATTTTTCTCTTTCCTGGGATATTAGAGGTGTCATGAAGTGGAGGTTCTTGTCAAAAGAGCAGCCCTAAACTTTGGGGTGCCTGTGTCTTGCTGATTTTTAGTTTTCCCAATTTATACGCCCATGAGTGGAAGTGCCCTATGCGCTCTAAGCTGTGTTTTTTCGATGTTTCAGGACACACCGTACACTTCTACATAGTGGCTGTTGGCAATTTACATCCCGCCCATCAGCGTAGCAAGGCTCCCATTTCTCCATGGCCTGTCCTGCATTTCTGGTTTTGACAGTTTTTTCCGCATGGCCCTTTTGACCGATGGGAAGCGAGACTTCTTTGTAGCGCTGATTTGCCTTTCCAGGTTGCTTGGTTGGCCAAAAAGGGCGTATGCGTTTTTTCCTGAATATATTCAGGAAAATACGCATACGCCCTTTTTGGCCAAGGGCATCATTGTCGACGTTTTGCCGCTTTTCATGTGCTTTAAAGGCGATTCGAATCGACCTCCTGAAATCTGTTTCCTGCAATTCTGCCTTGCTTTCAGATCCTCTTCGTTGCCTTCCCTCAATATATTTGTGGACGAGAGTTATCATTTATAACTCTGCAGGTTTGTGAATTGCAGTGCCCCTGAGCTCCATTTTTCAACTCGCTTTTTTGGGAGCTGGCCGCAAAAGCGCAGGATTGCCTCAGGCCCTATTCTGCTTCCCGGCGGCAGGCTGAGCCTGTGGTTAATTCTTCTTCCTGATGGGAAAATAGAGTGACCTGTGCCTGTCCCAACACCTAGAGCTAGTCTCTCATTGGCTCCCCCTCTTCCCGTTCATCCTCAGGACAAATTGCAAGCTGTACGGAACGGGAGGTTACAGGTGCTGATTCTCCAAGGAGGGAGATTGCTAGTAAAGCGGCTGGAATGGCGAACCCGAGCACAAGGAGATGAGAAATGAGGTGCGTTTTAGAAACCTTTCCCGATCACATGGTGTACCACCTTCTGGGTTTCTCATGCATGTTTTCGAGGTAGGAAGATGCCCTTGAACCTGGAGATTTGGGACCCATGGGATGGGTAACAGGCAGTATTACTTTAAAGGCTCTGCGTTTGCTCCCCCAACCTCACCAAACCTCTCAGCCCCGAGAGTGTCCACCCTTATGTCTCATCCAGCTGTGGGTCTAGATATGGTCAATCCAGGTTGCATCACAGCCCCTGAACGAATTTTGTAAGAATTTCTCTCTCTTTCACTGTCTGTGTTTCACGGGTTTTTAAAAGTAATTTATTTTATAATGGGGTTTAGCTGCTTTTCACGGCTGTGTTTCTGCCGCTTTACAGCCACTTGACTCACTTCCAGAGAGATATCAATACATAGGTTTTAAGATTCTTACTAGTCAGATATATTCTTGTGCGGTGAATAGGGGGTGTGGAGTCCAGTTCACTGAGCAAGGAGTAGGTCTTTCTATTACATATTGGGTTTATGGAACGGTATCTGAGCTCATTTGAAACCCTTGTTTTATGCATCACCCCACCCCACCTTTCCCGTTAAGCAGCCATAGTGTGTTTTGTAAACTTGTGACTCTGTTCTGTTTTGTAATTCAGTTCAAGTGTAGCGGTTTTTACATTCCCTCTATAAGTGATAGCTTATGATAAGTGTCTTTTTCTGTGTGACTTATTTCACTTAGAATCGTCGTAGCTAAAGCCACTCATCATGCTGCTACTAGCCTTATGACATTGATTTCATGGCTGAGTGATATTCCATTGTACATAAGGACCACCACTTCTTTATCCATTTTTCTCTTTCCTGGGATATTAGAGGTGTCATGAAGTGGAGGTTCTTGTCAAAAGAGCAGCCCTAAACTTTGGGGTGCCTGTGTCTTGCTGATTTTTAGTTTTCCCAATTTATACGCCCATGAGTGGAAGTGCCCTATGCGCTCTAAGCTGTGTTTTTTCGATGTTTCAGGACACACCGTACACTTCTCCATAGTGGCTGTTGGCAATTTACATCCCGCCCATCAGCGTAGCAAGGCTCCCATTTCTCCATGGCCTGTCCTGCATTTCTGGTTTTGACAGTTTTTTCCGCATGGCCCTTTTGACCGATGGGAAGCGAGACTTCTTTGTAGCGCTGATTTGCCTTTCCAGGTTGCTTGGTTGGCCAAAAAGGGCGTATGCGTTTTTTCCTGAATATATTCAGGAAAAAACGCATACGCCCTTTTTGGCCAAGGGCATCATTGTCGACGTTTTGCCGCTTTTCATGTGCTTTAAAGGCGATTCGAATCGACCTCCTGAAATCTGTTTCCTGCAATTCTGCCTTGCTTTCAGATCCTCTTCGTTGCCTTCCCTCAATATATTTGTGGACGAGAGTTATCATTTATAACTCTGCAGGTTTGTGAATTGCAGTGCCCCTGAGCTCCATTTTTCAACTCGCTTTTTTGGGAGCTGGCCGCAAAAGCGCAGGATTGCCTCAGGCCCTATTCTGCTTCCCGGCGGCAGGCTGAGCCTGTGGTTAATTCTTCTTCCTGATGGGAAAATAGAGTGACCTGTGCCTGTCCCAACACCTAGAGCTAGTCTCTCATTGGCTCCCCCTCTTCCCGTTCATCCTCAGGACAAATTGCAAGCTGTACGGAACGGGAGGTTAAAGGTGCTGATTCTCCAAGGAGGGAGATTGCTAGTAAAGCGGCTGGAATGGCGAACCCGACCACAAGGAGATGAGAAATGAGGTGCGTTTTAGAAACCTTTCCCGATCACACGGTGTACCACCTTCTGGGTTTCTCATGCATGTTTTCGAGGTAGGAAGATGCCCTTGAACCTGGAGATTTGGGACCCATGGGATGGGTAACAGGCAGTATTACTTTAAAGGCTCTGCGTTTGCTCCCCCAACCTCACCAAACCTCTCAGCCCCGAGAGTGTCCACCCTTATGTCTCATCCAGCTGTGGGTCTAGATATGGTCAATCCAGGTTGCATCACAGCCCCTGAACGAATTTTGTAAGAATTTCTCTCTCTTTCACTGTCTGTGTTTCACGGGTTTTTAAAAGTAATTTATTTTATAATGGGGTTTAGCTGCTTTTCACGGCTGTGTTTCTGCCGCTTTACAGCCACTTGACTCACTTCCAGAGAGATATCAATACATAGGTTTTAAGATTCTTACTAGTCAGATATATTCTTGTGCGGTGAATAGGGGGTGTGGAGTCCAGTTCACTGAGCAAGGAGTAGGTCTTTCTATTACATATTGGGTTTATGGAACGGTATCTGAGCTCATTTGAAACCCTTGTTTTATGCATCACCCCACCCCACCTTTCCCGTTAAGCAGCCATAGTGTGTTTTGTAAACTTGTGACTCTGTTCTGTTTTGTAATTCAGTTCAAGTGTAGCGGTTTTTACATTCCCTCTATAAGTGATAGCTTATGATAAGTGTCTTTTTCTGTGTGACTTATTTCACTTAGAATCGTCGTAGCTAAAGCCACTCATCATGCTGCTACTAGCCTTATGACATTGATTTCATGGCTGAGTGATATTCCATTGTACATAAGGACCACCACTTCTTTATCCATTTTTCTCTTTCCTGGGATATTAGAGGTGTCATGAAGTGGAGGTTCTTGTCAAAAGAGCAGCCCTAAACTTTGGGGTGCCTGTGTCTTGCTGATTTTTAGTTTTCCCAATTTATACGCCCATGAGTGGAAGTGCCCTATGCGCTCTAAGCTGTGTTTTTTCGATGTTTCAGGACACACCGTACACTTCTCCATAGTGGCTGTTGGCAATTTACATCCCGCCCATCAGCGTAGCAAGGCTCCCATTTCTCCATGGCCTGTCCTGCATTTCTGGTTTTGACAGTTTTTTCCGCATGGCCCTTTTGACCGATGGGAAGCGAGACTTCTTTGTAGCGCTGATTTGCCTTTCCAGGTTGCTTGGTTGGCCAAAAAGGGCGTATGCGTTTTTTCCTGAATATATTCAGGAAAATACGCATACGCCCTTTTTGGCCAAGGGCATCATTGTCGACGTTTTGCCGCTTTTCATGTGCTTTAAAGGCGATTCGAATCGACCTCCTGAAATCTGTTTCCTGCAATTCTGCCTTGCTTTCAGATCCTCTTCGTTGCCTTCCCTCAATATATTTGTGGACGAGAGTTATCATTTATAACTCTGCAGGTTTGTGAATTGCAGTGCCCCTGAGCTCCATTTTTCAACTCGCTTTTTTGGGAGCTGGCCGCAAAAGCGCAGGATTGCCTCAGGCCCTATTCTGCTTCCCGGCGGCAGGCTGAGCCTGTGGTTAATTCTTCTTCCTGATGGGAAAATAGAGTGACCTGTGCCTGTCCCAACACCTAGAGCTAGTCTCTCATTGGCTCCCCCTCTTCCCGTTCATCCTCAGGACAAATTGCAAGCTGTACGGAACGGGAGGTTACAGGTGCTGATTCTCCAAGGAGGGAGATTGCTAGTAAAGCGGCTGGAATGGCGAACCCGAGCACAAGGAGATGAGAAATGAGGTGCGTTTTAGAAACCTTTCCCGATCACACGGTGTACCACCTTCTGGGTTTCTCATGCATGTTTTCGAGGTAGGAAGATGCCCTTGAACCTGGAGATTTGGGACCCATGGGATGGGTAACAGGCAGTATTACTTTAAAGGCTCTGCGTTTGCTCCCCCAACCTCACCAAACCTCTCAGCCCCGAGAGTGTCCACCCTTATGTCTCATCCAGCTGTGGGTCTAGATATGGTCAATCCAGGTTGCATCACAGCCCCTGAACGAATTTTGTAAGAATTTCTCTCTCTTTCACTGTCTGTGTTTCACGGGTTTTTAAAAGTAATTTATTTTTATAATGGGGTTTAGCTGCTTTTCACGGCTGTGTTTCTGCCGCTTTACACCCACTTGACTCACTTCCAGAGAGATATCAATACATAGGTTTTAAGATTCTTACTAGTCAGATATATTCTTGTGCGGTGAATAGGGGGTGTGGAGTCCAGTTCACTGAGCAAGGAGTAGGTCTTTCTATGACATATTGGGTTTATGGAACGGTATCTGAGCTCATTTGAAACCCTTGTTTTATGCATCACCCCACCCCACCTTTCCCGTTAAGCAGCCATAGTGTGTTTTGTAAACTTGTGACTCTGTTCTGTTTTGTAATTCAGTCCAAGTGTAGCGGTTTTTACATTCCCTCTATAAGTGATAGCTTATGATAAGTGTCTTTTTCTGTGTGACTTATTTCACTTAGAATCGTCGTAGCTAAAGCCACTCATCATGCTGCTACTAGCCTTATGACATTGATTTCATGGCTGAGTGATATTCCATTGTACATAAGGACCACCACTTCTTTATCCATTTTTCTCTTTCCTGGGATATTTGAGGTGTCATGAAGTGGAGGTTCTTCTCAAAAGAGCAGCCCTAAACTTTGTGGTGCCTGTGTCTTGCTGATTTTTAGTTTTCCCAATTTATATGCCCATGAGTGGAAGTGCCCTATGCGCTCTAAGCTGTGTTTTTTCGATGTTTCAGGACACACCGTACAGTTCTCCAGAGTGGCTGTTGGCAATTTACATCCCGCCCATCAGCGTAGCAAGGCTCCCATTTCTCCATGGCCTGTCCTGCATTTCTGGTTTTGACACTTTTTTCCGCATGGCCCTTTTGACCGATGGGAAGCGAGACTTCTTTGTAGCGCTGATTTGCCTTTCCAGGTTGCTTGGTTGGCCAAAAAGGGCGTATGCGTTTTTTCCTGAATATATTCAGGAAAAGACGCATACGCCCTTTTTGGCCAAGGGCATCATTGTCGACGTTTTGCCGCTTTTCATGTGCTTTAAAGGCGATTCGAATCGACCTCCTGAAATCTGTTTCCTGCAATTCTGCCTTGCTTTCAAATCCTCTTCGTTGCCTTCCCTCAATATATTTGTGGACGAGAGTTATCATTTATAACTCTGCAGGTTTGTGAATTGCAGTGCCCCTGAGCTCCATTTTTCAACTCGCTTTTTTGGGAGCTGGCCGCAAAAGCGCAGGATTGCCTCAGGCCCTATTCTGCTTCCGGGCGGCAGGCTGAGCCTGTGGTTAATTCTTCTTCCTGATGGGAAAATAGAGTGACCTGTGCCTGTCCCAACACCTAGAGCTAGTCTCTCATTGGCTCCCCCTCTTCCCGTTCATCCTCAGGACAAATTGCAAGCTGTACGGAACGGGAGGTTACAGGTGCTGATTCTCCAAGGAGGGAGATTGCTAGTAAAGCGGCTGGAATGGCGAACCCGAGCACAAGGAGATGAGAAATGAGGTGCGTTTTAGAAACCTTTCCCGATCACATGGTGTACCACCTTCTGGGTTTCTCATGCATGTTTTCGAGGTAGGAAGATGCCCTTGAACCTGGAGATTTGGGACCCATCGGATGGGTAATAGGCAGTATTACTTTAAAGGCTCTGCGTTTGCTCCCCCAACCTCACCAAACCTCTCAGCCCCGAGAGTGTCCACCCTTATGTCTCATCCAGCTGTGGGTCTAGATATGGTCAATCCAGGTTGCATCACAGCCCCTGAACGAATTTTGTAAGAATTTCTCTCTCTTTCACTGTCTGTGTTTCACGGGTTTTTAAAAGTAATTTATTTTATAATGGGGTTTAGCTGCTTTTCACGGCTGTGTTTCTGCCGCTTTACAGCCACTTGACTCACTTCCAGAGAGATATCAATACATAGGTTTTAAGATTCTTACTAGTCAGATATATTCTTGTGCGGTGAATAGGGGGTGTGGAGTCCAGTTCACTGAGCAAGGAGTAGGTCTTTCTATTACATATTGGGTTTATGGAACGGTATCTGAGCTCATTTGAAACCCTTGTTTTATGCATCACCCCACCCCACCTTTCCCGTTAAGCAGCCATAGTGTGTTTTGTAAACTTGTGACTCTGTTCTGTTTTGTAATTCAGTTCAAGTGTAGCGGTTTTTACATTCCCTCTATAAGTGATAGCTTATGATAAGTGTCTTTTTCTGTGTGACTTATTTCACTTAGAATCGTCGTAGCTAAAGCCACTCATCATGCTGCTACTAGCCTTATGACATTGATTTCATGGCTGAGTGATATTCCATTGTACATAAGGACCACCACTTCTTTATCCATTTTTCTCTTTCCTGGGATATTAGAGGTGTCATGAAGTGGAGGTTCTTGTCAAAAGAGCAGCCCTAAACTTTGGGGTGCCTGTGTCTTGCTGATTTTTAGTTTTCCCAATTTATACGCCCATGAGTGGAAGTGCCCTATGCGCTCTAAGCTGTGTTTTTTCGATGTTTCAGGACACACCGTACACTTCTACATAGTGGCTGTTGGCAATTTACATCCCGCCCATCAGCGTAGCAAGGCTCCCATTTCTCCATGGCCTGTCCTGCATTTCTGGTTTTGACAGTTTTTTCCGCATGGCCCTTTTGACCGATGGGAAGCGAGACTTCTTTGTAGCGCTGATTTGCCTTTCCAGGTTGCTTGGTTGGCCAAAAAGGGCGTATGCGTTTTTTCCTGAATATATTCAGGAAAATACGCATACGCCCTTTTTGGCCAAGGGCATCATTGTCGACGTTTTGCCGCTTTTCATGTGCTTTAAAGGCGATTCGAATCGACCTCCTGAAATCTGTTTCCTGCAATTCTGCCTTGCTTTCAGATCCTCTTCGTTGCCTTCCCTCAATATATTTGTGGACGAGAGTTATCATTTATAACTCTGCAGGTTTGTGAATTGCAGTGCCCCTGAGCTCCATTTTTCAACTCGCTTTTTTGGGAGCTGGCCGCAAAAGCGCAGGATTGCCTCAGGCCCTATTCTGCTTCCCGGCGGCAGGCTGAGCCTGTGGTTAATTCTTCTTCCTGATGGGAAAATAGAGTGACCTGTGCCTGTCCCAACACCTAGAGCTAGTCTCTCATTGGCTCCCCCTCTTCCCGTTCATCCTCAGGACAAATTGCAAGCTGTACGGAACGGGAGGTTACAGGTGCTGATTCTCCAAGGAGGGAGATTGCTAGTAAAGCGGCTGGAATGGCGAACCCGAGCACAAGGAGATGAGAAATGAGGTGCGTTTTAGAAACCTTTCCCGATCACATGGTGTACCACCTTCTGGGTTTCTCATGCATGTTTTCGAGGTAGGAAGATGCCCTTGAACCTGGAGATTTGGGACCCATGGGATGGGTAACAGGCAGTATTACTTTAAAGGCTCTGCGTTTGCTCCCCCAACCTCACCAAACCTCTCAGCCCCGAGAGTGTCCACCCTTATGTCTCATCCAGCTGTGGGTCTAGATATGGTCAATCCAGGTTGCATCACAGCCCCTGAACGAATTTTGTAAGAATTTCTCTCTCTTTCACTGTCTGTGTTTCACGGGTTTTTAAAAGTAATTTATTTTATAATGGGGTTTAGCTGCTTTTCACGGCTGTGTTTCTGCCGCTTTACAGCCACTTGACTCACTTCCAGAGAGATATCAATACATAGGTTTTAAGATTCTTACTAGTCAGATATATTCTTGTGCGGTGAATAGGGGGTGTGGAGTCCAGTTCACTGAGCAAGGAGTAGGTCTTTCTATTACATATTGGGTTTATGGAACGGTATCTGAGCTCATTTGAAACCCTTGTTTTATGCATCACCCCACCCCACCTTTCCCGTTAAGCAGCCATAGTGTGTTTTGTAAACTTGTGACTCTGTTCTGTTTTGTAATTCAGTTCAAGTGTAGCGGTTTTTACATTCCCTCTATAAGTGATAGCTTATGATAAGTGTCTTTTTCTGTGTGACTTATTTCACTTAGAATCGTCGTAGCTAAAGCCACTCATCATGCTGCTACTAGCCTTATGACATTGATTTCATGGCTGAGTGATATTCCATTGTACATAAGGACCACCACTTCTTTATCCATTTTTCTCTTTCCTGGGATATTAGAGGTGTCATGAAGTGGAGGTTCTTGTCAAAAGAGCAGCCCTAAACTTTGGGGTGCCTGTGTCTTGCTGATTTTTAGTTTTCCCAATTTATACGCCCATGAGTGGAAGTGCCCTATGCGCTCTAAGCTGTGTTTTTTCGATGTTTCAGGACACACCGTACACTTCTCCATAGTGGCTGTTGGCAATTTACATCCCGCCCATCAGCGTAGCAAGGCTCCCATTTCTCCATGGCCTGTCCTGCATTTCTGGTTTTGACAGTTTTTTCCGCATGGCCCTTTTGACCGATGGGAAGCGAGACTTCTTTGTAGCGCTGATTTGCCTTTCCAGGTTGCTTGGTTGGCCAAAAAGGGCGTATGCGTTTTTTCCTGAATATATTCAGGAAAAAACGCATACGCCCTTTTTGGCCAAGGGCATCATTGTCGACGTTTTGCCGCTTTTCATGTGCTTTAAAGGCGATTCGAATCGACCTCCTGAAATCTGTTTCCTGCAATTCTGCCTTGCTTTCAGATCCTCTTCGTTGCCTTCCCTCAATATATTTGTGGACGAGAGTTATCATTTATAACTCTGCAGGTTTGTGAATTGCAGTGCCCCTGAGCTCCATTTTTCAACTCGCTTTTTTGGGAGCTGGCCGCAAAAGCGCAGGATTGCCTCAGGCCCTATTCTGCTTCTCGGCGGCAGGCTGAGCCTGTGGTTAATTCTTCTTCCTGATGGGAAAATAGAGTGACCTGTGCCTGTCCCAACACCTAGAGCTAGTCTCTCATTGGCTCCCCCTCTTCCCGTTCATCCTCAGGACAAATTGCAAGCTGTACGGAACGGGAGGTTAAAGGTGCTGATTCTCCAAGGAGGGAGATTGCTAGTAAAGCGGCTGGAATGGCGAACCCGACCACAAGGAGATGAGAAATGAGGTGCGTTTTAGAAACCTTTCCCGATCACACGGTGTACCACCTTCTGGGTTTCTCATGCATGTTTTCGAGGTAGGAAGATGCCCTTGAACCTGGAGATTTGGGACCCATGGGATGGGTAACAGGCAGTATTACTTTAAAGGCTCTGCGTTTGCTCCCCCAACCTCACCAAACCTCTCAGCCCCGAGAGTGTCCACCCTTATGTCTCATCCAGCTGTGGGTCTAGATATGGTCAATCCAGGTTGCATCACAGCCCCTGAACGAATTTTGTAAGAATTTCTCTCTCTTTCACTGTCTGTGTTTCACGGGTTTTTAAAAGTAATTTATTTTATAATGGGGTTTAGCTGCTTTTCACGGCTGTGTTTCTGCCGCTTTACAGCCACTTGACTCACTTCCAGAGAGATATCAATACATAGGTTTTAAGATTCTTACTAGTCAGATATATTCTTGTGCGGTGAATAGGGGGTGTGGAGTCCAGTTCACTGAGCAAGGAGTAGGTCTTTCTATTACATATTGGGTTTATGGAACGGTATCTGAGCTCATTTGAAACCCTTGTTTTATGCATCACCCCACCCCACCTTTCCCGTTAAGCAGCCATAGTGTGTTTTGTAAACTTGTGACTCTGTTCTGTTTTGTAATTCAGTTCAAGTGTAGCGGTTTTTACATTCCCTCTATAAGTGATAGCTTATGATAAGTGTCTTTTTCTGTGTGACTTATTTCACTTAGAATCGTCGTAGCTAAAGCCACTCATCATGCTGCTACTAGCCTTATGACATTGATTTCATGGCTGAGTGATATTCCATTGTACATAAGGACCACCACTTCTTTATCCATTTTTCTCTTTCCTGGGATATTAGAGGTGTCATGAAGTGGAGGTTCTTGTCAAAAGAGCAGCCCTAAACTTTGGGGTGCCTGTGTCTTGCTGATTTTTAGTTTTCCCAATTTATACGCCCATGAGTGGAAGTGCCCTATGCGCTCTAAGCTGTGTTTTTTCGATGTTTCAGGACACACCGTACACTTCTCCATAGTGGCTGTTGGCAATTTACATCCCGCCCATCAGCGTAGCAAGGCTCCCATTTCTCCATGGCCTGTCCTGCATTTCTGGTTTTGACAGTTTTTTCCGCATGGCCCTTTTGACCGATGGGAAGCGAGACTTCTTTGTAGCGCTGATTTGCCTTTCCAGGTTGCTTGGTTGGCCAAAAAGGGCGTATGCGTTTTTTCCTGAATATATTCAGGAAAATACGCATACGCCCTTTTTGGCCAAGGGCATCATTGTCGACGTTTTGCCGCTTTTCATGTGCTTTAAAGGCGATTCGAATCGACCTCCTGAAATCTGTTTCCTGCAATTCTGCCTTGCTTTCAGATCCTCTTCGTTGCCTTCCCTCAATATATTTGTGGACGAGAGTTATCATTTATAACTCTGCAGGTTTGTGAATTGCAGTGCCCCTGAGCTCCATTTTTCAACTCGCTTTTTTGGGAGCTGGCCGCAAAAGCGCAGGATTGCCTCAGGCCCTATTCTGCTTCCCGGCGGCAGGCTGAGCCTGTGGTTAATTCTTCTTCCTGATGGGAAAATAGAGTGACCTGTGCCTGTCCCAACACCTAGAGCTAGTCTCTCATTGGCTCCCCCTCTTCCCGTTCATCCTCAGGACAAATTGCAAGCTGTACGGAACGGGAGGTTAAAGGTGCTGATTCTCCAAGGAGGGAGATTGCTAGTAAAGCGGCTGGAATGGCGAACCCGACCACAAGGAGATGAGAAATGAGGTGCGTTTTAGAAACCTTTCCCGATCACACGGTGTACCACCTTCTGGGTTTCTCATGCATGTTTTCGAGGTAGGAAGATGCCCTTGAACCTGGAGATTTGGGACCCATGGGATGGGTAACAGGCAGTATTACTTTAAAGGCTCTGCGTTTGCTCCCCCAACCTCACCAAACCTCTCAGCCCCGAGAGTGTCCACCCTTATGTCTCATCCAGCTGTGGGTCTAGATATGGTCAATCCAGGTTGCATCACAGCCCCTGAACGAATTTTGTAAGAATTTCTCTCTCTTTCACTGTCTGTGTTTCACGGGTTTTTAAAAGTAATTTATTTTATAATGGGGTTTAGCTGCTTTTCACGGCTGTGTTTCTGCCGCTTTACAGCCACTTGACTCACTTCCAGAGAGATATCAATACATAGGTTTTAAGATTCTTACTAGTCAGATATATTCTTGTGCGGTGAATAGGGGGTGTGGAGTCCAGTTCACTGAGCAAGGAGTAGGTCTTTCTATTACATATTGGGTTTATGGAACGGTATCTGAGCTCATTTGAAACCCTTGTTTTATGCATCACCCCACCCCACCTTTCCCGTTAAGCAGCCATAGTGTGTTTTGTAAACTTGTGACTCTGTTCTGTTTTGTAATTCAGTTCAAGTGTAGCGGTTTTTACATTCCCTCTATAAGTGATAGCTTATGATAAGTGTCTTTTTCTGTGTGACTTATTTCACTTAGAATCGTCGTAGCTAAAGCCACTCATCATGCTGCTACTAGCCTTATGACATTGATTTCATGGCTGAGTGATATTCCATTGTACATAAGGACCACCACTTCTTTATCCATTTTTCTCTTTCCTGGGATATTAGAGGTGTCATGAAGTGGAGGTTCTTGTCAAAAGAGCAGCCCTAAACTTTGGGGTGCCTGTGTCTTGCTGATTTTTAGTTTTCCCAATTTATACGCCCATGAGTGGAAGTGCCCTATGCGCTCTAAGCTGTGTTTTTTCGATGTTTCAGGACACACCGTACCCTTCTCCAGAGTGGCTGTTGGCAATTTACATCCCGCCCATCAGCGTAGCAAGGCTCCCATTTCTCCATGGCCTGTCCTGCATTTCTGGTTTTGACAGTTTTTTCCGCATGGCCCTTTTGACCGATGGGAAGCGAGACTTCTTTGTAGCGCTGATTTGCCTTTCCAGGTTGCTTGGTTGGCCAAAAAGGGCGTATGCGTTTTTTCCTGAATATATTCAGGAAAAAACGCATACGCCCTTTTTGGCCAAGGGCATCATTGTCGACGTTTTGCCGCTTTTCATGTGCTTTAAAGGCGATTCGAATCGACCTCCTGAAATCTGTTTCCTGCAATTCTGCCTTGCTTTCAGATCCTCTTCGTTGCCTTCCCTCAATATATTTGTGGACGAGAGTTATCATTTATAACTCTGCAGGTTTGTGAATTGCAGTGCCCCTGAGCTCCATTTTTCAACTCGCTTTTTTGGGAGCTGGCCGCAAAAGCGCAGGATTGCCTCAGGCCCTATTCTGCTTCCCGGCGGCAGGCTGAGCCTGTGGTTAATTCTTCTTCCTGATGGGAAAATAGAGTGACCTGTGCCTGTCCCAACACCTAGAGCTAGTCTCTCATTGGCTCCCCCTCTTCCCGTTCATCCTCAGGACAAATTGCAAGCTGTACGGAACGGGAGGTTAAAGGTGCTGATTCTCCAAGGAGGGAGATTGCTAGTAAAGCGGCTGGAATGGCGAACCCGACCACAAGGAGATGAGAAATGAGGTGCGTTTTAGAAACCTTTCCCGATCACACGGTGTACCACCTTCTGGGTTTCTCATGCATGTTTTCGAGGTAGGAAGATGCCCTTGAACCTGGAGATTTGGGACCCATGGGATGGGTAACAGGCAGTATTACTTTAAAGGCTCTGCGTTTGCTCCCCCAACCTCACCAAACCTCTCAGCCCCGAGAGTGTCCACCCTTATGTCTCATCCAGCTGTGGGTCTAGATATGGTCAATCCAGGTTGCATCACAGCCCCTGAACGAATTTTGTAAGAATTTCTCTCTCTTTCACTGTCTTTGTTTCACGGGTTTTTAAAAGTAATTTATTTTTATAATGGGGTTTAGCTGCTTTTCACGGCTGTGTTTCTGCCGCTTTACAGCCACTTGACTCACTTCCAGAGAGATATCAATACATAGGTTTTAAGATTCTTACTAGTCAGATATATTCTTGTGCGGTGAATAGGGGGTGTGGAGTCCAGTTCACTGAGCAAGGAGTAGGTCTTTCTATTACATATTGGGTTTATGGAACGGTATCTGAGCTCATTTGAAACCCTTGTTTTATGCATCACCCCACCCCACCTTTCCCGTTAAGCAGCCATAGTGTGTTTTGTAAACTTGTGACTCTGTTCTGTTTTGTAATTCAGTTCAAGTGTAGCGGTTTTTACATTCCCTCTATAAGTGATAGCTTATGATAAGTGTCTTTTTCTGTGTGACTTATTTCACTTAGAATCGTCGTAGCTAAAGCCACTCATCATGCTGCTACTAGCCTTATGACATTGATTTCATGGCTGAGTGATATTCCATTGTACATAAGGACCACCACTTCTTTATCCATTTTTCTCTTTCCTGGGATATTTGAGGTGTCATGAAGTGGAGGTTCTTGTCAAAAGAGCAGCCCTAAACTTTGGGGTGCCTGTGTCTTGCTGATTTTTAGTTTTCCCAATTTATACGCCCATGAGTGGAAGTGCCCTATGCGCTCTAAGCTGTGTTTTTTCGATGTTTCAGGACACACCGTACCCTTCTCCAGAGTGGCTGTTGGCAATTTACATCCCGCCCATCAGCGTAGCAAGGCTCCCATTTCTCCATGGCCTGTCCTGCATTTCTGGTTTTGACAGTTTTTTCCGCATGGCCCTTTTGACCGATGGGAAGCGAGACTTCTTTGTAGCGCTGATTTGCCTTTCCAGGTTGCTTGGTTGGCCAAAAAGGGCGTATGCGTTTTTTCCTGAATATATTCAGGAAAAAACGCATACGCCCTTTTTGGCCAAGGGCATCATTGTCGACGTTTTGCCGCTTTTCATGTGCTTTAAAGGCGATTCGAATCGACCTCCTGAAATCTGTTTCCTGCAATTCTGCCTTGCTTTCAGATCCTCTTCGTTGCCTTCCCTCAATATATTTGTGGACGAGAGTTATCATTTATAACTCTGCAGGTTTGTGAATTGCAGTGCCCCTGAGCTCCATTTTTCAACTCGCTTTTTTGGGAGCTGGCCGCAAAAGCGCAGGATTGCCTCAGGCCCTATTCTGCTTCCGGGCGGCAGGCTGAGCCTGTGGTTAATTCTTCTTCCTGATGCGAAAATAGAGTGACCTGTGCCTGTCCCAACACCTAGAGCTAGTCTCTCATTGGCTCCCCCTCTTCCCGTTCATCCTCAGGACAAATTGCAAGCTGTACGGAACGGGAGGTTACAGGTGCTGATTCTCCAAGGAGGGAGATTGCTAGTAAAGCGGCTGGAATGGCGAACCCGAGCACAAGGAGATGAGAAATGAGGTGCGTTTTAGAAACCTTTCCCGATCACACGGTGTACCACCTTCTGGGTTTCTCATGCATGTTTTCGAGGTAGGAAGATGCCCTTGAACCTGGAGATTTGGGACCCATGGGATGGGTAACAGGCAGTATTACTTTAAAGGCTCTGCGTTTGCTCCCCCAACCTCACCAAACCTCTCAGCCCCGAGAGTGTCCACCCTTATGTCTCATCCAGCTGTGGGTCTAGATATGGTCAATCCAGGTTGCATCACAGCCCCTGAACGAATTTTGTAAGAATTTCTCTCTCTTTCACTGTCTGTGTTTCACGGGTTTTTAAAAGTAATTTATTTTTATAATGGGGTTTAGCTGCTTTTCACGGCTGTGTTTCTGCCGCTTTACAGCCACTTGACTCACTTCCAGAGAGATATCAATACATAGGTTTTAAGATTCTTACTAGTCAGATATATTCTTGTGCGGTGAATAGGGGGTGTGGAGTCCAGTTCACTGAGCAAGGAGTAGGTCTTTCTATTACATATTGGGTTTATGGAACGGTATCTGAGCTCATTTGAAACCCTTGTTTTATGCATCACCCCACCCCACCTTTCCCGTTAAGCAGCCATAGTGTGTTTTGTAAACTTGTGACTCTGTTCTGTTTTGTAATTCAGTTCAAGTGTAGCGGTTTTTACATTCCCTCTATAAGTGATAGCTTATGATAAGTGTCTTTTTCTGTGTGACTTATTTCACTTAGAATCGTTGTAGCTAAAGCCACTCATCATGCTGCTACTAGCCTTATGACATTGATTTCATGGCTGAGTGATATTCCATTGTACATAAGGACCACCACTTCTTTATCCATTTTTCTCTTTCCTGGGATATTTGAGGTGTCATGAAGTGGAGGTTCTTGTCAAAAGAGCAGCCCTAAACTTTGGGGTGCCTGTGTCTTGCTGATTTTTAGTTTTCCCAATTTATACGCCCATGAGTGGAAGTGCCCTATGCGCTCTAAGCTGTGTTTTTTCGATGTTTCAGGACACACCGTACCCTTCTCCAGAGTGGCTGTTGGCAATTTACATCCCGCCCATCAGCGTAGCAAGGCTCCCATTTCTCCATGGCCTGTCCTGCATTTCTGGTTTTGACAGTTTTTTCCGCATGGCCCTTTTGACCGATGGGAAGCGAGACTTCTTTGTAGCGCTGATTTGCCTTTCCAGGTTGCTTGGTTGGCCAAAAAGGGCGTATGCGTTTTTTCCTGAATATATTCAGGAAAAAACGCATACGCCCTTTTTGGCCAAGGGCATCATTGTCGACGTTTTGCCGCTTTTCATGTGCTTTAAAGGCGATTCGAATCGACCTCCTGAAATCTGTTTCCTGCAATTCTGCCTTGCTTTCAGATCCTCTTCGTTGCCTTCCCTCAATATATTTGTGGACGAGAGTTATCATTTATAACTCTGCAGGTTTGTGAATTGCAGTGCCCCTGAGCTCCATTTTTCAACTCGCTTTTTTGGGAGCTGGCCGCAAAAGCGCAGGATTGCCTCAGGCCCTATTCTGCTTCCGGGCGGCAGGCTGAGCCTGTGGTTAATTCTTCTTCCTGATGCGAAAATAGAGTGACCTGTGCCTGTCCCAACACCTAGAGCTAGTCTCTCATTGGCTCCCCCTCTTCCCGTTCATCCTCAGGACAAACTGCAAGCTGTACGGAACGGGAGGTTACAGGTGCTGATTCTCCAAGGAGGGAGATTGCTAGTAAAGCGGCTGGAATGGCGAACCCGAGCACAAGGAGATGAGAAATGAGGTGCGTTTTAGAAACCTTTCCCGATCACACGGTGTACCACCTTCTGGGTTTCTCATGCATGTTTTCGAGGTAGGAAGATGCCCTTGAACCTGGAGATTTGGGACCCATGGGATGGGTAACAGGCAGTATTACTTTAAAGGCTCTGCGTTTGCTCCCCCAACCTCACCAAACCTCTCAGCCCCGAGAGTGTCCACCCTTATGTCTCATCCAGCTGTGGGTCTAGATATGGTCAATCCAGGTTGCATCACAGCCCCTGAACGAATTTTGTAAGAATTTCTCTCTCTTTCACTGTCTGTGTTTCACGGGTTTTTAAAAGTAATTTATTTTTATAATGGGGTTTAGCTGCTTTTCACGGCTGTGTTTCTGCCGCTTTACAGCCACTTGACTCACTTCCAGAGAGATATCAATACATAGGTTTTAAGATTCTTACTAGTCAGATATATTCTTGTGCGGTGAATAGGGGGTGTGGAGTCCAGTTCACTGAGCAAGGAGTAGGTCTTTCTATTACATATTGGGTTTATGGAACGGTATCTGAGCTCATTTGAAACCCTTGTTTTATGCATCACCCCACCCCACCTTTCCCGTTAAGCAGCCATAGTGTGTTTTGTAAACTTGTGACTCTGTTCTGTTTTGTAATTCAGTTCAAGTGTAGCGGTTTTTACATTCCCTCTATAAGTGATAGCTTATGATAAGTGTCTTTTTCTGTGTGACTTATTTCACTTAGAATCGTCGTAGCTAAAGCCACTCATCATGCTGCTACTAGCCTTATGACATTGATTTCATGGCTGAGTGATATTCCATTGTACATAAGGACCACCACTTCTTTATCCATTTTTCTCTTTCCTGGGATATTAGAGGTGTCATGAAGTGGAGGTTCTTGTCAAAAGAGCAGCCCTAAACTTTGGGGTGCCTGTGTCTTGCTGATTTTTAGTTTTCCCAATTTATACGCCCATGAGTGGAAGTGCCCTATGCGCTCTAAGCTGTGTTTTTTCGATGTTTCAGGACACACCGTACACTTCTCCATAGTGGCTGTTGGCAATTTACATCCCGCCCATCAGCGTAGCAAGGCTCCCATTTCTCCATGGCCTGTCCTGCATTTCTGGTTTTGACAGTTTTTTCCGCATGGCCCTTTTGACCGATGGGAAGCGAGACTTCTTTGTAGCGCTGATTTGCCTTTCCAGGTTGCTTGGTTGGCCAAAAAGGGCGTATGCGTTTTTTCCTGAATATATTCAGGAAAAAACGCATACGCCCTTTTTGGCCAAGGGCATCATTGTCGACGTTTTGCCGCTTTTCATGTGCTTTAAAGGCGATTCGAATCGACCTCCTGAAATCTGTTTCCTGCAATTCTGCCTTGCTTTCAGATCCTCTTCGTTGCCTTCCCTCAATATATTTGTGGACGAGAGTTATCATTTATAACTCTGCAGGTTTGTGAATTGCAGTGCCCCTGAGCTCCATTTTTCAACTCGCTTTTTTGGGAGCTGGCCGCAAAAGCGCAGGATTGCCTCAGGCCCTATTCTGCTTCCCGGCGGCAGGCTGAGCCTGTGGTTAATTCTTCTTCCTGATGGGAAAATAGAGTGACCTGTGCCTGTCCCAACACCTAGAGCTAGTCTCTCATTGGCTCCCCCTCTTCCCGTTCATCCTCAGGACAAATTGCAAGCTGTACGGAACGGGAGGTTAAAGGTGCTGATTCTCCAAGGAGGGAGATTGCTAGTAAAGCGGCTGGAATGGCGAACCCGACCACAAGGAGATGAGAAATGAGGTGCGTTTTAGAAACCTTTCCCGATCACACGGTGTACCACCTTCTGGGTTTCTCATGCATGTTTTCGAGGTAGGAAGATGCCCTTGAACCTGGAGATTTGGGACCCATGGGATGGGTAACAGGCAGTATTACTTTAAAGGCTCTGCGTTTGCTCCCCCAACCTCACCAAACCTCTCAGCCCCGAGAGTGTCCACCCTTATGTCTCATCCAGCTGTGGGTCTAGATATGGTCAATCCAGGTTGCATCACAGCCCCTGAACGAATTTTGTAAGAATTTCTCTCTCTTTCACTGTCTTTGTTTCACGGGTTTTTAAAAGTAATTTATTTTTATAATGGGGTTTAGCTGCTTTTCACGGCTGTGTTTCTGCCGCTTTACAGCCACTTGACTCACTTCCAGAGAGATATCAATACATAGGTTTTAAGATTCTTACTAGTCAGATATATTCTTGTGCGGTGAATAGGGGGTGTGGAGTCCAGTTCACTGAGCAAGGAGTAGGTCTTTCTATTACATATTGGGTTTATGGAACGGTATCTGAGCTCATTTGAAACCCTTGTTTTATGCATCACCCCACCCCACCTTTCCCGTTAAGCAGCCATAGTGTGTTTTGTAAACTTGTGACTCTGTTCTGTTTTGTAATTCAGTTCAAGTGTAGCGGTTTTTACATTCCCTCTATAAGTGATAGCTTATGATAAGTGTCTTTTTCTGTGTGACTTATTTCACTTAGAATCGTCGTAGCTAAAGCCACTCATCATGCTGCTACTAGCCTTATGACATTGATTTCATGGCTGAGTGATATTCCATTGTACATAAGGACCACCACTTCTTTATCCATTTTTCTCTTTCCTGGGATATTTGAGGTGTCATGAAGTGGAGGTTCTTGTCAAAAGAGCAGCCCTAAACTTTGGGGTGCCTGTGTCTTGCTGATTTTTAGTTTTCCCAATTTATACGCCCATGAGTGGAAGTGCCCTATGCGCTCTAAGCTGTGTTTTTTCGATGTTTCAGGACACACCGTACCCTTCTCCAGAGTGGCTGTTGGCAATTTACATCCCGCCCATCAGCGTAGCAAGGCTCCCATTTCTCCATGGCCTGTCCTGCATTTCTGGTTTTGACAGTTTTTTCCGCATGGCCCTTTTGACCGATGGGAAGCGAGACTTCTTTGTAGCGCTGATTTGCCTTTCCAGGTTGCTTGGTTGGCCAAAAAGGGCGTATGCGTTTTTTCCTGAATATATTCAGGAAAAAACGCATACGCCCTTTTTGGCCAAGGGCATCATTGTCGACGTTTTGCCGCTTTTCATGTGCTTTAAAGGCGATTCGAATCGACCTCCTGAAATCTGTTTCCTGCAATTCTGCCTTGCTTTCAGATCCTCTTCGTTGCCTTCCCTCAATATATTTGTGGACGAGAGTTATCATTTATAACTCTGCAGGTTTGTGAATTGCAGTGCCCCTGAGCTCCATTTTTCAACTCGCTTTTTTGGGAGCTGGCCGCAAAAGCGCAGGATTGCCTCAGGCCCTATTCTGCTTCCGGGCGGCAGGCTGAGCCTGTGGTTAATTCTTCTTCCTGATGGGAAAATAGAGTGACCTGTGCCTGTCCCAACACCTAGAGCTAGTCTCTCATTGGCTCCCCCTCTTCCCGTTCATCCTCAGGACAAATTGCAAGCTGTACGGAACGGGAGGTTACAGGTGCTGATTCTCCAAGGAGGGAGATTGCTAGTAAAGCGGCTGGAATGGCGAACCCGAGCACAAGGAGATGAGAAATGAGGTGCGTTTTAGAAACCTTTCCCGATCACACGGTGTACCACCTTCTGGGTTTCTCATGCATGTTTTCGAGGTAGGAAGATGCCCTTGAACCTGGAGATTTGGGACCCATGGGATGGGTAACAGGCAGTATTACTTTAAAGGCTCTGCGTTTGCTCCCCCAACCTCACCAAACCTCTCAGCCCCGAGAGTGTCCACCCTTATGTCTCATCCAGCTGTGGGTCTAGATATGGTCAATCCAGGTTGCATCACAGCCCCTGAACGAATTTTGTAAGAATTTCTCTCTCTTTCACTGTCTGTGTTTCACGGGTTTTTAAAAGTAATTTATTTTTATAATGGGGTTTAGCTGCTTTTCACGGCTGTGTTTCTGCCGCTTTACACCCACTTGACTCACTTCCAGAGAGATATCAATACATAGGTTTTAAGATTCTTACTAGTCAGATATATTCTTGTGCGGTGAATAGGGGGTGTGGAGTCCAGTTCACTGAGCAAGGAGTAGGTCTTTCTATTACATATTGGGTTTATGGAACGGTATCTGAGCTCATTTGAAACCCTTGTTTTATGCATCACCCCACCCCACCTTTCCCGTTAAGCAGCCATAGTGTGTTTTGTAAACTTGTGACTCTGTTCTGTTTTGTAATTCAGTTCAAGTGTAGCGGTTTTTACATTCCCTCTATAAGTGATAGCTTATGATAAGTGTCTTTTTCTGTGTGACTTATTTCACTTAGAATCGTCGTAGCTAAAGCCACTCATCATGCTGCTACTAGCCTTATGACATTGATTTCATGGCTGAGTGATATTCCATTGTACATAAGGACCACCACTTCTTTATCCATTTTTCTCTTTCCTGGGATATTTGAGGTGTCATGAAGTGGAGGTTCTTGTCAACAGAGCAGCCCTAAACTTTGGGGTGCCTGTGTCTTGCTGATTTTTAGTTTTCCCAATTTATACGCCCATGAGTGGAAGTGCCCTATGCGCTCTAAGCTGTGTTTTTTCGATGTTTCAGGACACACCGTACCCTTCTCCAGAGTGGCTGTTGGCAATTTACATCCCGCCCATCAGCGTAGCAAGGCTCCCATTTCTCCATGGCCTGTCCTGCATTTCTGGTTTTGACAGTTTTTTCCTCATGGCCCTTTTGACCGATGGGAAGCGAGACTTCTTTGTAGCGCTGATTTGCCTTTCCAGGTTGCTTGGTTGGCCAAAAAGGGCGTATGCGTTTTTTCCTGAATATATTCAGGAAAAAACGCATACGCCCTTTTTGGCCAAGGGCATCATTGTCGACGTTTTGCCGCTTTTCATGTGCTTTAAAGGCGATTCGAATCGACCTCCTGAAATCTGTTTCCTGCAATTCTGCCTTGCTTTCAGATCCTCTTCGTTGCCTTCCCTCAATATATTTGTGGACGAGAGTTATCATTTATAACTCTGCAGGTTTGTGAATTGCAGTGCCCCTGAGCTCCATTTTTCAACTCGCTTTTTTGGGAGCTGGCCGCAAAAGCGCAGGATTGCCTCAGGCCCTATTCTGCTTCCGGGCGGCAGGCTGAGCCTGTGGTTAATTCTTCTTCCTGATGCGAAAATAGAGTGACCTGTGCCTGTCCCAACACCTAGAGCTAGTCTCTCATTGGCTCCCCCTCTTCCCGTTCATCCTCAGGACAAATTGCAAGCTGTACGGAACGGGAGGTTACAGGTGCTGATTCTCCAAGGAGGGAGATTGCTAGTAAAGCGGCTGGAATGGCGAACCCGAGCACAAGGAGATGAGAAATGAGGTGCGTTTTAGAAACCTTTCCCGATCACACGGTGTACCACCTTCTGGGTTTCTCATGCATGTTTTCGAGGTAGGAAGATGCCCTTGAACCTGGAGATTTGGGACCCATGGGATGGGTAACAGGCAGTATTACTTTAAAGGCTCTGCGTTTGCTCCCCCAACCTCACCAAACCTCTCAGCCCCGAGAGTGTCCACCCTTATGTCTCATCCAGCTGTGGGTCTAGATATGGTCAATCCAGGTTGCATCACAGCCCCTGAACGAATTTTGTAAGAATTTCTCTCTCTTTCACTGTCTGTGTTTCACGGGTTTTTAAAAGTAATTTATTTTTATAATGGGGTTTAGCTGCTTTTCACGGCTGTGTTTCTGCCGCTTTACAGCCACTTGACTCACTTCCAGAGAGATATCAATACATAGGTTTTAAGATTCTTACTAGTCAGATATATTCTTGTGCGGTGAATAGGGGGTGTGGAGTCCAGTTCACTGAGCAAGGAGTAGGTCTTTCTATTACATATTGGGTTTATGGAACGGTATCTGAGCTCATTTGAAACCCTTGTTTTATGCATCACCCCACCCCACCTTTCCCGTTAAGCAGCCATAGTGTGTTTTGTAAACTTGTGACTCTGTTCTGTTTTGTAATTCAGTTCAAGTGTAGCGGTTTTTACATTCCCTCTATAAGTGATAGCTTATGATAAGTGTCTTTTTCTGTGTGACTTATTTCACTTAGAATCGTCATAGCTAAAGCCACTCATCATGCTGCTACTAGCCTTATGACATTGATTTCATGGCTGAGTGATATTCCATTGTACATAAGGACCACCACTTCTTTATCCATTTTTCTCTTTCCTGGGATATTTGAGGTGTCATGAAGTGGAGGTTCTTGTCAAAAGAGCAGCCCTAAACTTTGGGGTGCCTGTGTCTTGCTGATTTTTAGTTTTCCCAATTTATACGCCCATGAGTGGAAGTGCCCTATGCGCTCTAAGCTGTGTTTTTTCGATGTTTCAGGACACACCGTACCCTTCTCCAGAGTGGCTGTTGGCAATTTACATCCCGCCCATCAGCGTAGCAAGGCTCCCATTTCTCCATGGCCTGTCCTGCATTTCTGGTTTTGACAGTTTTTTCCGCATGGCCCTTTTGACCGATGGGAAGCGAGACTTCTTTGTAGCGCTGATTTGCCTTTCCAGGTTGCTTGGTTGGCCAAAAAGGGCGTATGCGTTTTTTCCTGAATATATTCAGGAAAAAACGCATACGCCCTTTTTGGCCAAGGGCATCATTGTCGACGTTTTGCCGCTTTTCATGTGCTTTAAAGGCGATTCGAATCGACCTCCTGAAATCTGTTTCCTGCAATTCTGCCTTGCTTTCAGATCCTCTTCGTTGCCTTCCCTCAATATATTTGTGGACGAGAGTTATCATTTATAACTCTGCAGGTTTGTGAATTGCAGTGCCCCTGAGCTCCATTTTTCAACTCGCTTTTTTGGGAGCTGGCCGCAAAAGCGCAGGATTGCCTCAGGCCCTATTCTGCTTCCGGGCGGCAGGCTGAGCCTGTGGTTAATTCTTCTTCCTGATGGGAAAATAGAGTGACCTGTGCCTGTCCCAACACCTAGAGCTAGTCTCTCATTGGCTCCCCCTCTTCCCGTTCATCCTCAGGACAAATTGCAAGCTGTACGGAACGGGAGGTTACAGGTGCTGATTCTCCAAGGAGGGAGATTGCTAGTAAAGCGGCTGGAATGGCGAACCCGAGCACAAGGAGATGAGAAATGAGGTGCGTTTTAGAAACCTTTCCCGATCACACGGTGTACCACCTTCTGGGTTTCTCATGCATGTTTTCGAGGTAGGAAGATGCCCTTGAACCTGGAGATTTGGGACCCATGGGATGGGTAACAGGCAGTATTACTTTAAAGGCTCTGCGTTTGCTCCCCCAACCTCACCAAACCTCTCAGCCCCGAGAGTGTCCACCCTTATGTCTCATCCAGCTGTGGGTCTAGATATGGTCAATCCAGGTTGCATCACAGCCCCTGAACGAATTTTGTAAGAATTTCTCTCTCTTTCACTGTCTGTGTTTCACGGGTTTTTAAAAGTAATTTATTTTTATAATGGGGTTTAGCTGCTTTTCACGGCTGTGTTTCTGCCGCTTTACACCCACTTGACTCACTTCCAGAGAGATATCAATACATAGGTTTTAAGATTCTTACTAGTCAGATATATTCTTGTGCGGTGAATAGGGGGTGTGGAGTCCAGTTCACTGAGCAAGGAGTAGGTCTTTCTATTACATATTGGGTTTATGGAACGGTATCTGAGCTCATTTGAAACCCTTGTTTTATGCATCACCCCACCCCACCTTTCCCGTTAAGCAGCCATAGTGTGTTTTGTAAACTTGTGACTCTGTTCTGTTTTGTAATTCAGTTCAAGTGTAGCGGTTTTTACATTCCCTCTATAAGTGATAGCTTATGATAAGTGTCTTTTTCTGTGTGACTTATTTCACTTAGAATCGTCGTAGCTAAAGCCACTCATCATGCTGCTACTAGCCTTATGACATTGATTTCATGGCTGAGTGATATTCCATTGTACATAAGGACCACCACTTCTTTATCCATTTTTCTCTTTCCTGGGATATTTGAGGTGTCATGAAGTGGAGGTTCTTGTCAACAGAGCAGCCCTAAACTTTGGGGTGCCTGTGTCTTGCTGATTTTTAGTTTTCCCAATTTATACGCCCATGAGTGGAAGTGCCCTATGCGCTCTAAGCTGTGTTTTTTCGATGTTTCAGGACACACCGTACCCTTCTCCAGAGTGGCTGTTGGCAATTTACATCCCGCCCATCAGCGTAGCAAGGCTCCCATTTCTCCATGGCCTGTCCTGCATTTCTGGTTTTGACAGTTTTTTCCTCATGGCCCTTTTGACCGATGGGAAGCGAGACTTCTTTGTAGCGCTGATTTGCCTTTCCAGGTTGCTTGGTTGGCCAAAAAGGGCGTATGCGTTTTTTCCTGAATATATTCAGGAAAAAACGCATACGCCCTTTTTGGCCAAGGGCATCATTGTCGACGTTTTGCCGCTTTTCATGTGCTTTAAAGGCGATTCGAATCGACCTCCTGAAATCTGTTTCCTGCAATTCTGCCTTGCTTTCAGATCCTCTTCGTTGCCTTCCCTCAATATATTTGTGGACGAGAGTTATCATTTATAACTCTGCAGGTTTGTGAATTGCAGTGCCCCTGAGCTCCATTTTTCAACTCGCTTTTTTGGGAGCTGGCCGCAAAAGCGCAGGATTGCCTCAGGCCCTATTCTGCTTCCGGGCGGCAGGCTGAGCCTGTGGTTAATTCTTCTTCCTGATGCGAAAATAGAGTGACCTGTGCCTGTCCCAACACCTAGAGCTAGTCTCTCATTGGCTCCCCCTCTTCCCGTTCATCCTCAGGACAAATTGCAAGCTGTACGGAACGGGAGGTTACAGGTGCTGATTCTCCAAGGAGGGAGATTGCTAGTAAAGCGGCTGGAATGGCGAACCCGAGCACAAGGAGATGAGAAATGAGGTGCGTTTTAGAAACCTTTCCCGATCACACGGTGTACCACCTTCTGGGTTTCTCATGCATGTTTTCGAGGTAGGAAGATGCCCTTGAACCTGGAGATTTGGGACCCATGGGATGGGTAACAGGCAGTATTACTTTAAAGGCTCTGCGTTTGCTCCCCCAACCTCACCAAACCTCTCAGCCCCGAGAGTGTCCACCCTTATGTCTCATCCAGCTGTGGGTCTAGATATGGTCAATCCAGGTTGCATCACAGCCCCTGAACGAATTTTGTAAGAATTTCTCTCTCTTTCACTGTCTGTGTTTCACGGGTTTTTAAAAGTAATTTATTTTTATAATGGGGTTTAGCTGCTTTTCACGGCTGTGTTTCTGCCGCTTTACACCCACTTGACTCACTTCCAGAGAGATATCAATACATAGGTTTTAAGATTCTTACTAGTCAGATATATTCTTGTGCGGTGAATAGGGGGTGTGGAGTCCAGTTCACTGAGCAAGGAGTAGGTCTTTCTATTACATATTGGGTTTATGGAACGGTATCTGAGCTCATTTGAAACCCTTGTTTTATGCATCACCCCACCCCACCTTTCCCGTTAAGCAGCCATAGTGTGTTTTGTAAACTTGTGACTCTGTTCTGTTTTGTAATTCAGTTCAAGTGTAGCGGTTTTTACATTCCCTCTATAAGTGATAGCTTATGATAAGTGTCTTTTTCTGTGTGACTTATTTCACTTAGAATCGTCGTAGCTAAAGCCACTCATCATGCTGCTACTAGCCTTATGACATTGATTTCATGGCTGAGTGATATTCCATTGTACATAAGGACCACCACTTCTTTATCCATTTTTCTCTTTCCTGGGATATTTGAGGTGTCATGAAGTGGAGGTTCTTGTCAAAAGAGCAGCCCTAAACTTTGGGGTGCCTGTGTCTTGCTGATTTTTAGTTTTCCCAATTTATACGCCCATGAGTGGAAGTGCCCTATGCGCTCTAAGCTGTGTTTTTTCGATGTTTCAGGACACACCGTACCCTTCTCCAGAGTGGCTGTTGGCAATTTACATCCCGCCCATCAGCGTAGCAAGGCTCCCATTTCTCCATGGCCTGTCCTGCATTTCTGGTTTTGACAGTTTTTTCCGCATGGCCCTTTTGACCGATGGGAAGCGAGACTTCTTTGTAGCGCTGATTTGCCTTTCCAGGTTGCTTGGTTGGCCAAAAAGGGCGTATGCGTTTTTTCCTGAATATATTCAGGAAAAAACGCATACGCCCTTTTTGGCCAAGGGCATCATTGTCGACGTTTTGCCGCTTTTCATGTGCTTTAAAGGCGATTCGAATCGACCTCCTGAAATCTGTTTCCTGCAATTCTGCCTTGCTTTCAGATCCTCTTCGTTGCCTTCCCTCAATATATTTGTGGACGAGAGTTATCATTTATAACTCTGCAGGTTTGTGAATTGCAGTGCCCCTGAGCTCCATTTTTCAACTCGCTTTTTTGGGAGCTGGCCGCAAAAGCGCAGGATTGCCTCAGGCCCTATTCTGCTTCCGGGCGGCAGGCTGAGCCTGTGGTTAATTCTTCTTCCTGATGCGAAAATAGAGTGACCTGTGCCTGTCCCAACACCTAGAGCTAGTCTCTCATTGGCTCCCCCTCTTCCCGTTCATCCTCAGGACAAATTGCAAGCTGTACGGAACGGGAGGTTACAGGTGCTGATTCTCCAAGGAGGGAGATTGCTAGTAAAGCGGCTGGAATGGCGAACCCGAGCACAAGGAGATGAGAAATGAGGTGCGTTTTAGAAACCTTTCCCGATCACACGGTGTACCACCTTCTGGGTTTCTCATGCATGTTTTCGAGGTAGGAAGATGCCCTTGAACCTGGAGATTTGGGACCCATGGGATGGGTAACAGGCAGTATTACTTTAAAGGCTCTGCGTTTGCTCCCCCAACCTCACCAAACCTCTCAGCCCCGAGAGTGTCCACCCTTATGTCTCATCCAGCTGTGGGTCTAGATATGGTCAATCCAGGTTGCATCACAGCCCCTGAACGAATTTTGTAAGAATTTCTCTCTCTTTCACTGTCTGTGTTTCACGGGTTTTTAAAAGTAATTTATTTTTATAATGGGGTTTAGCTGCTTTTCACGGCTGTGTTTCTGCCGCTTTACACCCACTTGACTCACTTCCAGAGAGATATCAATACATAGGTTTTATGATTCTTACTAGTCAGATATATTCTTGTGCGGTGAATAGGGGGTGTGGAGTCCAGTTCACTGAGCAAGGAGTAGGTCTTTCTATTACATATTGGGTTTATGGAACGGTATCTGAGCTCATTTGAAACCCTTGTTTTATGCATCACCCCACCCCACCTTTCCCGTTAAGCAGCCATAGTGTGTTTTGTAAACTTGTGACTCTGTTCTGTTTTGTAATTCAGTTCAAGTGTAGCGGTTTTTACATTCCCTCTATAAGTGATAGCTTATGATAAGTGTCTTTTTCTGTGTGACTTATTTCACTTAGAATCGTCGTAGCTAAAGCCACTCATCATGCTGCTACTAGCCTTATGACATTGATTTCATGGCTGAGTGATATTCCATTGTACATAAGGACCACCACTTCTTTATCCATTTTTCTCTTTCCTGGGATATTAGAGGTGTCATGAAGTGGAGGTTCTTGTCAAAAGAGCAGCCCTAAACTTTGGGGTGCCTGTGTCTTGCTGATTTTTAGTTTTCCCAATTTATACGCCCATGAGTGGAAGTGCCCTATGCGCTCTAAGCTGTGTTTTTTCGATGTTTCAGGACACACCGTACCCTTCTCCAGAGTGGCTGTTGGCAATTTACATCCCGCCCATCAGCGTAGCAAGGCTCCCATTTCTCCATGGCCTGTCCTGCATTTCTGGTTTTGACACTTTTTTCCGCATGGCCCTTTTGACCGATGGGAAGCGAGACTTCTTTGTAGCGCTGATTTGCCTTTCCAGGTTGCTTGGTTGGCCAAAAAGGGCGTATGCGTTTTTTCCTGAATATATTCAGGAAAAAACGCATACGCCCTTTTTGGCCAAGGGCATCATTGTCGACGTTTTGCCGCTTTTCATGTGCTTTAAAGGCGATTCGAATCGACCTCCTGAAATCTGTTTCCTGCAATTCTGCCTTGCTTTCAGATCCTCTTCGTTGCCTTCCCTCAATATATTTGTGGACGAGAGTTATCATTTATAACTCTGCAGGTTTGTGAATTGCAGTGCCCCTGAGCTCCATTTTTCAACTCGCTTTTTTGGGAGCTGGCCGCAAAAGCGCAGGATTGCCTCAGGCCCTATTCTGCTTCCGGGCGGCAGGCTGAGCCTGTGGTTAATTCTTCTTCCTGATGCGAAAATAGAGTGACCTGTGCCTGTCCCAACACCTAGAGCTAGTCTCTCATTGGCTCCCCCTCTTCCCGTTCATCCTCAGGACAAATTGCAAGCTGTACGGAACGGGAGGTTACAGGTGCTGATTCTCCAAGGAGGGAGATTGCTAGTAAAGCGGCTGGAATGGCGAACCCGAGCACAAGGAGATGAGAAATGAGGTGCGTTTTAGAAACCTTTCCCGATCACACGGTGTACCACCTTCTGGGTTTCTCATGCATGTTTTCGAGGTAGGAAGATGCCCTTGAACCTGGAGATTTGGGACCCATGGGATGGGTAACAGGCAGTATTACTTTAAAGGCTCTGCGTTTGCTCCCCCAACCTCACCAAACCTCTCAGCCCCGAGAGTGTCCACCCTTATGTCTCATCCAGCTGTGGGTCTAGATATGGTCAATCCAGGTTGCATCACAGCCCCTGAACGAATTTTGTAAGAATTTCTCTCTCTTTCACTGTCTGTGTTTCACGGGTTTTTAAAAGTAATTTATTTTTATAATGGGGTTTAGCTGCTTTTCACGGCTGTGTTTCTGCCGCTTTACACCCACTTGACTCACTTCCAGAGAGATATCAATACATAGGTTTTAAGATTCTTACTAGTCAGATATATTCTTGTGCGGTGAATAGGGGGTGTGGAGTCCAGTTCACTGAGCAAGGAGTAGGTCTTTCTATTACATATTGGGTTTATGGAACGGTATCTGAGCTCATTTGAAACCCTTGTTTTATGCATCACCCCACCCCACCTTTCCCGTTAAGCAGCCATAGTGTGTTTTGTAAACTTGTGACTCTGTTCTGTTTTGTAATTCAGTTCAAGTGTAGCGGTTTTTACATTCCCTCTATAAGTGATAGCTTATGATAAGTGTCTTTTTCTGTGTGACTTATTTCACTTAGAATCGTCGTAGCTAAAGCCACTCATCATGCTGCTACTAGCCTTATGACATTGATTTCATGGCTGAGTGATATTCCATTGTACATAAGGACCACCACTTCTTTATCCATTTTTCTCTTTCCTGGGATATTTGAGGTGTCATGAAGTGGAGGTTCTTGTCAACAGAGCAGCCCTAAACTTTGGGGTGCCTGTGTCTTGCTGATTTTTAGTTTTCCCAATTTATACGCCCATGAGTGGAAGTGCCCTATGCGCTCTAAGCTGTGTTTTTTCGATGTTTCAGGACACACCGTACACTTCTCCAGAGTGGCTGTTGGCAATTTACATCCCGCCCATCAGCGTAGCAAGGCTCCCATTTCTCCATGGCCTGTCCTGCATTTCTGGTTTTGACACTTTTTTCCGCATGGCCCTTTTGACCGATGGGAAGCGAGACTTCTTTGTAGCGCTGATTTGCCTTTCCAGGTTGCTTGGTTGGCCAAAAAGGGCGTATGCGTTTTTTCCTGAATATATTCAGGAAAAAACGCATACGCCCTTTTTGGCCAAGGGCATCATTGTCGACGTTTTGCCGCTTTTCATGTGCTTTAAAGGCGATTCGAATCGACCTCCTGAAATCTGTTTCCTGCAATTCTGCCTTGCTTTCAGATCCTCTTCGTTGCCTTCCCTCAATATATTTGTGGACGAGAGTTATCATTTATAACTCTGCAGGTTTGTGAATTGCAGTGCCCCTGAGCTCCATTTTTCAACTCGCTTTTTTGGGAGCTGGCCGCAAAAGCGCAGGATTGCCTCAGGCCCTATTCTGCTTCCGGGCGGCAGGCTGAGCCTGTGGTTAATTCTTCTTCCTGATGCGAAAATAGAGTGACCTGTGCCTGTCCCAACACCTAGAGCTAGTCTCTCATTGGCTCCCCCTCTTCCCGTTCATCCTCAGGACAAATTGCAAGCTGTACGGAACGGGAGGTTACAGGTGCTGATTCTCCAAGGAGGGAGATTGCTAGTAAAGCGGCTGGAATGGCGAACCCGAGCACAAGGAGATGAGAAATGAGGTGCGTTTTAGAAACCTTTCCCGATCACACGGTGTACCACCTTCTGGGTTTCTCATGCATGTTTTCGAGGTAGGAAGATGCCCTTGAACCTGGAGATTTGGGACCCATGGGATGGGTAACAGGCAGTATTACTTTAAAGGCTCTGCGTTTGCTCCCCCAACCTCACCAAACCTCTCAGCCCCGAGAGTGTCCACCCTTATGTCTCATCCAGCTGTGGGTCTAGATATGGTCAATCCAGGTTGCATCACAGCCCCTGAACGAATTTTGTAAGAATTTCTCTCTCTTTCACTGTCTGTGTTTCACGGGTTTTTAAAAGTAATTTATTTTTATAATGGGGTTTAGCTGCTTTTCACGGCTGTGTTTCTGCCGCTTTACACCCACTTGACTCACTTCCAGAGAGATATCAATACATAGGTTTTAAGATTCTTACTAGTCAGATATATTCTTGTGCGGTGAATAGGGGGTGTGGAGTCCAGTTCACTGAGCAAGGAGTAGGTCTTTCTATTACATATTGGGTTTATGGAACGGTATCTGAGCTCATTTGAAACCCTTGTTTTATGCATCACCCCACCCCACCTTTCCCGTTAAGCAGCCATAGTGTGTTTTGTAAACTTGTGACTCTGTTCTGTTTTGTAATTCAGTTCAAGTGTAGCGGTTTTTACATTCCCTCTATAAGTGATAGCTTATGATAAGTGTCTTTTTCTGTGTGACTTATTTCACTTAGAATCGTCGTAGCTAAAGCCACTCATCATGCTGCTACTAGCCTTATGACATTGATTTCATGGCTGAGTGATATTCCATTGTACATAAGGACCACCACTTCTTTATCCATTTTTCTCTTTCCTGGGATATTAGAGGTGTCATGAAGTGGAGGTTCTTGTCAAAAGAGCAGCCCTAAACTTTGGGGTGCCTGTGTCTTGCTGATTTTTAGTTTTCCCAATTTATACGCCCATGAGTGGAAGTGCCCTATGCGCTCTAAGCTGTGTTTTTTCGATGTTTCAGGACACACCGTACCCTTCTCCAGAGTGGCTGTTGGCAATTTACATCCCGCCCATCAGCGTAGCAAGGCTCCCATTTCTCCATGGCCTGTCCTGCATTTCTGGTTTTGACAGTTTTTTCCGCATGGCCCTTTTGACCGATGGGAAGCGAGACTTCTTTGTAGCGCTGATTTGCCTTTCCAGGTTGCTTGGTTGGCCAAAAAGGGCGTATGCGTTTTTTCCTGAATATATTCAGGAAAAAACGCATACGCCCTTTTTGGCCAAGGGCATCATTGTCGACGTTTTGCCGCTTTTCATGTGCTTTAAAGGCGATTCGAATCGACCTCCTGAAATCTGTTTCCTGCAATTCTGCCTTGCTTTCAGATCCTCTTCGTTGCCTTCCCTCAATATATTTGTGGACGAGAGTTATCATTTATAACTCTGCAGGTTTGTGAATTGCAGTGCCCCTGAGCTCCATTTTTCAACTCGCTTTTTTGGGAGCTGGCCGCAAAAGCGCAGGATTGCCTCAGGCCCTATTCTGCTTCCGGGCGGCAGGCTGAGCCTGTGGTTAATTCTTCTTCCTGATGCGAAAATAGAGTGACCTGTGCCTGTCCCAACACCTAGAGCTAGTCTCTCATTGGCTCCCCCTCTTCCCGTTCATCCTCAGGACAAATTGCAAGCTGTACGGAACGGGAGGTTACAGGTGCTGATTCTCCAAGGAGGGAGATTGCTAGTAAAGCGGCTGGAATGGCAAACCCGAGCACAAGGAGATGAGAAATGAGGTGCGTTTTAGAAACCTTTCCCGATCACACGGTGTACCACCTTCTGGGTTTCTCATGCATGTTTTCGAGGTAGGAAGATGCCCTTGAACCTGGAGATTTGGGACCCATGGGATGGGTAACAGGCAGTATTACTTTAAAGGCTCTGCGTTTGCTCCCCCAACCTCACCAAACCTCTCAGCCCCGAGAGTGTCCACCCTTATGTCTCATCCAGCTGTGGGTCTAGATATGGTCAATCCAGGTTGCATCACAGCCCCTGAACGAATTTTGTAAGAATTTCTCTCTCTTTCACTGTCTGTGTTTCACGGGTTTTTAAAAGTAATTTATTTTTATAATGGGGTTTAGCTGCTTTTCACGGCTGTGTTTCTGCCGCTTTACACCCACTTGACTCACTTCCAGAGAGATATCAATACATAGGTTTTAAGATTCTTACTAGTCAGATATATTCTTGTGCGGTGAATAGGGGGTGTGGAGTCCAGTTCACTGAGCAAGGAGTAGGTCTTTCTATTACATATTGGGTTTATGGAACGGTATCTGAGCTCATTTGAAACCCTTGTTTTATGCATCACCCCACCCCACCTTTCCCGTTAAGCAGCCATAGTGTGTTTTGTAAACTTGTGACTCTGTTCTGTTTTGTAATTCAGTTCAAGTGTAGCGGTTTTTACATTCCCTCTATAAGTGATAGCTTATGATAAGTGTCTTTTTCTGTGTGACTTATTTCACTTAGAATCGTCGTAGCTAAAGCCACTCATCATGCTGCTACTAGCCTTATGACATTGATTTCATGGCTGAGTGATATTCCATTGTACATAAGGACCACCACTTCTTTATCCATTTTTCTCTTTCCTGGGATATTTGAGGTGTCATGAAGTGGAGGTTCTTGTCAACAGAGCAGCCCTAAACTTTGGGGTGCCTGTGTCTTGCTGATTTTTAGTTTTCCCAATTTATACGCCCATGAGTGGAAGTGCCCTATGCGCTCTAAGCTGTGTTTTTTCGATGTTTCAGGACACACCGTACCCTTCTCCAGAGTGGCTGTTGGCAATTTACATCCCGCCCATCAGCGTAGCAAGGCTCCCATTTCTCCATGGCCTGTCCTGCATTTCTGGTTTTGACACTTTTTTCCGCATGGCCCTTTTGACCGATGGGAAGCGAGACTTCTTTGTAGCGCTGATTTGCCTTTCCAGGTTGCTTGGTTGGCCAAAAAGGGCGTATGCGTTTTTTCCTGAATATATTCAGGAAAAAACGCATACGCCCTTTTTGGCCAAGGGCATCATTGTCGACGTTTTGCCGCTTTTCATGTGCTTTAAAGGCGATTCGAATCGACCTCCTGAAATCTGTTTCCTGCAATTCTGCCTTGCTTTCAGATCCTCTTCGTTGCCTTCCCTCAATATATTTGTGGACGAGAGTTATCATTTATAACTCTGCAGGTTTGTGAATTGCAGTGCCCCTGAGCTCCATTTTTCAACTCGCTTTTTTGGGAGCTGGCCGCAAAAGCGCAGGATTGCCTCAGGCCCTATTCTGCTTCCGGGCGGCAGGCTGAGCCTGTGGTTAATTCTTCTTCCTGATGCGAAAATAGAGTGACCTGTGCCTGTCCCAACACCTAGAGCTAGTCTCTCATTGGCTCCCCCTCTTCCCGTTCATCCTCAGGACAAATTGCAAGCTGTACGGAACGGGAGGTTACAGGTGCTGATTCTCCAAGGAGGGAGATTGCTAGTAAAGCGGCTGGAATGGCGAACCCGAGCACAAGGAGATGAGAAATGAGGTGCGTTTTAGAAACCTTTCCCGATCACACGGTGTACCACCTTCTGGGTTTCTCATGCATGTTTTCGAGGTAGGAAGATGCCCTTGAACCTGGAGATTTGGGACCCATGGGATGGGTAACAGGCAGTATTACTTTAAAGGCTCTGCGTTTGCTCCCCCAACCTCACCAAACCTCTCAGCCCCGAGAGTGTCCACCCTTATGTCTCATCCAGCTGTGGGTCTAGATATGGTCAATCCAGGTTGCATCACAGCCCCTGAACGAATTTTGTAAGAATTTCTCTCTCTTTCACTGTCTTTGTTTCACGGGTTTTTAAAAGTAATTTATTTTTATAATGGGGTTTAGCTGCTTTTCACGGCTGTGTTTCTGCCGCTTTACAGCCACTTGACTCACTTCCAGAGAGATATCAATACATAGGTTTTAAGATTCTTACTAGTCAGATATATTCTTGTGCGGTGAATAGGGGGTGTGGAGTCCAGTTCACTGAGCAAGGAGTAGGTCTTTCTATTACATATTGGGTTTATGGAACGGTATCTGAGCTCATTTGAAACCCTTGTTTTATGCATCACCCCACCCCACCTTTCCCGTTAAGCAGCCATAGTGTGTTTTGTAAACTTGTGACTCTGTTCTGTTTTGTAATTCAGTTCAAGTGTAGCGGTTTTTACATTCCCTCTATAAGTGATAGCTTATGATAAGTGTCTTTTTCTGTGTGACTTATTTCACTTAGAATCGTCGTAGCTAAAGCCACTCATCATGCTGCTACTAGCCTTATGACATTGATTTCATGGCTGAGTGATATTCCATTGTACATAAGGACCACCACTTCTTTATCCATTTTTCTCTTTCCTGGGATATTAGAGGTGTCATGAAGTGGAGGTTCTTGTCAAAAGAGCAGCCCTAAACTTTGGGGTGCCTGTGTCTTGCTGATTTTTAGTTTTCCCAATTTATACGCCCATGAGTGGAAGTGCCCTATGCGCTCTAAGCTGTGTTTTTTCGATGTTTCAGGACACACCGTACCCTTCTCCAGAGTGGCTGTTGGCAATTTACATCCCGCCCATCAGCGTAGCAAGGCTCCCATTTCTCCATGGCCTGTCCTGCATTTCTGGTTTTGACAGTTTTTTCCGCATGGCCCTTTTGACCGATGGGAAGCGAGACTTCTTTGTAGCGCTGATTTGCCTTTCCAGGTTGCTTGGTTGGCCAAAAAGGGCGTATGCGTTTTTTCCTGAATATATTCAGGAAAAAACGCATACGCCCTTTTTGGCCAAGGGCATCATTGTCGACGTTTTGCCGCTTTTCATGTGCTTTAAAGGCGATTCGAATCGACCTCCTGAAATCTGTTTCCTGCAATTCTGCCTTGCTTTCAGATCCTCTTCGTTGCCTTCCCTCAATATATTTGTGGACGAGAGTTATCATTTATAACTCTGCAGGTTTGTGAATTGCAGTGCCCCTGAGCTCCATTTTTCAACTCGCTTTTTTGGGAGCTGGCCGCAAAAGCGCAGGATTGCCTCAGGCCCTATTCTGCTTCCGGGCGGCAGGCTGAGCCTGTGGTTAATTCTTCTTCCTGATGCGAAAATAGAGTGACCTGTGCCTGTCCCAACACCTAGAGCTAGTCTCTCATTGGCTCCCCCTCTTCCCGTTCATCCTCAGGACAAATTGCAAGCTGTACGGAACGGGAGGTTACAGGTGCTGATTCTCCAAGGAGGGAGATTGCTAGTAAAGCGGCTGGAATGGCGAACCCGAGCACAAGGAGATGAGAAATGAGGTGCGTTTTAGAAACCTTTCCCGATCACACGGTGTACCACCTTCTGGGTTTCTCATGCATGTTTTCGAGGTAGGAAGATGCCCTTGAACCTGGAGATTTGGGACCCATGGGATGGGTAACAGGCAGTATTACTTTAAAGGCTCTGCGTTTGCTCCCCCAACCTCACCAAACCTCTCAGCCCCGAGAGTGTCCACCCTTATGTCTCATCCAGCTGTGGGTCTAGATATGGTCAATCCAGGTTGCATCACAGCCCCTGAACGAATTTTGTAAGAATTTCTCTCTCTTTCACTGTCTGTGTTTCACGGGTTTTTAAAAGTAATTTATTTTTATAATGGGGTTTAGCTGCTTTTCACGGCTGTGTTTCTGCCGCTTTACAGCCACTTGACTCACTTCCAGAGAGATATCAATACATAGGTTTTAAGATTCTTACTAGTCAGATATATTCTTGTGCGGTGAATAGGGGGTGTGGAGTCCAGTTCACTGAGCAAGGAGTAGGTCTTTCTATTACATATTGGGTTTATGGAACGGTATCTGAGCTCATTTGAAACCCTTGTTTTATGCATCACCCCACCCCACCTTTCCCGTTAAGCAGCCATAGTGTGTTTTGTAAACTTGTGACTCTGTTCTGTTTTGTAATTCAGTTCAAGTGTAGCGGTTTTTACATTCCCTCTATAAGTGATAGCTTATGATAAGTGTCTTTTTCTGTGTGACTTATTTCACTTAGAATCGTCGTAGCTAAAGCCACTCATCATGCTGCTACTAGCCTTATGACATTGATTTCATGGCTGAGTGATATTCCATTGTACATAAGGACCACCACTTCTTTATCCATTTTTCTCTTTCCTGGGATATTAGAGGTGTCATGAAGTGGAGGTTCTTGTCAAAAGAGCAGCCCTAAACTTTGGGGTGCCTGTGTCTTGCTGATTTTTAGTTTTCCCAATTTATACGCCCATGAGTGGAAGTGCCCTATGCGCTCTAAGCTGTGTTTTTTCGATGTTTCAGGACACACCGTACACTTCTCCATAGTGGCTGTTGGCAATTTACATCCCGCCCATCAGCGTAGCAAGGCTCCCATTTCTCCATGGCCTGTCCTGCATTTCTGGTTTTGACACTTTTTTCCGCATGGCCCTTTTGACCGATGGGAAGCGAGACTTCTTTGTAGCGCTGATTTGCCTTTCCAGGTTGCTTGGTTGGCCAAAAAGGGCGTATGCGTTTTTTCCTGAATATATTCAGGAAAAAACGCATACGCCCTTTTTGGCCAAGGGCATCATTGTCGACGTTTTGCCGCTTTTCATGTGCTTTAAAGGCGATTCGAATCGACCTCCTGAAATCTGTTTCCTGCAATTCTGCCTTGCTTTCAGATCCTCTTCGTTGCCTTCCCTCAATATATTTGTGGACGAGAGTTATCATTTATAACTCTGCAGGTTTGTGAATTGCAGTGCCCCTGAGCTCCATTTTTCAACTCGCTTTTTTGGGAGCTGGCCGCAAAAGCGCAGGATTGCCTCAGGCCCTATTCTGCTTCCGGGCGGCAGGCTGAGCCTGTGGTTAATTCTTCTTCCTGATGGGAAAATAGAGTGACCTGTGCCTGTCCCAACACCTAGAGCTAGTCTCTCATTGGCTCCCCCTCTTCCCGTTCATCCTCAGGACAAATTGCAAGCTGTACGGAACGGGAGGTTAAAGGTGCTGATTCTCCAAGGAGGGAGATTGCTAGTAAAGCGGCTGGAATGGCGAACCCGAGCACAAGGAGATGAGAAATGAGGTGCGTTTTAGAAACCTTTCCCGATCACACGGTGTACCACCTTCTGGGTTTCTCATGCATGTTTTCGAGGTAGGAAGATGCCCTTGAACCTGGAGATTTGGGACCCATGGGATGGGTAACAGGCAGTATTACTTTAAAGGCTCTGCGTTTGCTCCCCCAACCTCACCAAACCTCTCAGCCCCGAGAGTGTCCACCCTTATGTCTCATCCAGCTGTGGGTCTAGATATGGTCAATCCAGGTTGCATCACAGCCCCTGAACGAATTTTGTAAGAATTTCTCTCTCTTTCACTGTCTGTGTTTCACGGGTTTTTAAAAGTAATTTATTTTTATAATGGGGTTTAGCTGCTTTTCACGGCTGTGTTTCTGCCGCTTTACAGCCACTTGACTCACTTCCAGAGAGATATCAATACATAGGTTTTAAGATTCTTACTAGTCAGATATATTCTTGTGCGGTGAATAGGGGGTGTGGAGTCCAGTTCACTGAGCAAGGAGTAGGTCTTTCTATTACATATTGGGTTTATGGAACGGTATCTGAGCTCATTTGAAACCCTTGTTTTATGCATCACCCCACCCCACCTTTCCCGTTAAGCAGCCATAGTGTGTTTTGTAAACTTGTGACTCTGTTCTGTTTTGTAATTCAGTTCAAGTGTAGCGGTTTTTACATTCCCTCTATAAGTGATAGCTTATGATAAGTGTCTTTTTCTGTGTGACTTATTTCACTTAGAATCGTCGTAGCTAAAGCCACTCATCATGCTGCTACTAGCCTTATGACATTGATTTCATGGCTGAGTGATATTCCATTGTACATAAGGACCACCACTTCTTTATCCATTTTTCTCTTTCCTGGGATATTTGAGGTGTCATGAAGTGGAGGTTCTTGTCAAAAGAGCAGCCCTAAACTTTGGGGTGCCTGTGTCTTGCTGATTTTTAGTTTTCCCAATTTATACGCCCATGAGTGGAAGTGCCCTATGCGCTCTAAGCTGTGTTTTTTCGATGTTTCAGGACACACCGTACCCTTCTCCAGAGTGGCTGTTGGCAATTTACATCCCGCCCATCAGCGTAGCAAGGCTCCCATTTCTCCATGGCCTGTCCTGCATTTCTGGTTTTGACAGTTTTTTCCTCATGGCCCTTTTGACCGATGGGAAGCGAGACTTCTTTGTAGCGCTGATTTGCCTTTCCAGGTTGCTTGGTTGGCCAAAAAGGGCGTATGCGTTTTTTCCTGAATATATTCAGGAAAAAACGCATACGCCCTTTTTGGCCAAGGGCATCATTGTCGACGTTTTGCCGCTTTTCATGTGCTTTAAAGGCGATTCGAATCGACCTCCTGAAATCTGTTTCCTGCAATTCTGCCTTGCTTTCAGATCCTCTTCGTTGCCTTCCCTCAATATATTTGTGGACGAGAGTTATCATTTATAACTCTGCAGGTTTGTGAATTGCAGTGCCCCTGAGCTCCATTTTTCAACTCGCTTTTTTGGGAGCTGGCCGCAAAAGCGCAGGATTGCCTCAGGCCCTATTCTGCTTCCGGGCGGCAGGCTGAGCCTGTGGTTAATTCTTCTTCCTGATGCGAAAATAGAGTGACCTGTGCCTGTCCCAACACCTAGAGCTAGTCTCTCATTGGCTCCCCCTCTTCCCGTTCATCCTCAGGACAAATTGCAAGCTGTACGGAACGGGAGGTTACAGGTGCTGATTCTCCAAGGAGGGAGATTGCTAGTAAAGCGGCTGGAATGGCGAACCCGAGCACAAGGAGATGAGAAATGAGGTGCGTTTTAGAAACCTTTCCCGATCACACGGTGTACCACCTTCTGGGTTTCTCATGCATGTTTTCGAGGTAGGAAGATGCCCTTGAACCTGGAGATTTGGGACCCATGGGATGGGTAACAGGCAGTATTACTTTAAAGGCTCTGCGTTTGCTCCCCCAACCTCACCAAACCTCTCAGCCCCGAGAGTGTCCACCCTTATGTCTCATCCAGCTGTGGGTCTAGATATGGTCAATCCAGGTTGCATCACAGCCCCTGAACGAATTTTGTAAGAATTTCTCTCTCTTTCACTGTCTGTGTTTCACGGGTTTTTAAAAGTAATTTATTTTTATAATGGGGTTTAGCTGCTTTTCACGGCTGTGTTTCTGCCGCTTTACACCCACTTGACTCACTTCCAGAGAGATATCAATACATAGGTTTTAAGATTCTTACTAGTCAGATATATTCTTGTGCGGTGAATAGGGGGTGTGGAGTCCAGTTCACTGAGCAAGGAGTAGGTCTTTCTATTACATATTGGGTTTATGGAACGGTATCTGAGCTCATTTGAAACCCTTGTTTTATGCATCACCCCACCCCACCTTTCCCGTTAAGCAGCCATAGTGTGTTTTGTAAACTTGTGACTCTGTTCTGTTTTGTAATTCAGTTCAAGTGTAGCGGTTTTTACATTCCCTCTATAAGTGATAGCTTATGATAAGTGTCTTTTTCTGTGTGACTTATTTCACTTAGAATCGTCGTAGCTAAAGCCACTCATCATGCTGCTACTAGCCTTATGACATTGATTTCATGGCTGAGTGATATTCCATTGTACATAAGGACCACCACTTCTTTATCCATTTTTCTCTTTCCTGGGATATTTGAGGTGTCATGAAGTGGAGGTTCTTGTCAAAAGAGCAGCCCTAAACTTTGGGGTGCCTGTGTCTTGCTGATTTTTAGTTTTCCCAATTTATACGCCCATGAGTGGAAGTGCCCTATGCGCTCTAAGCTGTGTTTTTTCGATGTTTCAGGACACACCGTACCCTTCTCCAGAGTGGCTGTTGGCAATTTACATCCCGCCCATCAGCGTAGCAAGGCTCCCATTTCTCCATGGCCTGTCCTGCATTTCTGGTTTTGACAGTTTTTTCCTCATGGCCCTTTTGACCGATGGGAAGCGAGACTTCTTTGTAGCGCTGATTTGCCTTTCCAGGTTGCTTGGTTGGCCAAAAAGGGCGTATGCGTTTTTTCCTGAATATATTCAGGAAAAAACGCATACGCCCTTTTTGGCCAAGGGCATCATTGTCGACGTTTTGCCGCTTTTCATGTGCTTTAAAGGCGATTCGAATCGACCTCCTGAAATCTGTTTCCTGCAATTCTGCCTTGCTTTCAGATCCTCTTCGTTGCCTTCCCTCAATATATTTGTGGACGAGAGTTATCATTTATAACTCTGCAGGTTTGTGAATTGCAGTGCCCCTGAGCTCCATTTTTCAACTCGCTTTTTTGGGAGCTGGCCGCAAAAGCGCAGGATTGCCTCAGGCCCTATTCTGCTTCCGGGCGGCAGGCTGAGCCTGTGGTTAATTCTTCTTCCTGATGCGAAAATAGAGTGACCTGTGCCTGTCCCAACACCTAGAGCTAGTCTCTCATTGGCTCCCCCTCTTCCCGTTCATCCTCAGGACAAATTGCAAGCTGTACGGAACGGGAGGTTACAGGTGCTGATTCTCCAAGGAGGGAGATTGCTAGTAAAGCGGCTGGAATGGCGAACCCGAGCACAAGGAGATGAGAAATGAGGTGCGTTTTAGAAACCTTTCCCGATCACACGGTGTACCACCTTCTGGGTTTCTCATGCATGTTTTCGAGGTAGGAAGATGCCCTTGAACCTGGAGATTTGGGACCCATGGGATGGGTAACAGGCAGTATTACTTTAAAGGCTCTGCGTTTGCTCCCCCAACCTCACCAAACCTCTCAGCCCCGAGAGTGTCCACCCTTATGTCTCATCCAGCTGTGGGTCTAGATATGGTCAATCCAGGTTGCATCACAGCCCCTGAACGAATTTTGTAAGAATTTCTCTCTCTTTCACTGTCTGTGTTTCACGGGTTTTTAAAAGTAATTTATTTTTATAATGGGGTTTAGCTGCTTTTCACGGCTGTGTTTCTGCCGCTTTACACCCACTTGACTCACTTCCAGAGAGATATCAATACATAGGTTTTAAGATTCTTACTAGTCAGATATATTCTTGTGCGGTGAATAGGGGGTGTGGAGTCCAGTTCACTGAGCAAGGAGTAGGTCTTTCTATTACATATTGGGTTTATGGAACGGTATCTGAGCTCATTTGAAACCCTTGTTTTATGCATCACCCCACCCCACCTTTCCCGTTAAGCAGCCATAGTGTGTTTTGTAAACTTGTGACTCTGTTCTGTTTTGTAATTCAGTTCAAGTGTAGCGGTTTTTACATTCCCTCTATAAGTGATAGCTTATGATAAGTGTCTTTTTCTGTGTGACTTATTTCACTTAGAATCGTCGTAGCTAAAGCCACTCATCATGCTGCTACTAGCCTTATGACATTGATTTCATGGCTGAGTGATATTCCATTGTACATAAGGACCACCACTTCTTTATCCATTTTTCTCTTTCCTGGGATATTTGAGGTGTCATGAAGTGGAGGTTCTTGTCAAAAGAGCAGCCCTAAACTTTGGGGTGCCTGTGTCTTGCTGATTTTTAGTTTTCCCAATTTATACGCCCATGAGTGGAAGTGCCCTATGCGCTCTAAGCTGTGTTTTTTCGATGTTTCAGGACACACCGTACCCTTCTCCAGAGTGGCTGTTGGCAATTTACATCCCGCCCATCAGCGTAGCAAGGCTCCCATTTCTCCATGGCCTGTCCTGCATTTCTGGTTTTGACAGTTTTTTCCGCATGGCCCTTTTGACCGATGGGAAGCGAGACTTCTTTGTAGCGCTGATTTGCCTTTCCAGGTTGCTTGGTTGGCCAAAAAGGGCGTATGCGTTTTTTCCTGAATATATTCAGGAAAAAACGCATACGCCCTTTTTGGCCAAGGGCATCATTGTCGACGTTTTGCCGCTTTTCATGTGCTTTAAAGGCGATTCGAATCGACCTCCTGAAATCTGTTTCCTGCAATTCTGCCTTGCTTTCAGATCCTCTTCGTTGCCTTCCCTCAATATATTTGTGGACGAGAGTTATCATTTATAACTCTGCAGGTTTGTGAATTGCAGTGCCCCTGAGCTCCATTTTTCAACTCGCTTTTTTGGGAGCTGGCCGCAAAAGCGCAGGATTGCCTCAGGCCCTATTCTGCTTCCGGGCGGCAGGCTGAGCCTGTGGTTAATTCTTCTTCCTGATGCGAAAATAGAGTGACCTGTGCCTGTCCCAACACCTAGAGCTAGTCTCTCATTGGCTCCCCCTCTTCCCGTTCATCCTCAGGACAAATTGCAAGCTGTACGGAACGGGAGGTTACAGGTGCTGATTCTCCAAGGAGGGAGATTGCTAGTAAAGCGGCTGGAATGGCGAACCCGAGCACAAGGAGATGAGAAATGAGGTGCGTTTTAGAAACCTTTCCCGATCACACGGTGTACCACCTTCTGGGTTTCTCATGCATGTTTTCGAGGTAGGAAGATGCCCTTGAACCTGGAGATTTGGGACCCATGGGATGGGTAACAGGCAGTATTACTTTAAAGGCTCTGCGTTTGCTCCCCCAACCTCACCAAACCTCTCAGCCCCGAGAGTGTCCACCCTTATGTCTCATCCAGCTGTGGGTCTAGATATGGTCAATCCAGGTTGCATCACAGCCCCTGAACGAATTTTGTAAGAATTTCTCTCTCTTTCACTGTCTGTGTTTCACGGGTTTTTAAAAGTAATTTATTTTTATAATGGGGTTTAGCTGCTTTTCACGGCTGTGTTTCTGCCGCTTTACAGCCACTTGACTCACTTCCAGAGAGATATCAATACATAGGTTTTAAGATTCTTACTAGTCAGATATATTCTTGTGCGGTGAATAGGGGGTGTGGAGTCCAGTTCACTGAGCAAGGAGTAGGTCTTTCTATTACATATTGGGTTTATGGAACGGTATCTGAGCTCATTTGAAACCCTTGTTTTATGCATCACCCCACCCCACCTTTCCCGTTAAGCAGCCATAGTGTGTTTTGTAAACTTGTGACTCTGTTCTGTTTTGTAATTCAGTTCAAGTGTAGCGGTTTTTACATTCCCTCTATAAGTGATAGCTTATGATAAGTGTCTTTTTCTGTGTGACTTATTTCACTTAGAATCGTCGTAGCTAAAGCCACTCATCATGCTGCTACTAGCCTTATGACATTGATTTCATGGCTGAGTGATATTCCATTGTACATAAGGACCACCACTTCTTTATCCATTTTTCTCTTTCCTGGGATATTTGAGGTGTCATGAAGTGGAGGTTCTTGTCAAAAGAGCAGCCCTAAACTTTGGGGTGCCTGTGTCTTGCTGATTTTTAGTTTTCCCAATTTATACGCCCATGAGTGGAAGTGCCCTATGCGCTCTAAGCTGTGTTTTTTCGATGTTTCAGGACACACCGTACCCTTCTCCAGAGTGGCTGTTGGCAATTTACATCCCGCCCATCAGCGTAGCAAGGCTCCCATTTCTCCATGGCCTGTCCTGCATTTCTGGTTTTGACAGTTTTTTCCTCATGGCCCTTTTGACCGATGGGAAGCGAGACTTCTTTGTAGCGCTGATTTGCCTTTCCAGGTTGCTTGGTTGGCCAAAAAGGGCGTATGCGTTTTTTCCTGAATATATTCAGGAAAAAACGCATACGCCCTTTTTGGCCAAGGGCATCATTGTCGACGTTTTGCCGCTTTTCATGTGCTTTAAAGGCGATTCGAATCGACCTCCTGAAATCTGTTTCCTGCAATTCTGCCTTGCTTTCAGATCCTCTTCGTTGCCTTCCCTCAATATATTTGTGGACGAGAGTTATCATTTATAACTCTGCAGGTTTGTGAATTGCAGTGCCCCTGAGCTCCATTTTTCAACTCGCTTTTTTGGGAGCTGGCCGCAAAAGCGCAGGATTGCCTCAGGCCCTATTCTGCTTCCGGGCGGCAGGCTGAGCCTGTGGTTAATTCTTCTTCCTGATGCGAAAATAGAGTGACCTGTGCCTGTCCCAACACCTAGAGCTAGTCTCTCATTGGCTCCCCCTCTTCCCGTTCATCCTCAGGACAAATTGCAAGCTGTACGGAACGGGAGGTTACAGGTGCTGATTCTCCAAGGAGGGAGATTGCTAGTAAAGCGGCTGGAATGGCGAACCCGAGCACAAGGAGATGAGAAATGAGGTGCGTTTTAGAAACCTTTCCCGATCACACGGTGTACCACCTTCTGGGTTTCTCATGCATGTTTTCGAGGTAGGAAGATGCCCTTGAACCTGGAGATTTGGGACCCATGGGATGGGTAACAGGCAGTATTACTTTAAAGGCTCTGCGTTTGCTCCCCCAACCTCACCAAACCTCTCAGCCCCGAGAGTGTCCACCCTTATGTCTCATCCAGCTGTGGGTCTAGATATGGTCAATCCAGGTTGCATCACAGCCCCTGAACGAATTTTGTAAGAATTTCTCTCTCTTTCACTGTCTGTGTTTCACGGGTTTTTAAAAGTAATTTATTTTTATAATGGGGTTTAGCTGCTTTTCACGGCTGTGTTTCTGCCGCTTTACACCCACTTGACTCACTTCCAGAGAGATATCAATACATAGGTTTTAAGATTCTTACTAGTCAGATATATTCTTGTGCGGTGAATAGGGGGTGTGGAGTCCAGTTCACTGAGCAAGGAGTAGGTCTTTCTATTACATATTGGGTTTATGGAACGGTATCTGAGCTCATTTGAAACCCTTGTTTTATGCATCACCCCACCCCACCTTTCCCGTTAAGCAGCCATAGTGTGTTTTGTAAACTTGTGACTCTGTTCTGTTTTGTAATTCAGTTCAAGTGTAGCGGTTTTTACATTCCCTCTATAAGTGATAGCTTATGATAAGTGTCTTTTTCTGTGTGACTTATTTCACTTAGAATCGTCGTAGCTAAAGCCACTCATCATGCTGCTACTAGCCTTATGACATTGATTTCATGGCTGAGTGATATTCCATTGTACATAAGGACCACCACTTCTTTATCCATTTTTCTCTTTCCTGGGATATTTGAGGTGTCATGAAGTGGAGGTTCTTGTCAAAAGAGCAGCCCTAAACTTTGGGGTGCCTGTGTCTTGCTGATTTTTAGTTTTCCCAATTTATACGCCCATGAGTGGAAGTGCCCTATGCGCTCTAAGCTGTGTTTTTTCGATGTTTCAGGACACACCGTACCCTTCTCCAGAGTGGCTGTTGGCAATTTACATCCCGCCCATCAGCGTAGCAAGGCTCCCATTTCTCCATGGCCTGTCCTGCATTTCTGGTTTTGACAGTTTTTTCCGCATGGCCCTTTTGACCGATGGGAAGCGAGACTTCTTTGTAGCGCTGATTTGCCTTTCCAGGTTGCTTGGTTGGCCAAAAAGGGCGTATGCGTTTTTTCCTGAATATATTCAGGAAAAAACGCATACGCCCTTTTTGGCCAAGGGCATCATTGTCGACGTTTTGCCGCTTTTCATGTGCTTTAAAGGCGATTCGAATCGACCTCCTGAAATCTGTTTCCTGCAATTCTGCCTTGCTTTCAGATCCTCTTCGTTGCCTTCCCTCAATATATTTGTGGACGAGAGTTATCATTTATAACTCTGCAGGTTTGTGAATTGCAGTGCCCCTGAGCTCCATTTTTCAACTCGCTTTTTTGGGAGCTGGCCGCAAAAGCGCAGGATTGCCTCAGGCCCTATTCTGCTTCCGGGCGGCAGGCTGAGCCTGTGGTTAATTCTTCTTCCTGATGCGAAAATAGAGTGACCTGTGCCTGTCCCAACACCTAGAGCTAGTCTCTCATTGGCTCCCCCTCTTCCCGTTCATCCTCAGGACAAATTGCAAGCTGTACGGAACGGGAGGTTACAGGTGCTGATTCTCCAAGGAGGGAGATTGCTAGTAAAGCGGCTGGAATGGCGAACCCGAGCACAAGGAGATGAGAAATGAGGTGCGTTTTAGAAACCTTTCCCGATCACACGGTGTACCACCTTCTGGGTTTCTCATGCATGTTTTCGAGGTAGGAAGATGCCCTTGAACCTGGAGATTTGGGACCCATGGGATGGGTAACAGGCAGTATTACTTTAAAGGCTCTGCGTTTGCTCCCCCAACCTCACCAAACCTCTCAGCCCCGAGAGTGTCCACCCTTATGTCTCATCCAGCTGTGGGTCTAGATATGGTCAATCGAGGTTGCATCACAGCCCCTGAACGAATTTTGTAAGAATTTCTCTCTCTTTCACTGTCTGTGTTTCACGGGTTTTTAAAAGTAATTTATTTTTATAATGGGGTTTAGCTGCTTTTCACGGCTGTGTTTCTGCCGCTTTACAGCCACTTGACTCACTTCCAGAGAGATATCAATACATAGGTTTTAAGATTCTTACTAGTCAGATATATTCTTGTGCGGTGAATAGGGGGTGTGGAGTCCAGTTCACTGAGCAAGGAGTAGGTCTTTCTATTACATATTGGGTTTATGGAACGGTATCTGAGCTCATTTGAAACCCTTGTTTTATGCATCACCCCACCCCACCTTTCCCGTTAAGCAGCCATAGTGTGTTTTGTAAACTTGTGACTCTGTTCTGTTTTGTAATTCAGTTCAAGTGTAGCGGTTTTTACATTCCCTCTATAAGTGATAGCTTATGATAAGTGTCTTTTTCTGTGTGACTTATTTCACTTAGAATCGTCGTAGCTAAAGCCACTCATCATGCTGCTACTAGCCTTATGACATTGATTTCATGGCTGAGTGATATTCCATTGTACATAAGGACCACCACTTCTTTATCCATTTTTCTCTTTCCTGGGATATTTGAGGTGTCATGAAGTGGAGGTTCTTGTCAACAGAGCAGCCCTAAACTTTGGGGTGCCTGTGTCTTGCTGATTTTTAGTTTTCCCAATTTATACGCCCATGAGTGGAAGTGCCCTATGCGCTCTAAGCTGTGTTTTTTCGATGTTTCAGGACACACCGTACCCTTCTCCAGAGTGGCTGTTGGCAATTTACATCCCGCCCATCAGCGTAGCAAGGCTCCCATTTCTCCATGGCCTGTCCTGCATTTCTGGTTTTGACAGTTTTTTCCGCATGGCCCTTTTGACCGATGGGAAGCGAGACTTCTTTGTAGCGCTGATTTGCCTTTCCAGGTTGCTTGGTTGGCCAAAAAGGGCGTATGCGTTTTTTCCTGAATATATTCAGGAAAAAACGCATACGCCCTTTTTGGCCAAGGGCATCATTGTCGACGTTTTGCCGCTTTTCATGTGCTTTAAAGGCGATTCGAATCGACCTCCTGAAATCTGTTTCCTGCAATTCTGCCTTGCTTTCAGATCCTCTTCATTGCCTTCCCTCAATATATTTGTGGACGAGAGTTATCATTTATAACTCTGCAGGTTTGTGAATTGCAGTGCCCCTGAGCTCCATTTTTCAACTCGCTTTTTTGGGAGCTGGCCGCAAAAGCGCAGGATTGCCTCAGGCCCTATTCTGCTTCCGGGCGGCAGGCTGAGCCTGTGGTTAATTCTTCTTCCTGATGCGAAAATAGAGTGACCTGTGCCTGTCCCAACACCTAGAGCTAGTCTCTCATTGGCTCCCCCTCTTCCCGTTCATCCTCAGGACAAATTGCAAGCTGTACGGAACGGGAGGTTACAGGTGCTGATTCTCCAAGGAGGGAGATTGCTAGTAAAGCGGCTGGAATGGCGAACCCGAGCACAAGGAGATGAGAAATGAGGTGCGTTTTAGAAACCTTTCCCGATCACACGGTGTACCACCTTCTGGGTTTCTCATGCATGTTTTCGAGGTAGGAAGATGCCCTTGAACCTGGAGATTTGGGACCCATGGGATGGGTAACAGGCAGTATTACTTTAAAGGCTCTGCGTTTGCTCCCCCAACCTCACCAAACCTCTCAGCCCCGAGAGTGTCCACCCTTATGTCTCATCCAGCTGTGGGTCTAGATATGGTCAATCCAGGTTGCATCACAGCCCCTGAACGAATTTTGTAAGAATTTCTCTCTCTTTCACTGTCTGTGTTTCACGGGTTTTTAAAAGTAATTTATTTTTATAATGGGGTTTAGCTGCTTTTCACGGCTGTGTTTCTGCCGCTTTACAGCCACTTGACTCACTTCCAGAGAGATATCAATACATAGGTTTTAAGATTCTTACTAGTCAGATATATTCTTGTGCGGTGAATAGGGGGTGTGGAGTCCAGTTCACTGAGCAAGGAGTAGGTCTTTCTATTACATATTGGGTTTATGGAACGGTATCTGAGCTCATTTGAAACCCTTGTTTTATGCATCACCCCACCCCACCTTTCCCGTTAAGCAGCCATAGTGTGTTTTGTAAACTTGTGACTCTGTTCTGTTTTGTAATTCAGTTCAAGTGTAGCGGTTTTTACATTCCCTCTATAAGTGATAGCTTATGATAAGTGTCTTTTTCTGTGTGACTTATTTCACTTAGAATCGTCGTAGCTAAAGCCACTCATCATGCTGCTACTAGCCTTATGACATTGATTTCATGGCTGAGTGATATTCCATTGTACATAAGGACCACCACTTCTTTATCCATTTTTCTCTTTCCTGGGATATTTGAGGTGTCATGAAGTGGAGGTTCTTGTCAACAGAGCAGCCCTAAACTTTGGGGTGCCTGTGTCTTGCTGATTTTTAGTTTTCCCAATTTATACGCCCATGAGTGGAAGTGCCCTATGCGCTCTAAGCTGTGTTTTTTCGATGTTTCAGGACACACCGTACCCTTCTCCAGAGTGGCTGTTGGCAATTTACATCCCGCCCATCAGCGTAGCAAGGCTCCCATTTCTCCATGGCCTGTCCTGCATTTCTGGTTTTGACAGTTTTTTCCGCATGGCCCTTTTGACCGATGGGAAGCGAGACTTCTTTGTAGCGCTGATTTGCCTTTCCAGGTTGCTTGGTTGGCCAAAAAGGGCGTATGCGTTTTTTCCTGAATATATTCAGGAAAAAACGCATACGCCCTTTTTGGCCAAGGGCATCATTGTCGACGTTTTGCCGCTTTTCATGTGCTTTAAAGGCGATTCGAATCGACCTCCTGAAATCTGTTTCCTGCAATTCTGCCTTGCTTTCAGATCCTCTTCGTTGCCTTCCCTCAATATATTTGTGGACGAGAGTTATCATTTATAACTCTGCAGGTTTGTGAATTGCAGTGCCCCTGAGCTCCATTTTTCAACTCGCTTTTTTGGGAGCTGGCCGCAAAAGCGCAGGATTGCCTCAGGCCCTATTCTGCTTCCGGGCGGCAGGCTGAGCCTGTGGTTAATTCTTCTTCCTGATGCGAAAATAGAGTGACCTGTGCCTGTCCCAACACCTAGAGCTAGTCTCTCATTGGCTCCCCCTCTTCCCGTTCATCCTCAGGACAAATTGCAAGCTGTACGGAACGGGAGGTTACAGGTGCTGATTCTCCAAGGAGGGAGATTGCTAGTAAAGCGGCTGGAATGGCGAACCCGAGCACAAGGAGATGAGAAATGAGGTGCGTTTTAGAAACCTTTCCCGATCACACGGTGTACCACCTTCTGGGTTTCTCATGCATGTTTTCGAGGTAGGAAGATGCCCTTGAACCTGGAGATTTGGGACCCATGGGATGGGTAACAGGCAGTATTACTTTAAAGGCTCTGCGTTTGCTCCCCCAACCTCACCAAACCTCTCAGCCCCGAGAGTGTCCACCCTTATGTCTCATCCAGCTGTGGGTCTAGATATGGTCAATCCAGGTTGCATCACAGCCCCTGAACGAATTTTGTAAGAATTTCTCTCTCTTTCACTGTCTGTGTTTCACGGGTTTTTAAAAGTAATTTATTTTTATAATGGGGTTTAGCTGCTTTTCACGGCTGTGTTTCTGCCGCTTTACACCCACTTGACTCACTTCCAGAGAGATATCAATACATAGGTTTTAAGATTCTTACTAGTCAGATATATTCTTGTGCGGTGAATAGGGGGTGTGGAGTCCAGTTCACTGAGCAAGGAGTAGGTCTTTCTATTACATATTGGGTTTATGGAACGGTATCTGAGCTCATTTGAAACCCTTGTTTTATGCATCACCCCACCCCACCTTTCCCGTTAAGCAGCCATAGTGTGTTTTGTAAACTTGTGACTCTGTTCTGTTTTGTAATTCAGTTCAAGTGTAGCGGTTTTTACATTCCCTCTATAAGTGATAGCTTATGATAAGTGTCTTTTTCTGTGTGACTTATTTCACTTAGAATCGTCGTAGCTAAAGCCACTCATCATGCTGCTACTAGCCTTATGACATTGATTTCATGGCTGAGTGATATTCCATTGTACATAAGGACCACCACTTCTTTATCCATTTTTCTCTTTCCTGGGATATTTGAGGTGTCATGAAGTGGAGGTTCTTGTCAACAGAGCAGCCCTAAACTTTGGGGTGCCTGTGTCTTGCTGATTTTTAGTTTTCCCAATTTATACGCCCATGAGTGGAAGTGCCCTATGCGCTCTAAGCTGTGTTTTTTCGATGTTTCAGGACACACCGTACACTTCTCCAGAGTGGCTGTTGGCAATTTACATCCCGCCCTTCAGCGTAGCAAGGCTCCCATTTCTCCATGGCCTGTCCTGCATTTCTGGTTTTGACACTTTTTTCCGCATGGCCCTTTTGACCGATGGGAAGCGAGACTTCTTTGTAGCGCTGATTTGCCTTTCCAGGTTGCTTGGTTGGCCAAAAAGGGCGTATGCGTTTTTTCCTGAATATATTCAGGAAAAAACGCATACGCCCTTTTTGGCCAAGGGCATCATTGTCGACGTTTTGCCGCTTTTCATGTGCTTTAAAGGCGATTCGAATCGACCTCCTGAAATCTGTTTCCTGCAATTCTGCCTTGCTTTCAGATCCTCTTCGTTGCCTTCCCTCAATATATTTGTGGACGAGAGTTATCATTTATAACTCTGCAGGTTTGTGAATTGCAGTGCCCCTGAGCTCCATTTTTCAACTCGCTTTTTTGGGAGCTGGCCGCAAAAGCGCAGGATTGCCTCAGGCCCTATTCTGCTTCCGGGCGGCAGGCTGAGCCTGTGGTTAATTCTTCTTCCTGATGCGAAAATAGAGTGACCTGTGCCTGTCCCAACACCTAGAGCTAGTCTCTCATTGGCTCCCCCTCTTCCCGTTCATCCTCAGGACAAATTGCAAGCTGTACGGAACGGGAGGTTACAGGTGCTGATTCTCCAAGGAGGGAGATTGCTAGTAAAGCGGCTGGAATGGCGAACCCGAGCACAAGGAGATGAGAAATGAGGTGCGTTTTAGAAACCTTTCCCGATCACACGGTGTACCACCTTCTGGGTTTCTCATGCATGTTTTCGAGGTAGGAAGATGCCCTTGAACCTGGAGATTTGGGACCCATGGGATGGGTAACAGGCAGTATTACTTTAAAGGCTCTGCGTTTGCTCCCCCAACCTCACCAAACCTCTCAGCCCCGAGAGTGTCCACCCTTATGTCTCATCCAGCTGTGGGTCTAGATATGGTCAATCCAGGTTGCATCACAGCCCCTGAACGAATTTTGTAAGAATTTCTCTCTCTTTCACTGTCTGTGTTTCACGGGTTTTTAAAAGTAATTTATTTTTATAATGGGGTTTAGCTGCTTTTCACGGCTGTGTTTCTGCCGCTTTACACCCACTTGACTCACTTCCAGAGAGATATCAATACATAGGTTTTAAGATTCTTACTAGTCAGATATATTCTTGTGCGGTGAATAGGGGGTGTGGAGTCCAGTTCACTGAGCAAGGAGTAGGTCTTTCTATTACATATTGGGTTTATGGAACGGTATCTGAGCTCATTTGAAACCCTTGTTTTATGCATCACCCCACCCCACCTTTCCCGTTAAGCAGCCATAGTGTGTTTTGTAAACTTGTGACTCTGTTCTGTTTTGTAATTCAGTTCAAGTGTAGCGGTTTTTACATTCCCTCTATAAGTGATAGCTTATGATAAGTGTCTTTTTCTGTGTGACTTATTTCACTTAGAATCGTCGTAGCTAAAGCCACTCATCATGCTGCTACTAGCCTTATGACATTGATTTCATGGCTGAGTGATATTCCATTGTACATAAGGACCACCACTTCTTTATCCATTTTTCTCTTTCCTGGGATATTTGAGGTGTCATGAAGTGGAGGTTCTTGTCAACAGAGCAGCCCTAAACTTTGGGGTGCCTGTGTCTTGCTGATTTTTAGTTTTCCCAATTTATACGCCCATGAGTGGAAGTGCGCTATGCGCTCTAAGCTGTGTTTTTTCGATGTTTCAGGACACACCGTACCCTTCTCCAGAGTGGCTGTTGGCAATTTACATCCCGCCCATCAGCGTAGCAAGGCTCCCATTTCTCCATGGCCTGTCCTGCATTTCTGGTTTTGACACTTTTTTCCGCATGGCCCTTTTGACCGATGGGAAGCGAGACTTCTTTGTAGCGCTGATTTGCCTTTCCAGGTTGCTTGGTTGGCCAAAAAGGGCGTATGCGTTTTTTCCTGAATATATTCAGGAAAAAACGCATACGCCCTTTTTGGCCAAGGGCATCATTGTCGACGTTTTGCCGCTTTTCATGTGCTTTAAAGGCGATTCGAATCGACCTCCTGAAATCTGTTTCCTGCAATTCTGCCTTGCTTTCAGATCCTCTTCGTTGCCTTCCCTCAATATATTTGTGGACGAGAGTTATCATTTATAACTCTGCAGGTTTGTGAATTGCAGTGCCCCTGAGCTCCATTTTTCAACTCGCTTTTTTGGGAGCTGGCCGCAAAAGCGCAGGATTGCCTCAGGCCCTATTCTGCTTCCGGGCGGCAGGCTGAGCCTGTGGTTAATTCTTCTTCCTGATGCGAAAATAGAGTGACCTGTGCCTGTCCCAACACCTAGAGCTAGTCTCTCATTGGCTCCCCCTCTTCCCGTTCATCCTCAGGACAAATTGCAAGCTGTACGGAACGGGAGGTTACAGGTGCTGATTCTCCAAGGAGGGAGATTGCTAGTAAAGCGGCTGGAATGGCGAACCCGAGCACAAGGAGATGAGAAATGAGGTGCGTTTTAGAAACCTTTCCCGATCACACGGTGTACCACCTTCTGGGTTTCTCATGCATGTTTTCGAGGTAGGAAGATGCCCTTGAACCTGGAGATTTGGGACCCATGGGATGGGTAACAGGCAGTATTACTTTAAAGGCTCTGCGTTTGCTCCCCCAACCTCACCAAACCTCTCAGCCCCGAGAGTGTCCACCCTTATGTCTCATCCAGCTGTGGGTCTAGATATGGTCAATCCAGGTTGCATCACAGCCCCTGAACGAATTTTGTAAGAATTTCTCTCTCTTTCACTGTCTGTGTTTCACGGGTTTTTAAAAGTAATTTATTTTTATAATGGGGTTTAGCTGCTTTTCACGGCTGTGTTTCTGCCGCTTTACAGCCACTTGACTCACTTCCAGAGAGATATCAATACATAGGTTTTAAGATTCTTACTAGTCAGATATATTCTTGTGCGGTGAATAGGGGGTGTGGAGTCCAGTTCACTGAGCAAGGAGTAGGTCTTTCTATTACATATTGGGTTTATGGAACGGTATCTGAGCTCATTTGAAACCCTTGTTTTATGCATCACCCCACCCCACCTTTCCCGTTAAGCAGCCATAGTGTGTTTTGTAAACTTGTGACTCTGTTCTGTTTTGTAATTCAGTTCAAGTGTAGCGGTTTTTACATTCCCTCTATAAGTCATAGCTTATGATAAGTGTCTTTTTCTGTGTGACTTATTTCACTTAGAATCGTCGTAGCTAAAGCCACTCATCATGCTGCTACTAGCCTTATGACATTGATTTCATGGCTGAGTGATATTCCATTGTACATAAGGACCACCACTTCTTTATCCATTTTTCTCTTTCCTGGGATATTTGAGGTGTCATGAAGTGGAGGTTCTTGTCAACAGAGCAGCCCTAAACTTTGGGGTGCCTGTGTCTTGCTGATTTTTAGTTCTCCCAATTTATACGCCCATGAGTGGAAGTGCCCTATGCGCTCTAAGCTGTGTTTTTTCGATGTTTCAGGACACACCGTACCCTTCTCCAGAGTGGCTGTTGGCAATTTACATCCCGCCCATCAGCGTAGCAAGGCTCCCATTTCTCCATGGCCTGTCCTGCATTTCTGGTTTTGACACTTTTTTCCGCATGGCCCTTTTGACCGATGGGAAGCGAGACTTCTTTGTAGCGCTGATTTGCCTTTCCAGGTTGCTTGGTTGGCCAAAAAGGGCGTATGCGTTTTTTCCTGAATATATTCAGGAAAAAACGCATACGCCCTTTTTGGCCAAGGGCATCATTGTCGACGTTTTGCCGCTTTTCATGTGCTTTAAAGGCGATTCGAATCGACCTCCTGAAATCTGTTTCCTGCAATTCTGCCTTGCTTTCAGATCCTCTTCGTTGCCTTCCCTCAATATATTTGTGGACGAGAGTTATCATTTATAACTCTGCAGGTTTGTGAATTGCAGTGCCCCTGAGCTCCATTTTTCAACTCGCTTTTTTGGGAGCTGGCCGCAAAAGCGCAGGATTGCCTCAGGCCCTATTCTGCTTCCGGGCGGCAGGCTGAGCCTGTGGTTAATTCTTCTTCCTGATGGGAAAATAGAGTGACCTGTGCCTGTCCCAACACCTAGAGCTAGTCTCTCATTGGCTCCCCCTCTTCCCGTTCATCCTCAGGACAAATTGCAAGCTGTACGGAACGGGAGGTTACAGGTGCTGATTCTCCAAGGAGGGAGATTGCTAGTAAAGCGGCTGGAATGGCGAACCCGAGCACAAGGAGATGAGAAATGAGGTGCGTTTTAGAAACCTTTCCCGATCACACGGTGTACCACCTTCTGGGTTTCTCATGCATGTTTTCGAGGTAGGAAGATGCCCTTGAACCTGGAGATTTGGGACCCATGGGATGGGTAACAGGCAGTATTACTTTAAAGGCTCTGCGTTTGCTCCCCCAACCTCACCAAACCTCTCAGCCCCGAGAGTGTCCACCCTTATGTCTCATCCAGCTGTGGGTCTAGATATGGTCAATCCAGGTTGCATCACAGCCCCTGAACGAATTTTGTAAGAATTTCTCTCTCTTTCACTGTCTGTGTTTCACGGGTTTTTAAAAGTAATTTATTTTTATAATGGGGTTTAGCTGCTTTTCACGGCTGTGTTTCTGCCGCTTTACAGCCACTTGACTCACTTCCAGAGAGATATCAATACATAGGTTTTAAGATTCTTACTAGTCAGATATATTCTTGTGCGGTGAATAGGGGGTGTGGAGTCCAGTTCACTGAGCAAGGAGTAGGTCTTTCTATTACATATTGGGTTTATGGAACGGTATCTGAGCTCATTTGAAACCCTTGTTTTATGCATCACCCCACCCCACCTTTCCCGTTAAGCAGCCATAGTGTGTTTTGTAAACTTGTGACTCTGTTCTGTTTTGTAATTCAGTTCAAGTGTAGCGGTTTTTACATTCCCTCTATAAGTGATAGCTTATGATAAGTGTCTTTTTCTGTGTGACTTATTTCACTTAGAATCGTCGTAGCTAAAGCCACTCATCATGCTGCTACTAGCCTTATGACATAGATTTCATGGCTGAGTGATATTCCATTGTACATAAGGACCACCACTTCTTTATCCATTTTTCTCTTTCCTGGGATATTTGAGGTGTCATGAAGTGGAGGTTCTTGTCAACAGAGCAGCCCTAAACTTTGGGGTGCCTGTGTCTTGCTGATTTTTAGTTTTCCCAATTTATACGCCCATGAGTGGAAGTGCGCTATGCGCTCTAAGCTGTGTTTTTTCGATGTTTCAGGACACACCGTACCCTTCTCCAGAGTGGCTGTTGGCAATTTACATCCCGCCCATCAGCGTAGCAAGGCTCCCATTTCTCCATGGCCTGTCCTGCATTTCTGGTTTTGACACTTTTTTCCGCATGGCCCTTTTGACCGATGGGAAGCGAGACTTCTTTGTAGCGCTGATTTGCCTTTCCAGGTTGCTTGGTTGGCCAAAAAGGGCGTATGCGTTTTTTCCTGAATATATTCAGGAAAAAACGCATACGCCCTTTTTGGCCAAGGGCATCATTGTCGACGTTTTGCCGCTTTTCATGTGCTTTAAAGGCGATTCGAATCGACCTCCTGAAATCTGTTTCCTGCAATTCTGCCTTGCTTTCAGATCCTCTTCGTTGCCTTCCCTCAATATATTTGTGGACGAGAGTTATCATTTATAACTCTGCAGGTTTGTGAATTGCAGTGCCCCTGAGCTCCATTTTTCAACTCGCTTTTTTGGGAGCTGGCCGCAAAAGCGCAGGATTGCCTCAGGCCCTATTCTGCTTCCGGGCGGCAGGCTGAGCCTGTGGTTAATTCTTCTTCCTGATGCGAAAATAGAGTGACCTGTGCCTGTCCCAACACCTAGAGCTAGTCTCTCATTGGCTCCCCCTCTTCCCGTTCATCCTCAGGACAAATTGCAAGCTGTACGGAACGGGAGGTTACAGGTGCTGATTCTCCAAGGAGGGAGATTGCTAGTAAAGCGGCTGGAATGGCGAACCCGAGCACAAGGAGATGAGAAATGAGGTGCGTTTTAGAAACCTTTCCCGATCACACGGTGTACCACCTTCTGGGTTTCTCATGCATGTTTTCGAGGTAGGAAGATGCCCTTGAACCTGGAGATTTGGGACCCATGGGATGGGTAACAGGCAGTATTACTTTAAAGGCTCTGCGTTTGCTCCCCCAACCTCACCAAACCTCTCAGCCCCGAGAGTGTCCACCCTTATGTCTCATCCAGCTGTGGGTCTAGATATGGTCAATCCAGGTTGCATCACAGCCCCTGAACGAATTTTGTAAGAATTTCTCTCTCTTTCACTGTCTGTGTTTCACGGGTTTTTAAAAGTAATTTATTTTTATAATGGGGTTTAGCTGCTTTTCACGGCTGTGTTTCTGCCGCTTTACAGCCACTTGACTCACTTCCAGAGAGATATCAATACATAGGTTTTAAGATTCTTACTAGTCAGATATATTCTTGTGCGGTGAATAGGGGGTGTGGAGTCCAGTTCACTGAGCAAGGAGTAGGTCTTTCTATTACATATTGGGTTTATGGAACGGTATCTGAGCTCATTTGAAACCCTTGTTTTATGCATCACCCCACCCCACCTTTCCCGTTAAGCAGCCATAGTGTGTTTTGTAAACTTGTGACTCTGTTCTGTTTTGTAATTCAGTTCAAGTGTAGCGGTTTTTACATTCCCTCTATAAGTGATAGCTTATGATAAGTGTCTTTTTCTGTGTGACTTATTTCACTTAGAATCGTCGTAGCTAAAGCCACTCATCATGCTGCTACTAGCCTTATGACATTGATTTCATGGCTGAGTGATATTCCATTGTACATAAGGACCACCACTTCTTTATCCATTTTTCTCTTTCCTGGGATATTTGAGGTGTCATGAAGTGGAGGTTCTTGTCAACAGAGCAGCCCTAAACTTTGGGGTGCCTGTGTCTTGCTGATTTTTAGTTTTCCCAATTTATACGCCCATGAGTGGAAGTGCCCTATGCGCTCTAAGCTGTGTTTTTTCGATGTTTCAGGACACACCGTACACTTCTCCAGAGTGGCTGTTGGCAATTTACATCCCGCCCATCAGCGTAGCAAGGCTCCCATTTCTCCATGGCCTGTCCTGCATTTCTGGTTTTGACAGTTTTTTCCGCATGGCCCTTTTGACCGATGGGAAGCGAGACTTCTTTGTAGCGCTGATTTGCCTTTCCAGGTTGCTTGGTTGGCCAAAAAGGGCGTATGCGTTTTTTCCTGAATATATTCAGGAAAAAACGCATACGCCCTTTTTGGCCAAGGGCATCATTGTCGACGTTTTGCCGCTTTTCATGTGCTTTAAAGGCGATTCGAATCGACCTCCTGAAATCTGTTTCCTGCAATTCTGCCTTGCTTTCAGATCCTCTTCGTTGCCTTCCCTCAATATATTTGTGGACGAGAGTTATCATTTATAACTCTGCAGGTTTGTGAATTGCAGTGCCCCTGAGCTCCATTTTTCAACTCGCTTTTTTGGGAGCTGGCCGCAAAAGCGCAGGATTGCCTCAGGCCCTATTCTGCTTCCGGGCGGCAGGCTGAGCCTGTGGTTAATTCTTCTTCCTGATGCGAAAATAGAGTGACCTGTGCCTGTCCCAACACCTAGAGCTAGTCTCTCATTGGCTCCCCCTCTTCCCGTTCATCCTCAGGACAAATTGCAAGCTGTACGGAACGGGAGGTTACAGGTGCTGATTCTCCAAGGAGGGAGATTGCTAGTAAAGCGGCTGGAATGGCGAACCCGAGCACAAGGAGATGAGAAATGAGGTGCGTTTTAGAAACCTTTCCCGATCACACGGTGTACCACCTTCTGGGTTTCTCATGCATGTTTTCGAGGTAGGAAGATGCCCTTGAACCTGGAGATTTGGGACCCATGGGATGGGTAACAGGCAGTATTACTTTAAAGGCTCTGCGTTTGCTCCCCCAACCTCACCAAACCTCTCAGCCCCGAGAGTGTCCACCCTTATGTCTCATCCAGCTGTGGGTCTAGATATGGTCAATCCAGGTTGCATCACAGCCCCTGAACGAATTTTGTAAGAATTTCTCTCTCTTTCACTGTCTGTGTTTCACGGGTTTTTAAAAGTAATTTATTTTTATAATGGGGTTTAGCTGCTTTTCACGGCTGTGTTTCTGCCGCTTTACAGCCACTTGACTCACTTCCAGAGAGATATCAATACATAGGTTTTAAGATTCTTACTAGTCAGATATATTCTTGTGCGGTGAATAGGGGGTGTGGAGTCCAGTTCACTGAGCAAGGAGTAGGTCTTTCTATTACATATTGGGTTTATGGAACGGTATCTGAGCTCATTTGAAACCCTTGTTTTATGCATCACCCCACCCCACCTTTCCCGTTAAGCAGCCATAGTGTGTTTTGTAAACTTGTGACTCTGTTCTGTTTTGTAATTCAGTTCAAGTGTAGCGGTTTTTACATTCCCTCTATAAGTGATAGCTTATGATAAGTGTCTTTTTCTGTGTGACTTATTTCACTTAGAATCGTCGTAGCTAAAGCCACTCATCATGCTGCTACTAGCCTTATGACATTGATTTCATGGCTGAGTGATATTCCATTGTACATAAGGACCACCACTTCTTTATCCATTTTTCTCTTTCCTGGGATATTTGAGGTGTCATGAAGTGGAGGTTCTTGTCAACAGAGCAGCCCTAAACTTTGGGGTGCCTGTGTCTTGCTGATTTTTAGTTTTCCCAATTTATACGCCCATGAGTGGAAGTGCCCTATGCGCTCTAAGCTGTGTTTTTTCGATGTTTCAGGACACACCGTACACTTCTCCAGAGTGGCTGTTGGCAATTTACATCCCGCCCATCAGCGTAGCAAGGCTCCCATTTCTCCATGGCCTGTCCTGCATTTCTGGTTTTGACACTTTTTTCCGCATGGCCCTTTTGACCCATGGGAAGCGAGACTTCTTTGTAGCGCTGATTTGCCTTTCCAGGTTGCTTGGTTGGCCAAAAAGGGCGTATGCGTTTTTTCCTGAATATATTCAGGAAAAAACGCATACGCCCTTTTTGGCCAAGGGCATCATTGTCGACGTTTTGCCGCTTTTCATGTGCTTTAAAGGCGATTCGAATCGACCTCCTGAAATCTGTTTCCTGCAATTCTGCCTTGCTTTCAGATCCTCTTCGTTGCCTTCCCTCAATATATTTGTGGACGAGAGTTATCATTTATAACTCTGCAGGTTTGTGAATTGCAGTGCCCCTGAGCTCCATTTTTCAACTCGCTTTTTTGGGAGCTGGCCGCAAAAGCGCAGGATTGCCTCAGGCCCTATTCTGCTTCCGGGCGGCAGGCTGAGCCTGTGGTTAATTCTTCTTCCTGATGCGAAAATAGAGTGACCTGTGCCTGTCCCAACACCTAGAGCTAGTCTCTCATTGGCTCCCCCTCTTCCCGTTCATCCTCAGGACAAATTGCAAGCTGTACGGAACGGGAGGTTACAGGTGCTGATTCTCCAAGGAGGGAGATTGCTAGTAAAGCGGCTGGAATGGCGAACCCGAGCACAAGGAGATGAGAAATGAGGTGCGTTTTAGAAACCTTTCCCGATCACACGGTGTACCACCTTCTGGGTTTCTCATGCATGTTTTCGAGGTAGGAAGATGCCCTTGAACCTGGAGATTTGGGACCCATGGGATGGGTAACAGGCAGTATTACTTTAAAGGCTCTGCGTTTGCTCCCCCAACCTCACCAAACCTCTCAGCCCCGAGAGTGTCCACCCTTATGTCTCATCCAGCTGTGGGTCTAGATATGGTCAATCCAGGTTGCATCACAGCCCCTGAACGAATTTTGTAAGAATTTCTCTCTCTTTCACTGTCTGTGTTTCACGGGTTTTTAAAAGTAATTTATTTTTATAATGGGGTTTAGCTGCTTTTCACGGCTGTGTTTCTGCCGCTTTACAGCCACTTGACTCACTTCCAGAGAGATATCAATACATAGGTTTTAAGATTCTTACTAGTCAGATATATTCTTGTGCGGTGAATAGGGGGTGTGGAGTCCAGTTCACTGAGCAAGGAGTAGGTCTTTCTATTACATATTGGGTTTATGGAACGGTATCTGAGCTCATTTGAAACCCTTGTTTTATGCATCACCCCACCCCACCTTTCCCGTTAAGCAGCCATAGTGTGTTTTGTAAACTTGTGACTCTGTTCTGTTTTGTAATTCAGTTCAAGTGTAGCGGTTTTTACATTCCCTCTATAAGTGATAGCTTATGATAAGTGTCTTTTTCTGTGTGACTTATTTCACTTAGAATCGTCGTAGCTAAAGCCACTCATCATGCTGCTACTAGCCTTATGACATTGATTTCATGGCTGAGTGATATTCCATTGTACATAAGGACCACCACTTCTTTATCCATTTTTCTCTTTCCTGGGATATTTGAGGTGTCATGAAGTGGAGGTTCTTGTCAAAAGAGCAGCCCTAAACTTTGGGGTGCCTGTGTCTTGCTGATTTTTAGTTTTCCCAATTTATACGCCCATGAGTGGAAGTGCGCTATGCGCTCTAAGCTGTGTTTTTTCGATGTTTCAGGACACACCGTACACTTCTCCAGAGTGGCTGTTGGCAATTTACATCCCGCCCATCAGCGTAGCAAGGCTCCCATTTCTCCATGGCCTGTCCTGCATTTCTGGTTTTGACACTTTTTTCCGCATGGCCCTTTTGACCTATGGGAAGCGAGACTTCTTTGTAGCGCTGATTTGCCTTTCCAGGTTGCTTGGTTGGCCAAAAAGGGCGTATGCGTTTTTTCCTGAATATATTCAGGAAAAAACGCATACGCCCTTTTTGGCCAAGGGCATCATTGTCGACGTTTTGCCGCTTTTCATGTGCTTTAAAGGCGATTCGAATCGACCTCCTGAAATCTGTTTCCTGCAATTCTGCCTTGCTTTCAGATCCTCTTCGTTGCCTTCCCTCAATATATTTGTGGACGAGAGTTATCATTTATAACTCTGCAGGTTTGTGAATTGCAGTGCCCCTGAGCTCCATTTTTCAACTCGCTTTTTTGGGAGCTGGCCGCAAAAGCGCAGGATTGCCTCAGGCCCTATTCTGCTTCCCGGCGGCAGGCTGAGCCTGTGGTTAATTCTTCTTCCTGATGGGAAAATAGAGTGACCTGTGCCTGTCCGAACACCTAGAGCTAGTCTCTCATTGGCTCCCCCTCTTCCCGTTCATCCTCAGGACAAATTGCAAGCTGTACGGAACGGGAGGTTACAGGTGCTGATTCTCCAAGGAGGGAGATTGCTAGTAAAGCGGCTGGAATGGCGAACCCGAGCACAAGGAGATGAGAAATGAGGTGCGTTTTAGAAACCTTTCCCGATCACACGGTGTACCACCTTCTGGGTTTCTCATGCATGTTTTCGAGGTAGGAAGATGCCCTTGAACCTGGAGATTTGGGACCCATGGGATGGGTAACAGGCAGTATTACTTTAAAGGCTCTGCGTTTGCTCCCCCAACCTCACCAAACCTCTCAGCCCCGAGAGTGTCCACCCTTATGTCTCATCCAGCTGTGGGTCTAGATATGGTCAATCCAGGTTGCATCACAGCCCCTGAACGAATTTTGTAAGAATTTCTCTCTCTTTCACTGTCTGTGTTTCACGGGTTTTTAAAAGTAATTTATTTTTATAATGGGGTTTAGCTGCTTTTCACGGCTGTGTTTCTGCCGCTTTACAGCCACTTGACTCACTTCCAGAGAGATATCAATACATAGGTTTTAAGATTCTTACTAGTCAGATATATTCTTGTGCGGTGAATAGGGGGTGTGGAGTCCAGTTCACTGAGCAAGGAGTAGGTCTTTCTATTACATATTGGGTTTATGGAACGGTATCTGAGCTCATTTGAAACCCTTGTTTTATGCATCACCCCACCCCACCTTTCCCGTTAAGCAGCCATAGTGTGTTTTGTAAACTTGTGACTCTGTTCTGTTTTGTAATTCAGTTCAAGTGTAGCGGTTTTTACATTCCCTCTATAAGTGATAGCTTATGATAAGTGTCTTTTTCTGTGTGACTTATTTCACTTAGAATCGTCGTAGCTAAAGCCACTCATCATGCTGCTACTAGCCTTATGACATTGATTTCATGGCTGAGTGATATTCCATTGTACATAAGGACCACCACTTCTTTATCCATTTTTCTCTTTCCTGGGATATTTGAGGTGTCATGAAGTGGAGGTTCTTGTCAAAAGAGCAGCCCTAAACTTTGGGGTGCCTGTGTCTTGCTGATTTTTAGTTTTCCCAATTTATACGCCCATGAGTGGAAGTGCGCTATGCGCTCTAAGCTGTGTTTTTTCGATGTTTCAGGACACACCGTACCCTTCTCCAGAGTGGCTGTTGGCAATTTACATCCCGCCCATCAGCGTAGCAAGGCTCCCATTTCTCCATGGCCTGTCCTGCATTTCTGGTTTTGACAGTTTTTTCCGCATGGCCCTTTTGACCGATGGGAAGCGAGACTTCTTTGTAGCGCTGATTTGCCTTTCCAGGTTGCTTGGTTGGCCAAAAAGGGCGTATGCGTTTTTTCCTGAATATATTCAGGAAAAAACGCATACGCCCTTTTTGGCCAAGGGCATCATTGTCGACGTTTTGCCGCTTTTCATGTGCTTTAAAGGCGATTCGAATCGACCTCCTGAAATCTGTTTCCTGCAATTCTGCCTTGCTTTCAGATCCTCTTCGTTGCCTTCCCTCAATATATTTGTGGACGAGAGTTATCATTTATAACTCTGCAGGTTTGTGAATTGCAGTGCCCCTGAGCTCCATTTTTCAACTCGCTTTTTTGGGAGCTGGCCGCAAAAGCGCAGGATTGCCTCAGGCCCTATTCTGCTTCCGGGCGGCAGGCTGAGCCTGTGGTTAATTCTTCTTCCTGATGGGAAAATAGAGTGACCTGTGCCTGTCCCAACACCTAGAGCTAGTCTCTCATTGGCTCCCCCTCTTCCCGTTCATCCTCAGGACAAATTGCAAGCTGTACGGAACGGGAGGTTACAGGTGCTGATTCTCCAAGGAGGGAGATTGCTAGTAAAGCGGCTGGAATGGCGAACCCGAGCACAAGGAGATGAGAAATGAGGTGCGTTTTAGAAACCTTTCCCGATCACATGGTGTACCACCTTCTGGGTTTCTCATGCATGTTTTCGAGGTAGGAAGATGCCCTTGAACCTGGAGATTTGGGACCCATGGGATGGGTAACAGGCAGTATTACTTTAAAGGCTCTGCGTTTGCTCCCCCAACCTCACCAAACCTCTCAGCCCCGAGAGTGTCCACCCTTATGTCTCATCCAGCTGTGGGTCTAGATATGGTCAATCCAGGTTGCATCACAGCCCCTGAACGAATTTTGTAAGAATTTCTCTCTCTTTCACTGTCTGTGTTTCACGGGTTTTTAAAAGTAATTTATTTTATAATGGGGTTTAGCTGCTTTTCACGGCTGTGTTTCTGCCGCTTTACAGCCACTTGACTCACTTCCAGAGAGATATCAATACATAGGTTTTAAGATTCTTACTAGTCAGATATATTCTTGTGCGGTGAATAGGGGGTGTGGAGTCCAGTTCACTGAGCAAGGAGTAGGTCTTTCTATTACATATTGGGTTTATGGAACGGTATCTGAGCTCATTTGAAACCCTTGTTTTATGCATCACCCCACCCCACCTTTCCCGTTAAGCAGCCATAGTGTGTTTTGTAAACTTGTGACTCTGTTCTGTTTTGTAATTCAGTTCAAGTGTAGCGGTTTTTACATTCCCTCTATAAGTGATAGCTTATGATAAGTGTCTTTTTCTGTGTGACTTATTTCACTTAGAATCGTCGTAGCTAAAGCCACTCATCATGCTGCTACTAGCCTTATGACATTGATTTCATGGCTGAGTGATATTCCATTGTACATAAGGACCACCACTTCTTTATCCATTTTTCTCTTTCCTGGGATATTAGAGGTGTCATGAAGTGGAGGTTCTTGTCAACAGAGCAGCCCTAAACTTTGGGGTGCCTGTGTCTTGCTGATTTTTAGTTTTCCCAATTTATACGCCCATGAGTGGAAGTGCCCTATGCGCTCTAAGCTGTGTTTTTTCGATGTTTCAGGACACACCGTACACTTCTCCAGAGTGGCTGTTGGCAATTTACATCCCGCCCATCAGCGTAGCAAGGCTCCCATTTCTCCATGGCCTGTCCTGCATTTCTGGTTTTGACAGTTTTTTCCGCATGGCCCTTTTGACCGATGGGAAGCGAGACTTCTTTGTAGCGCTGATTTGCCTTTCCAGGTTGCTTGGTTGGCCAAAAAGGGCGTATGCGTTTTTTCCTGAATATATTCAGGAAAAAACGCATACGCCCTTTTTGGCCAAGGGCATCATTGTCGACGTTTTGCCGCTTTTCATGTGCTTTAAAGGCGATTCGAATCGACCTCCTGAAATCTGTTTCCTGCAATTCTGCCTTGCTTTCAGATCCTCTTCGTTGCCTTCCCTCAATATATTTGTGGACGAGAGTTATCATTTATAACTCTGCAGGTTTGTGAATTGCAGTGCCCCTGAGCTCCATTTTTCAACTCGCTTTTTTGGGAGCTGGCCGCAAAAGCGCAGGATTGCCTCAGGCCCTATTCTGCTTCCCGGCGGCAGGCTGAGCCTGTGGTTAATTCTTCTTCCTGATGGGAAAATAGAGTGACCTGTGCCTGTCCCAACACCTAGAGCTAGTCTCTCATTGGCTCCCCCTCTTCCCGTTCATCCTCAGGACAAATTGCAAGCTGTACGGAACGGGAGGTTACAGGTGCTGATTCTCCAAGGAGGGAGATTGCTAGTAAAGCGGCTGGAATGGCGAACCCGAGCACAAGGAGATGAGAGATGAGTTGCGTTTTAGAAACCTTTCCCGATCACACGGTGTACCACCTTCTGGGTTTCTCATGCATGTTTTCGAGGTAGGAAGATGCCCTTGAACCTGGAGATTTGGGACCCATGGGATGGGTAACAGGCAGTATTACTTTAAAGGCTCTGCGTTTGCTCCCCCAACCTCACCAAACCTCTCAGCCCCGAGAGTGTCCACCCTTATGTCTCATCCAGCTGTGGGTCTAGATATGGTCAATCCAGGTTGCATCACAGCCCCTGAACGAATTTTGTAAGAATTTCTCTCTCTTTCACTGTCTGTGTTTCACGGGTTTTTAAAAGTAATTTATTTTTATAATGGGGTTTAGCTGCTTTTCACGGCTGTGTTTCTGCCGCTTTACACCCACTTGACTCACTTCCAGAGAGATATCAATACATAGGTTTTAAGATTCTTACTAGTCAGATATATTCTTGTGCGGTGAATAGGGGGTGTGGAGTCCAGTTCACTGAGCAAGGAGTAGGTCTTTCTATTACATATTGGGTTTATGGAACGGTATCTGAGCTCATTTGAAACCCTTGTTTTATGCATCACCCCACCCCACCTTTCCCGTTAAGCAGCCATAGTGTGTTTTGTAAACGTGTGACTCTGTTCTGTTTTGTAATTCAGTTCAAGTGTAGCGGTTTTTACATTCCCTCTATAAGTGATAGCTTATGATAAGTGTCTTTTTCTGTGTGACTTATTTCACTTAGAATCGTCGTAGCTAAAGCCACTCATCATGCTGCTACTAGCCTTATGACATTGATTTCATGGCTGAGTGATATTCCATTGTACATAAGGACCACCACTTCTTTATCCATTTTTCTCTTTCCTGGGATATTTGAGGTGTCATGAAGTGGAGGTTCTTGTCAACAGAGCAGCCCTAAACTTTGTGGTGCCTGTGTCTTGCTGATTTTTAGTTTTCCCAATTTATACGCCCATGAGTGGAAGTGCCCTATGCGCTCTAAGCTGTGTTTTTTCGATGTTTCAGGACACACCGTACACTTCTCCAGAGTGGCTGTTGGCAATTTACATCCCGCCCATCAGCGTAGCAAGGCTCCCATTTCTCCATGGCCTGTCCTGCATTTCTGGTTTTGACACTTTTTTCCGCATGGCCCTTTTGACCGATGGGAAGCGAGACTTCTTTGTAGCGCTGATTTGCCTTTCCAGGTTGCTTGGTTGGCCAAAAAGGGCGTATGCGTTTTTTCCTGAATATATTCAGGAAAAAACGCATACGCCCTTTTTGGCCAAGGGCATCATTGTCGACGTTTTGCCGCTTTTCATGTGCTTTAAAGGCGATTCGAATCGACCTCCTGAAATCTGTTTCCTGCAAATCTGCCTTGCTTTCAGATCCTCTTCGTTGCCTTCCCTCAATATATTTGTGGACGAGAGTTATCATTTATAACTCTGCAGGTTTGTGAATTGCAGTGCCCCTGAGCTCCATTTTTCAACTCGCTTTTTTGGGAGCTGGCCGCAAAAGCGCAGGATTGCCTCAGGCCCTATTCTGCTTCCGGGCGGCAGGCTGAGCCTGTGGTTAATTCTTCTTCCTGATGGGAAAATAGAGTGACCTGTGCCTGTCCCAACACCTAGAGCTAGTCTCTCATTGGCTCCCCCTCTTCCCGTTCATCCTCAGGACAAATTGCAAGCTGTACGGAACGGGAGGTTACAGGTGCTGATTCTCCAAGGAGGGAGATTGCTAGTAAAGCGGCTGGAATGGCGAACCCGAGCACAAGGAGATGAGAAATGAGGTGCGTTTTAGAAACCTTTCCCGATCACACGGTGTACCACCTTCTGGGTTTCTCATGCATGTTTTCGAGGTAGGAAGATGCCCTTGAACCTGGAGATTTGGGACCCATGGGATGGGTAACAGGCAGTATTACTTTAAAGGCTCTGCGTTTGCTCCCCCAACCTCACCAAACCTCTCAGCCCCGAGAGTGTCCACCCTTATGTCTCATCCAGCTGTGGGTCTAGATATGGTCAATCCAGGTTGCATCACAGCCCCTGAACGAATTTTGTAAGAATTTCTCTCTCTTTCACTGTCTGTGTTTCACGGGTTTTTAAAAGTAATTTATTTTTATAATGGGGTTTAGCTGCTTTTCACGGCTGTGTTTCTGCCGCTTTACACCCACTTGACTCACTTCCAGAGAGATATCAATACATAGGTTTTAAGATTCTTACTAGTCAGATATATTCTTGTGCGGTGAATAGGGGGTGTGGAGTCCAGTTCACTGAGCAAGGAGTAGGTCTTTCTATTACATATTGGGTTTATGGAACGGTATCTGAGCTCATTTGAAACCCTTGTTTTATGCATCACCCCACGCCACCTTTCCCGTTAAGCAGCCATAGTGTGTTTTGTAAACTTGTGACTCTGTTCTGTTTTGTAATTCAGTTCAAGTGTAGCGGTTTTTACATTCCCTCTATAAGTGATAGCTTATGATAAGTGTCTTTTTCTGTGTGACTTATTTCACTTAGAATCGTCGTAGCTAAAGCCACTCATCATGCTGCTACTAGCCTTATGACATTGATTTCATGGCTGAGTGATATTCCATTGTACATAAGGACCACCACTTCTTTATCCATTTTTCTCTTTCCTGGGATATTTGAGGTGTCATGAAGTGGAGGTTCTTGTCAACAGAGCAGCCCTAAACTTTGGGGTGCCTGTGTCTTGCTGATTTTTAGTTTTCCCAATTTATACGCCCATGAGTGGAAGTGCCCTATGCGCTCTAAGCTGTGTTTTTTCGATGTTTCAGGACACACCGTACACTTCTCCAGAGTGGCTGTTGGCAATTTACATCCCGCCCATCAGCGTAGCAAGGCTCCCATTTCTCCATGGCCTGTCCTGCATTTCTGGTTTTGACACTTTTTTCCGCATGGCCCTTTTGACCGATGGGAAGCGAGACTTCTTTGTAGCGCTGATTTGCCTTTCCAGGTTGCTTGGTTGGCCAAAAAGGGCGTATGCGTTTTTTCCTGAATATATTCAGGAAAAAACGCATACGCCCTTTTTGGCCAAGGGCATCATTGTCGACGTTTTGCCGCTTTTCATGTGCTTTAAAGGCGATTCGAATCGACCTCCTGAAATCTGTTTCCTGCAATTCTGCCTTGCTTTCAGATCCTCTTCGTTGCCTTCCCTCAATATATTTGTGGACGAGAGTTATCATTTATAACTCTGCAGGTTTGTGAATTGCAGTGCCCCTGAGCTCCATTTTTCAACTCGCTTTTTTGGGAGCTGGCCGCAAAAGCGCAGGATTGCCTCAGGCCCTATTCTGCTTCCGGGCGGCAGGCTGAGCCTGTGGTTAATTCTTCTTCCTGATGGGAAAATAGAGTGACCTGTGCCTGTCCCAACACCTAGAGCTAGTCTCTCATTGGCTCCCCCTCTTCCCGTTCATCCTCAGGACAAATTGCAAGCTGTACGGAACGGGAGGTTACAGGTGCTGATTCTCCAAGGAGGGAGATTGCTAGTAAAGCGGCTGGAATGGCGAACCCGAGCACAAGGAGATGAGAGATGAGTTGCGTTTTAGAAACCTTTCCCGATCACACGGTGTACCACCTTCTGGGTTTCTCATGCATGTTTTCGAGGTAGGAAGATGCCCTTGAACCTGGAGATTTGGGACCCATGGGATGGGTAACAGGCAGTATTACTTTAAAGGCTCTGCGTTTGCTCCCCCAACCTCACCAAACCTCTCAGCCCCGAGAGTGTCCACCCTTATGTCTCATCCAGCTGTGGGTCTAGATATGGTCAATCCAGGTTGCATCACAGCCCCTGAACGAATTTTGTAAGAATTTCTCTCTCTTTCACTGTCTGTGTTTCACGGGTTTTTAAAAGTAATTTATTTTTATAATGGGGTTTAGCTGCTTTTCACGGCTGTGTTTCTGCCGCTTTACACCCACTTGACTCACTTCCAGAGAGATATCAATACATAGGTTTTAAGATTCTTACTAGTCAGATATATTCTTGTGCGGTGAATAGGGGGTGTGGAGTCCAGTTCACTGAGCAAGGAGTAGGTCTTTCTATTACATATTGGGTTTATGGAACGGTATCTGAGCTCATTTGAAACCCTTGTTTTATGCATCACCCCACCCCACCTTTCCCGTTAAGCAGCCATAGTGTGTTTTGTAAACGTGTGACTCTGTTCTGTTTTGTAATTCAGTTCAAGTGTAGCGGTTTTTACATTCCCTCTATAAGTGATAGCTTATGATAAGTGTCTTTTTCTGTGTGACTTATTTCACTTAGAATCGTCGTAGCTAAAGCCACTCATCATGCTGCTACTAGCCTTATGACATTGATTTCATGGCTGAGTGATATTCCATTGTACATAAGGACCACCACTTCTTTATCCATTTTTCTCTTTCCTGGGATATTAGAGGTGTCATGAAGTGGAGGTTCTTGTCAAAAGAGCAGCCCTAAACTTTGGGGTGCCTGTGTCTTGCTGATTTTTAGTTTTCCCAATTTATACGCCCATGAGTGGAAGTGCCCTATGCGCTCTAAGCTGTGTTTTTTCGATGTTTCAGGACACACCGTACACTTCTCCAGAGTGGCTGTTGGCAATTTACATCCCGCCCATCAGCGTAGCAAGGCTCCCATTTCTCCATGGCCTGTCCTGCATTTCTGGTTTTGACACTTTTTTCCGCATGGCCCTTTTGACCGATGGGAAGCGAGACTTCTTTGTAGCGCTGATTTGCCTTTCCAGGTTGCTTGGTTGGCCAAAAAGGGCGTATGCGTTTTTTCCTGAATATATTCAGGAAAAAACGCATACGCCCTTTTTGGCCAAGGGCATCATTGTCGACGTTTTGCCGCTTTTCATGTGCTTTAAAGGCGATTCGAATCGACCTCCTGAAATCTGTTTCCTGCAATTCTGCCTTGCTTTCAGATCCTCTTCGTTGCCTTCCCTCAATATATTTGTGGACGAGAGTTATCATTTATAACTCTGCAGGTTTGTGAATTGCAGTGCCCCTGAGCTCCATTTTTCAACTCGCTTTTTTGGGAGCTGGCCGCAAAAGCGCAGGATTGCCTCAGGCCCTATTCTGGTTCCGGGCGGCAGGCTGAGCCTGTGGTTAATTCTTCTTCCTGATGGGAAAATAGAGTGACCTGTGCCTGTCCCAACACCTAGAGCTAGTCTCTCATTGGCTCCCCCTCTTCCCGTTCATCCTCAGGACAAATTGCAAGCTGTACGGAACGGGAGGTTACAGGTGCTGATTCTCCAAGGAGGGAGATTGCTAGTAAAGCGGCTGGAATGGCGAACCCGAGCACAAGGAGATGAGAGATGAGGTGCGTTTTAGAAACCTTTCCCGATCACACGGTGTACCACCTTCTGGGTTTCTCATGCATGTTTTCGAGGTAGGAAGATGCCCTTGAACCTGGAGATTTGGGACCCATGGGATGGGTAACAGGCAGTATTACTTTAAAGGCTCTGCGTTTGCTCCCCCAACCTCACCAAACCTCTCAGCCCCGAGAGTGTCCACCCTTATGTCTCATCCAGCTGTGGGTCTAGATATGGTCAATCCAGGTTGCATCACAGCCCCTGAACGAATTTTGTAAGAATTTCTCTCTCTTTCACTGTCTGTGTTTCACGGGTTTTTAAAAGTAATTTATTTTTATAATGGGGTTTAGCTGCTTTTCACGGCTGTGTTTCTGCCGCTTTACACCCACTTGACTCACTTCCAGAGAGATATCAATACATAGGTTTTAAGATTCTTACTAGTCAGATATATTCTTGTGCGGTGAATAGGGGGTGTGGAGTCCAGTTCACTGAGCAAGGAGTAGGTCTTTCTATTACATATTGGGTTTATGGAACGGTATCTGAGCTCATTTGAAACCCTTGTTTTATGCATCACCCCACCCCACCTTTCCCGTTAAGCAGCCATAGTGTGTTTTGTAAACGTGTGACTCTGTTCTGTTTTGTAATTCAGTTCAAGTGTAGCGGTTTTTACATTCCCTCTATAAGTGATAGCTTATGATAAGTGTCTTTTTCTGTGTGACTTATTTCACTTAGAATCGTCGTAGCTAAAGCCACTCATCATGCTGCTACTAGCCTTATGACATTGATTTCATGGCTGAGTGATATTCCATTGTACATAAGGACCACCACTTCTTTATCCATTTTTCTCTTTCCTGGGATATTTGAGGTGTCATGAAGTGGAGGTTCTTGTCAACAGAGCAGCCCTAAACTTTGTGGTGCCTGTGTCTTGCTGATTTTTAGTTTTCCCAATTTATATGCCCATGAGTGGAAGTGCCCTATGCGCTCTAAGCTGTGTTTTTTCGATGTTTCAGGACACACCGTACACTTCTCCAGAGTGGCTGTTGGCAATTTACATCCCGCCCATCAGCGTAGCAAGGCTCCCATTTCTCCATGGCCTGTCCTGCATTTCTGGTTTTGACACTTTTTTCCGCATGGCCCTTTTGACCGATGGGAAGCGAGACTTCTTTGTAGCGCTGATTTGCCTTTCCAGGTTGCTTGGTTGGCCAAAAAGGGCGTATGCGTTTTTTCCTGAATATATTCAGGAAAAAACGCATACGCCCTTTTTGGCCAAGGGCATCATTGTCGACGTTTTGCCGCTTTTCATGTGCTTTAAAGGCGATTCGAATCGACCTCCTGAAATCTGTTTCCTGCAAATCTGCCTTGCTTTCAGATCCTCTTCGTTGCCTTCCCTCAATATATTTGTGGACGAGAGTTATCATTTATAACTCTGCAGGTTTGTGAATTGCAGTGCCCCTGAGCTCCATTTTTCAACTCGCTTTTTTGGGAGCTGGCCGCAAAAGCGCAGGATTGCCTCAGGCCCTATTCTGCTTCCCGGCGGCAGGCTGAGCCTGTGGTTAATTCTTCTTCCTGATGGGAAAATAGAGTGACCTGTGCCTGTCCCAACACCTAGAGCTAGTCTCTCATTGGCTCCCCCTCTTCCCGTTCATCCTCAGGACAAATTGCAAGCTGTACGGAACGGGAGGTTACAGGTGCTGATTCTCCAAGGAGGGAGATTGCTAGTAAAGCGGCTGGAATGGCGAACCCGAGCACAAGGAGATGAGAAATGAGGTGCGTTTTAGAAACCTTTCCCGATCACACGGTGTACCACCTTCTGGGTTTCTCATGCATGTTTTCGAGGTAGGAAGATGCCCTTGAACCTGGAGATTTGGGACCCATGGGATGGGTAACAGGCAGTATTACTTTAAAGGCTCTGCGTTTGCTCCCCCAACCTCACCAAACCTCTCAGCCCCGAGAGTGTCCACCCTTATGTCTCATCCAGCTGTGGGTCTAGATATGGTCAATCCAGGTTGCATCACAGCCCCTGAACGAATTTTGTAAGAATTTCTCTCTCTTTCACTGTCTTTGTTTCACGGGTTTTTAAAAGTAATTTATTTTTATAATGGGGTTTAGCTGCTTTTCACGGCTGTGTTTCTGCCGCTTTACACCCACTTGACTCACTTCCAGAGAGATATCAATACATAGGTTTTAAGATTCTTACTAGTCAGATATATTCTTGTGCGGTGAATAGGGGGTGTGGAGTCCAGTTCACTGAGCAAGGAGTAGGTCTTTCTATTACATATTGGGTTTATGGAACGGTATCTGAGCTCATTTGAAACCCTTGTTTTATGCATCACCCCACCCCACCTTTCCCGTTAAGCAGCCATAGTGTGTTTTGTAAACTTGTGACTCTGTTCTGTTTTGTAATTCAGTTCAAGTGTAGCGGTTTTTACATTCCCTCTATAAGTGATAGCTTATGATAAGTGTCTTTTTCTGTGTGACTTATTTCACTTAGAATCGTCGTAGCTAAAGCCACTCATCATGCTGCTACTAGCCTTATGACATTGATTTCATGGCTGAGTGATATTCCATTGTACATAAGGACCACCACTTCTTTATCCATTTTTCTCTTTCCTGGGATATTTGAGGTGTCATGAAGTGGAGGTTCTTGTCAACAGAGCAGCCCTAAACTTTGGGGTGCCTGTGTCTTGCTGATTTTTAGTTTTCCCAATTTATACGCCCATGAGTGGAAGTGCCCTATGCGGTGTAAGCTGTGTTTTTGCGATGTTTCAGGACACACCGTACACTCCTCCATAGTGGCTGTTGGCAATTTACATCCCGCCCATCAGCGTAGCAAGGCTCCCATTTCTCCATGGCCTGTCCTGCATTTCTGGTTTTGACACTTTTTCCGCATGGCCCTTTTGACCGATGGGAAGCGAGACTTCTTTGTAGCGCTGATTTGCCTTTCCAGGTTGCTTGGTTGGCCAAAAAGGGCGTATGCGTTTTTTCCTGAATATATTCAGGAAAAAACGCATACGCCCTTTTTGGCCAAGGGCATCATTGTCGACGTTTTGCCGCTTTTCATGTGCTTTAAAGGCGATTCGAATCGACCTCCTGAAATCTGTTTCCTGCAATTCTGCCTTGCTTTCAGATCCTCTTCGTTGCCTTCCCTCAATATATTTGTGGACGAGAGTTATCATTTATAACTCTGCAGGTTTGTGAATTGCAGTGCCCCTGAGCTCCATTTTTCAACTCGCTTTTTTGGGAGCTGGCCGCAGAAGCGCAGGATTGCCTGAGGCCCTATTCTGCTTCCGGGCGGCAGGCTGAGCCTGTGGTTAATTCTTCCTCCTGATGGGAAAATAGAGTGACCTGTGCCTGTCCCAACACCTAGAGCTAGTCTCTCATTGGCTCCCCCTCTTCCCGTTCATCCTCAGGACAAATTGCAAGCTGTACGGAACGGGAGGTTAAAGGTGCTGATTCTCCAAGGAGGGAGATTGCTAGTAAAGCGGCTGGAATGGCGAACCCGAGCACAAGGAGATGAGAAATGAGGTGCGTGTTAGAAACCTTTCCCGATCACACGGTGTACCACCTTCTGGGTTTCTCATGCATGTTTTCGAGGTAGGAAGATGCCCTTGAACCTGGAGATTTGGGACCCATGGGATGGGTAATAGGCAGTATTACTTTAAAGGCTCTGCGTTTGCTCCCCCAACCTCACCAAACCTCTCAGCCCCGAGAGTGTCCACCCTTATGTCTCATCCAGCTGTGGGTCTAGATATGGTCAATCCAGGTTGCATCACAGCCCCTGAACGAATTTTGTAAGAATTTCTCTCTCTTTCACTGTCTTTGTTTCACGGGTTTTTAAAAGTAATTTATTTTTATAATGGGGTTTAGCCGCTTTTCACGGCTGTGTTTCTGCCGTTTTACACCCACTTGACTCACTTCCAGAGAGATATCAATATATAGGTTTTAAGATTCTTACTAGTCAGATATATTCTTGTGCGGTGAATAGGGGGTGTTGAGTCCAATTCACTGAGCAAGGATTAGGTCTTTCTATTACATATTGTGTTTATGGAACGGTATCTGAGCTCATTTGAAACCCTTGTTTTATGCATCACCCCACCCCACCTTTCCCGTTAAGCAGCCATAGTGTGTTTTGTAAACTTGTGACTCTGTTCTGTTTTGTAATTCAGTTCAAGTGTAGCGGTTTTTACATTCCCTCTATAAGTGATAGCTTATGATAAGTGTCTTTTTCTGTGTGACTTATTTCACTTAGAATCGTCGTAGCTAAAGCCACTCATCATGCTGCTACTAGCCTTATGACATTGATTTCATGGCTGAGTGATATTCCATTGTACATAAGGACCACCACTTCTTTATCCATTTTTCTCTTTCCTGGGATATTTGAGGTGTCATGAAGTGGAGGTTCTTGTCAACAGAGCAGCCCTAAACTTTGGGGTGCCTGTGTCTTGCTGATTTTTAGTTTTCCCAATTTATACGCCCATGAGTGGAAGTGCCCTATGCGGTGTAAGCTGTGTTTTTGCGATGTTTCAGGACACACCGTACACTCCTCCATAGTGGCTGTTGGCAATTTACATCCCGCCCATCAGCGTAGCAAGGCTCCCATTTCTCCATGGCCTGTCCTGCATTTCTGGTTTTGACACTTTTTCCGCATGGCCCTTTTGACCGATGGGAAGCGAGACTTCTTTGTAGCGCTGATTTGCCTTTCCAGGTTGCTTGGTTGGCCAAAAAGGGCGTATGCGTTTTTTCCTGAATATATGCAGGAAAAAACGCATACGCCCTTTTTGGCCAAGGGCATCATTGTCGACGTTTTGCCGCTTTTCATGTGCTTTAAAGGCGATTCGAATCGACCTCCTGAAATCTGTTTCCTGCAATTCTGCCTTGCTTTCAGATCCTCTTCGTTGCCTTCCCTCAATATATTTGTGGACGAGAGTTATCATTTATAACTCTGCAGGTTTGTGAATTGCAGTGCCCCTGAGCTCCATTTTTCAACTCGCTTTTTTGGGAGCTGGCCGCAGAAGCGCAGGATTGCCTGAGGCCCTATTCTGCTTCCGGGCGGCAGGCTGAGCCTGTGGTTAATTCTTCCTCCTGATGGGAAAATAGAGTGACCTGTGCCTGTCCCAACACCTAGAGCTAGTCTCTCATTGGCTCCCCCTCTTCCCGTTCATCCTCAGGACAAATTGCAAGCTGTACGGAACGGGAGGTTACAGGTGCTGATTCTCCAAGGAGGGAGATTGCTAGTAAAGCGGCTGGAATGGCGAACCCGAGCACAAGGAGATGAGAAATGAGGTGCGTTTTAGAAACCTTTCCGGATCACACGGTGTACCACCTTCTGGGTTTCTCATGCATGTTTTCGAGGTAGGAAGATGCCCTTGAACCTGGAGATTTGGGACCCATGGGATGGGTAACAGGCAGTATTACTTTAAAGGCTCTGCGTTTGCTCCCCCAACCTCACCAAACCTCTCAGCCCCGAGAGTGTCCACCCTTATGTCTGATCCAGCTGTGGGTCTAGATGTGTTCAATCCAGGTTGCATCACAGCCCCTGAACGAATTTTGTAAGAATTTCTCTCTCTTTCACTGTCTTTGTTTCACGGGTTTTTAAAAGTAATTTATTTTATAATGGGGTTTAGCTGCTTTTCACGGCTGTGTTTCTGCCGCTTTACACCCACTTGACTCACTTCCAGAGAGATATCAATACATAGGTTTTAAGATTCTTACTAGTCAGGTATATTCTTGTGCGGTGAATAGGGGGTGTTGAGTCCAGTTCACTGAGCAAGGAGTAGGTCTTTCTATGACATATTGGGTTTATGGAACGGTATCTGAGCTCATTTGAAACCCTTGTTTTATGCATCACCCCACCCCACCTTTCCCGTTAAGCAGCCATAGTGTGTTTTGTAAACTTGTGACTCTGTTCTGTTTTGTAATTCAGTCCAAGTGTAGCGGTTTTTACATTCCCTCTATAAGTGATAGCTTATGATAAGTGTCTTTTTCTGTGTGACTTATTTCACTTAGAACCGTCGTAGCTAAAGCCACTCATCATGCTGCTACTAGCCTTATGACATTGATGTCATGGCTGAGTGATATTCCATTGTACATAAGGACCACCACTTCTTTATCCATTTTTCTCTTTCCTGGGATATTTGAGGTGTCATGAAGTGGAGGTTCTTGTCAACAGAGCAGCCCTAAACTTTGGGGTGCCTGTGTCTTGCTGATTTTTAGTTTTCCCAATTTATATGCCCATGAGTGGAAGTGCCCTATGCGCTCTAAGCTGTGTTTTTTCGATGTTTCAGGACACACCGTACAGTTCTCCAGAGTGGCTGTTGGCAATTTACATCCCGCCCATCAGCGCAGCAGGGCTCCCATTTCTCCATGGCCTGTCCTGCATTTCTGGTTTTGACAGTTTTTTCCACATGGCCCTTTTGACCGATGGGAAGCGAGACTTCTTTGTAGCGCTGATTTGCCTTTCCAGGTTGCTTGGTTGGCCAAAAAGGGCGTATGCGTTTTTTCCTGAATATATTCAGGAAAAAACGCATACGCCCTTTTTGGCCAAGGGCATCATTGTCGACGTTTTGCCGCTTTTCATGTGCTTTAAAGGCGATTCGAATCGACCTCCTGAAATCTGTTTCCTGCAATTCTGCCTTGCTTTCAGATCCTCTTCGTTGCCTTCCCTCAATATATTTGTGGACGAGAGTTATCATTTATAACTCTGCAGGTTTGTGAATTGCAGTGCCCCTGAGCTCCATTTTTCAACTCGCTTTTTTGGGAGCTGGCCGCAAAAGCGCAGGATTGCCTCAGGCCCTATTCTGGTTCCGGGCGGCAGGCTGAGCCTGTGGTTAATTCTTCTTCCTGATGGGAAAATAGAGTGACCTGTGCCTGTCCCAACACCTAGAGCTAGTCTCTCATTGGCTCCCCCTCTTCCCGTTCATCCTCAGGACAAATTGCAAGCTGTACGGAACGGGAGGTTACAGGTGCTGATTCTCCAAGGAGGGAGATTGCTAGTAAAGCGGCTGGAATGGCGAACCCGAGCACAAGGAGATGAGAAATGAGGTGCGTTTTAGAAACCTTTCCCGATCACACGGTGTACCACCTTCTGGGTTTCTCATGCATGTTTTCGAGGTAGGAAGATGCCCTTGAACCTGGAGATTTGGGACCCATGGGATGGGTAACAGGCAGTATTACTTTAAAGGCTCTGCGTTTGCTCCCCCAACCTCACCAAACCTCTCAGCCCCGAGAGTGTCCACCCTTATGTCTCATCCAGCTGTGGGTCTAGATATGGTCAATCCAGGTTGCATCACAGCCCCTGAACGAATTTTGTAAGAATTTCTCCCTCTTTCACTGTCTGTGTTTCACGGGTTTTTAAAAGTAATTTATTTTTATAATGGGGTTTAGCTGCTTTTCACGGCTGTGTTTCTGCCGCTTTACAGCCACTTGACTCACTTCCAGAGAGATATCAATACATAGGTTTTAAGATTCTTACTAGTCAGATATATTCTTGTGCGGTGAATAGGGGGTGTGGAGTCCAGTTCACTGAGCAAGGAGTAGGTCTTTCTATTACATATTGGGTTTATGGAACGGTATCTGAGCTCATTTGAAACCCTTGTTTTATGCATCACCCCACCCCACCTTTCCCGTTAAGCAGCCATAGTGTGTTTTGTAAACTTGTGACTCTGTTCTGTTTTGTAATTCAGTTCAAGTGTAGCGGTTTTTACATTCCCTCTATAAGTGATAGGTTATGATAAGTGTCTTTTTCTGTGTGACTTATTTCACTTAGAATCGTCGTAGCTAAAGCCACTCATCATGCTGCTACTAGCCTTATGACATTGATTTCATGGCTGAGTGATATTCCATTGTACATAAGGACCACCACTTCTTTATCCATTTTTCTCTTTCCTGGGATATTTGAGGTGTCATGAAGTGGAGGTTCTTGTCAAAAGAGCAGCCCTAAACTTTGGGGTGCCTGTGTCTTGCTGATTTTTAGTTTTCCCAATTTATACGCCCATGAGTGGAAGTGCCCTATGCGCTCTAAGCTGTGTTTTTTCGATGTTTCAGGACACACCGTACCCTTCTCCAGAGTGGCTGTTGGCAATTTACATCCCGCCCATCAGCGTAGCAAGGCTCCCATTTCTCCATGGCCTGTCCTGCATTTCTGGTTTTGACACTTTTTTCCGCATGGCCCTTTTGACCGGTGGGAAGCGAGACTTCTTTGTAGCGCTGATTTGCCTTTCCAGGTTGCTTGGTTGGCCAAAAAGGGCGTATGCGTTTTTTCCTGAATATATTCAGGAAAAAACGCATACGCCCTTTTTGGCCAAGGGCATCATTGTCGACGTTTTGCCGCTTTTCATGTGCTTTAAAGGCGATTCGAATCGACCTCCTGAAATCTGTTTCCTGCAATTCTGCCTTGCTTTCAGATCCTCTTCGTTGCCTTCCCTCAATATATTTGTGGACGAGAGTTATCATTTATAACTCTGCAGGTTTGTGAATTGCAGTGCCCCTGAGCTCCATTTTTCAACTCGCTTTTTTGGGAGCTGGCCGCAAAAGCGCAGGATTGCCTCAGGCCCTATTCTGCTTCCGGGCGGCAGGCTGAGCCTGTGGTTAATTCTTCTTCCTGATGGGAAAATAGAGTGACCTGTGCCTGTCCCAACACCTAGAGCTAGTCTCTCATTGGCTCCCCCTCTTCCCGTTCATCCTCAGGACAAATTGCAAGCTGTACGGAACGGGAGGTTACAGGTGCTGATTCTCCAAGGAGGGAGATTGCTAGTAAAGCGGCTGGAATGGCGAACCCGAGCACAAGGAGATGAGAAATGAGGTGCGTTTTAGAAACCTTTCCCGATCACACGGTGTACCACCTTCTGGGTTTCTCATGCATGTTTTCGAGGTAGGAAGATGCCCTTGAACCTGGAGATTTGGGACCCATGGGATGGGTAACAGGCAGTATTACTTTAAAGGCTCTGCGTTTGCTCCCCCAACCTCACCAAACCTCTCAGCCCCGAGAGTGTCCACCCTTATGTCTCATCCAGCTGTGGGTCTAGATATGGTCAATCCAGGTTGCATCACAGCCCCTGAACGAATTTTGTAAGAATTTCTCCCTCTTTCACTGTCTGTGTTTCACGGGTTTTTAAAAGTAATTTATTTTTATAATGGGGTTTAGCTGCTTTTCACGGCTGTGTTTCTGCCGCTTTACAGCCACTTGACTCACTTCCAGAGAGATATCAATACATAGGTTTTAAGATTCTTACTAGTCAGATATATTCTTGTGCGGTGAATAGGGGGTGTGGAGTCCAGTTCACTGAGCAAGGAGTAGGTCTTTCTATTACATATTGGGTTTATGGAACGGTATCTGAGCTCATTTGAAACCCTTGTTTTATGCATCACCCCACCCCACCTTTCCCGTTAAGCAGCCATAGTGTGTTTTGTAAACTTGTGACTCTGTTCTGTTTTGTAATTCAGTTCAAGTGTAGCGTTTTTTACATTCCCTCTATAAGTGATAGCTTATGATAAGTGTCTTTTTCTGTGTGACTTATTTCACTTAGAATCGTCGTAGCTAAAGCCACTCATCATGCTGCTACTAGCCTTATGACATTGATTTCATGGCTGAGTGATATTCCATTGTACATAAGGACCACCACTTCTTTATCCATTTTTCTCTTTCCTGGGATATTTGAGGTGTCATGAAGTGGAGGTTCTTGTCAAAAGAGCAGCCCTAAACTTTGGGGTGCCTGTGTCTTGCTGATTTTTAGTTTTCCCAATTTATATGCCCATGAGTGGAAGTGCCCTATGCGCTCTAAGCTGTGTTTTTTCGATGTTTCAGGACACACCGTACCCTTCTCCAGAGTGGCTGTTGGCAATTTACATCCCGCCCATCAGCGTAGCAAGGCTCCCATTTCTCCATGGCCTGTCCTGCATTTCTGGTTTTGACACTTTTTTCCGCATGGCCCTTTTGACCGGTGGGAAGCGAGACTTCTTTGTAGCGCTGATTTGCCTTTCCAGGTTGCTTGGTTGGCCAAAAAGGGCGTATGCGTTTTTTCCTGAATATATTCAGGAAAAAACGCATACGCCCTTTTTGGCCAAGGGCATCATTGTCGACGTTTTGCCGCTTTTCATGTGCTTTAAAGGCGATTCGAATCGACCTCCTGAAATCTGTTTCCTGCAATTCTGCCTTGCTTTCAGATCCTCTTCGTTGCCTTCCCTCAATATATTTGTGGACGAGAGTTATCATTTATAACTCTGCAGGTTTGTGAATTGCAGTGCCCCTGAGCTCCATTTTTCAACTCGCTTTTTTGGGAGCTGGCCGCAAAAGCGCAGGATTGCCTCAGGCCCTATTCTGGTTCCGGGCGGCAGGCTGAGCCTGTGGTTAATTCTTCTTCCTGATGGGAAAATAGAGTGACCTGTGCCTGTCCCAACACCTAGAGCTAGTCTCTCATTGGCTCCCCCTCTTCCCGTTCATCCTCAGGACAAATTGCAAGCTGTACGGAACGGGAGGTTACAGGTGCTGATTCTCCAAGGAGGGAGATTGCTAGTAAAGCGGCTGGAATGGCGAACCCGAGCACAAGGAGATGAGAAATGAGGTGCGTTTTAGAAACCTTTCCCGATCACACGGTGTACCACCTTCTGGGTTTCTCATGCATGTTTTCGAGGTAGGAAGATGCCCTTGAACCTGGAGATTTGGGACCCATGGGATGGGTAACAGGCAGTATTACTTTAAAGGCTCTGCGTTTGCTCCCCCAACCTCACCAAACCTCTCAGCCCCGAGAGTGTCCACCCTTATGTCTCATCCAGCTGTGGGTCTAGATATGGTCAATCCAGGTTGCATCACAGCCCCTGAACGAATTTTGTAAGAATTTCTCTCTCTTTCACTGTCTGTGTTTCACGGGTTTTTAAAAGTAATTTATTTTTATAATGGGGTTTAGCTGCTTTTCACGGCTGTGTTTCTGCCGCTTTACAGCCACTTGACTCACTTCCAGAGAGATATCAATACATAGGTTTTAAGATTCTTACTAGTCAGATATATTCTTGTGCGGTGAATAGGGGGTGTGGAGTCCAGTTCACTGAGCAAGGAGTAGGTCTTTCTATTACATATTGGGTTTATGGAACGGTATCTGAGCTCATTTGAAACCCTTGTTTTATGCATCACCCCACCCCACCTTTCCCGTTAAGCAGCCATAGTGTGTTTTGTAAACTTGTGACTCTGTTCTGTTTTGTAATTCAGTTCAAGTGTAGCGGTTTTTACATTCCCTCTATAAGTGATAGCTTATGATAAGTGTCTTTTTCTGTGTGACTTATTTCACTTAGAATCGTCGTAGCTAAAGCCACTCATCATGCTGCTACTAGCCTTATGACATTGATTTCATGGCTGAGTGATATTCCATTGTACATAAGGACCACCACTTCTTTATCCATTTTTCTCTTTCCTGGGATATTTGAGGTGTCATGAAGTGGAGGTTCTTGTCAAAAGAGCAGCCCTAAACTTTGGGGTGCCTGTGTCTTGCTGATTTTTAGTTTTCCCAATTTATATGCCCATGAGTGGAAGTGCCCTATGCGCTCTAAGCTGTGTTTTTTCGATGTTTCAGGACACACCGTACCCTTCTCCAGAGTGGCTGTTGGCAATTTACATCCCGCCCATCAGCGTAGCAAGGCTCCCATTTCTCCATGGCCTGTCCTGCATTTCTGGTTTTGACACTTTTTTCCGCATGGCCCTTTTGACCGGTGGGAAGCGAGACTTCTTTGTAGCGCTGATTTGCCTTTCCAGGTTGCTTGGTTGGCCAAAAAGGGCGTATGCGTTTTTTCCTGAATATATTCAGGAAAAAACGCATACGCCCTTTTTGGCCAAGGGCATCATTGTCGACGTTTTGCCGCTTTTCATGTGCTTTAAAGGCGATTGGAATCGACCTCCTGAAATCTGTTTCCTGCAATTCTGCCTTGCTTTCAGATCCTCTTCGTTGCCTTCCCTCAATATATTTGTGGACGAGAGTTATCATTTATAACTCTGCAGGTTTGTGAATTGCAGTGCCCCTGAGCTCCATTTTTCAACTCGCTTTTTTGGGAGCTGGCCGCAAAAGCGCAGGATTGCCTCAGGCCCTATTCTGGTTCCGGGCGGCAGGCTGAGCCTGTGGTTAATTCTTCTTCCTGATGGGAAAATAGAGTGACCTGTGCCTGTCCCAACACCTAGAGCTAGTCTCTCATTGGCTCCCCCTCTTCCCGTTCATCCTCAGGACAAATTGCAAGCTGTACGGAACGGGAGGTTACAGGTGCTGATTCTCCAAGGAGGGAGATTGCTAGTAAAGCGGCTGGAATGGCGAACCCGAGCACAAGGAGATGAGAAATGAGGTGCGTTTTAGAAACCTTTCCCGATCACACGGTGTACCACCTTCTGGGTTTCTCATGCATGTTTTCGAGGTAGGAAGATGCCCTTGAACCTGGAGATTTGGGACCCATGGGATGGGTAACAGGCAGTATTACTTTAAAGGCTCTGCGTTTGCTCCCCCAACCTCACCAAACCTCTCAGCCCCGAGAGTGTCCACCCTTATGTCTCATCCAGCTGTGGGTCTAGATATGGTCAATCCAGGTTGCATCACAGCCCCTGAACGAATTTTGTAAGAATTTCTCTCTCTTTCACTGTCTGTGTTTCACGGGTTTTTAAAAGTAATTTATTTTTATAATGGGGTTTAGCTGCTTTTCACGGCTGTGTTTCTGCCGCTTTACAGCCACTTGACTCACTTCCAGAGAGATATCAATACATAGGTTTTAAGATTCTTACTAGTCAGATATATTCTTGTGCGGTGAATAGGGGGTGTGGAGTCCAGTTCACTGAGCAAGGAGTAGGTCTTTCTATTACATATTGGGTTTATGGAACGGTATCTGAGCTCATTTGAAACCCTTGTTTTATGCATCACCCCACCCCACCTTTCCCGTTAAGCAGCCATAGTGTGTTTTGTAAACTTGTGACTCTGTTCTGTTTTGTAATTCAGTTCAAGTGTAGCGGTTTTTACATTCCCTCTATAAGTGATAGCTTATGATAAGTGTCTTTTTCTGTGTGACTTATTTCACTTAGAATCGTCGTAGCTAAAGCCACTCATCATGCTGCTACTAGCCTTATGACATTGATTTCATGGCTGAGTGATATTCCATTGTACATAAGGACCACCACTTCTTTATCCATTTTTCTCTTTCCTGGGATATTTGAGGTGTCATGAAGTGGAGGTTCTTGTCAACAGAGCAGCCCTAAACTTTGGGGTGCCGGTGTCTTGCTGATTTTTAGTTTTTCCAATTTATACGCCCATGAGTGGAAGTGCCCTATGCGCTGTAAGCTGTGTTTTTTCGATGTTTCAGGACACACCGTACACTTCTCCAGAGTGGCTGTTGGCAATTTACATCCCGCCCATCAGCGTAGCAAGGCTCCCATTTCTCCATGGCCTGTCCTGCATTTCTGGTTTTGACAGTTTTTTCCGCATGGCCCTTTTGACCGGTGGGAAGCGAGACTTCTTTGTAGCGCTGATTTGCCTTTCCAGGTTGCTTGGTTGGCCAAAAAGGGCGTATGCGTTTTTTCCTGAATATATTCAGGAAAAAACGCATACGCCCTTTTTGGCCAAGGGCATCATTGTCGACGTTTTGCCGCTTTTCATGTGCTTTAAAGGCGATTCGAATCGACCTCCTGAAATCTGTTTCCTGCAATTCTGCCTTGCTTTCAGATCCTCTTCGTTGCCTTCCCTCAATATATTTGTGGACGAGAGTTATCATTTATAACTCTGCAGGTTTGTGAATTGCAGTGCCCCTGAGCTCCATTTTTCAACTCGCTTTTTTGGGAGCTGGCCGCAAAAGCGCAGGATTGCCTCAGGCCCTATTCTGCTTCCCGGCGGCAGGCTGAGCCTGTGGTTAATTCTTCTTCCTGATGGGAAAATAGAGTGACCTGTGCCTGTCCCAACACCTAGAGCTAGTCTCTCATTGGCTCCCCCTCTTCCCGTTCATCCTCAGGACAAATTGCAAGCTGTACGGAACGGGAGGTTACAGGTGCTGATTCTCCAAGGAGGGAGATTGCTAGTAAAGCGGCTGGAATGGCGAACCCGAGCACAAGGAGATGAGAAATGAGGTGCGTTTTAGAAACCTTTCCCGATCACACGGTGTACCACCTTCTGGGTTTCTCATGCATGTTTTCGAGGTAGGAAGATGCCCTTGAACCTGGAGATTTGGGACCCATGGGATGGGTAACAGGCAGTATTACTTTAAAGGCTCTGCGTTTGCTCCCCCAACCTCACCAAACCTCTCAGCCCCGAGAGTGTCCACCCTTATGTCTCATCCAGCTGTGGGTCTAGATATGGTCAATCCAGGTTGCATCACAGCCCCTGAACGAATTTTGTAAGAATTTCTCTCTCTTTCACTGTCTGTGTTTCACGGGTTTTTAAAAGTAATTTATTTTTATAATGGGGTTTAGCTGCTTTTCACGGCTGTGTTTCTGCCGCTTTACAGCCACTTGACTCACTTCCAGAGAGATATCAATACATAGGTTTTAAGATTCTTACTAGTCAGATATATTCTTGTGCGGTGAATAGGGGGTGTGGAGTCCAGTTCACTGAGCAAGGAGTAGGTCTTTCTATTACATATTGGGTTTATGGAACGGTATCTGAGCTCATTTGAAACCCTTGTTTTATGCATCACCCCACCCCACCTTTCCCGTTAAGCAGCCATAGTGTGTTTTGTAAACTTGTGACTCTGTTCTGTTTTGTAATTCAGTTCAAGTGTAGCGTTTTTTACATTCCCTCTATAAGTGATAGCTTATGATAAGTGTCTTTTTCTGTGTGACTTATTTCACTTAGAATCGTCGTAGCTAAAGCCACTCATCATGCTGCTACTAGCCTTATGACATTGATTTCATGGCTGAGTGATATTCCATTGTACATAAGGACCACCACTTCTTTATCCATTTTTCTCTTTCCTGGGATATTTGAGGTGTCATGAAGTGGAGGTTCTTGTCAAAAGAGCAGCCCTAAACTTTGGGGTGCCTGTGTCTTGCTGATTTTTAGTTTTCCCAATTTATATGCCCATGAGTGGAAGTGCCCTATGCGCTCTAAGCTGTGTTTTTTCGATGTTTCAGGACACACCGTACCCTTCTCCAGAGTGGCTGTTGGCAATTTACATCCCGCCCATCAGCGTAGCAAGGCTCCCATTTCTCCATGGCCTGTCCTGCATTTCTGGTTTTGACACTTTTTTCCGCATGGCCCTTTTGACCAGTGGGAAGCGAGACTTCTTTGTAGCGCTGATTTGCCTTTCCAGGTTGCTTGGTTGGCCAAAAAGGGCGTATGCGTTTTTTCCTGAATATATTCAGGAAAAAACGCATACGCCCTTTTTGGCCAAGGGCATCATTGTCGACGTTTTGCCGCTTTTCATGTGCTTTAAAGGCGATTCGAATCGACCTCCTGAAATCTGTTTCCTGCAATTCTGCCTTGCTTTCAGATCCTCTTCGTTGCCTTCCCTCAATATATTTGTGGACGAGAGTTATCATTTATAACTCTGCAGGTTTGTGAATTGCAGTGCCCCTGAGCTCCATTTTTCAACTCGCTTTTTTGGGAGCTGGCCGCAAAAGCGCAGGATTGCCTCAGGCCCTATTCTGCTTCCGGGCGGCAGGCTGAGCCTGTGGTTAATTCTTCTTCCTGATGGGAAAATAGAGTGACCTGTGCCTGTCCCAACACCTAGAGCTAGTCTCTCATTGGCTCCCCCTCTTCCCGTTCATCCTCAGGACAAATTGCAAGCTGTACGGAACGGGAGGTTACAGGTGCTGATTCTCCAAGGAGGGAGATTGCTAGTAAAGCGGCTGGAATGGCGAACCCGAGCACAAGGAGATGAGAAATGAGGTGCGTTTTAGAAACCTTTCCCGATCACACGGTGTACCACCTTCTGGGTTTCTCATGCATGTTTTCGAGGTAGGAAGATGCCCTTGAACCTGGAGATTTGGGACCCATGGGATGGGTAACAGGCAGTATTACTTTAAAGGCTCTGCGTTTGCTCCCCCAACCTCACCAAACCTCTCAGCCCCGAGAGTGTCCACCCTTATGTCTCATCCAGCTGTGGGTCTAGATATGGTCAATCCAGGTTGCATCACAGCCCCTGAACGAATTTTGTAAGAATTTCTCTCTCTTTCACTGTCTGTGTTTCACGGGTTTTTAAAAGTAATTTATTTTTATAATGGGGTTTAGCTGCTTTTCACGGCTGTGTTTCTGCCGCTTTACAGCCACTTGACTCACTTCCAGAGAGATATCAATACATAGGTTTTAAGATTCTTACTAGTCAGATATATTCTTGTGCGGTGAATAGGGGGTGTGGAGTCCAGTTCACTGAGCAAGGAGTAGGTCTTTCTATTACATATTGGGTTTATGGAACGGTATCTGAGCTCATTTGAAACCCTTGTTTTATGCATCACCCCACCCCACCTTTCCCGTTAAGCAGCCATAGTGTGTTTTGTAAACTTGTGACTCTGTTCTGTTTTGTAATTCAGTTCAAGTGTAGCGGTTTTTACATTCCCTCTATAAGTGATAGCTTATGATAAGTGTCTTTTTCTGTGTGACTTATTTCACTTAGAATCGTCGTAGCTAAAGCCACTCATCATGCTGCTACTAGCCTTATGACATTGATTTCATGGCTGAGTGATATTCCATTGTACATAAGGACCACCACTTCTTTATCCATTTTTCTCTTTCCTGGGATATTTGAGGTGTCATGAAGTGGAGGTTCTTGTCAAAAGAGCAGCCCTAAACTTTGGGGTGCCTGTGTCTTGCTGATTTTTAGTTTTCCCAATTTATATGCCCATGAGTGGAAGTGCCCTATGCGCTCTAAGCTGTGTTTTTTCGATGTTTCAGGACACACCGTACCCTTCTCCAGAGTGGCTGTTGGCAATTTACATCCCGCCCATCAGCGTAGCAAGGCTCCCATTTCTCCATGGCCTGTCCTGCATTTCTGGTTTTGACACTTTTTTCCGCATGGCCCTTTTGACCGGTGGGAAGCGAGACTTCTTTGTAGCGCTGATTTGCCTTTCCAGGTTGCTTGGTTGGCCAAAAAGGGCGTATGCGTTTTTTCCTGAATATATTCAGGAAAAAACGCATACGCCCTTTTTGGCCAAGGGCATCATTGTCGACGTTTTGCCGCTTTTCATGTGCTTTAAAGGCGATTCGAATCGACCTCCTGAAATCTGTTTCCTGCAATTCTGCCTTGCTTTCAGATCCTCTTCGTTGCCTTCCCTCAATATATTTGTGGACGAGAGTTATCATTTATAACTCTGCAGGTTTGTGAATTGCAGTGCCCCTGAGCTCCATTTTTCAACTCGCTTTTTTGGGAGCTGGCCGCAAAAGCGCAGGATTGCCTCAGGCCCTATTCTGGTTCCGGGCGGCAGGCTGAGCCTGTGGTTAATTCTTCTTCCTGATGGGAAAATAGAGTGACCTGTGCCTGTCCCAACACCTAGAGCTAGTCTCTCATTGGCTCCCCCTCTTCCCGTTCATCCTCAGGACAAATTGCAAGCTGTACGGAACGGGAGGTTACAGGTGCTGATTCTCCAAGGAGGGAGATTGCTAGTAAAGCGGCTGGAATGGCGAACCCGAGCACAAGGAGATGAGAAATGAGGTGCGTTTTAGAAACCTTTCCCGATCACACGGTGTACCACCTTCTGGGTTTCTCATGCATGTTTTCGAGGTAGGAAGATGCCCTTGAACCTGGAGATTTGGGACCCATGGGATGGGTAACAGGCAGTATTACTTTAAAGGCTCTGCGTTTGCTCCCCCAACCTCACCAAACCTCTCAGCCCCGAGAGTGTCCACCCTTATGTCTCATCCAGCTGTGGGTCTAGATATGGTCAATCCAGGTTGCATCACAGCCCCTGAACGAATTTTGTAAGAATTTCTCTCTCTTTCACTGTCTGTGTTTCACGGGTTTTTAAAAGTAATTTATTTTTATAATGGGGTTTAGCTGCTTTTCACGGCTGTGTTTCTGCCGCTTTACAGCCACTTGACTCACTTCCAGAGAGATATCAATACATAGGTTTTAAGATTCTTACTAGTCAGATATATTCTTGTGCGGTGAATAGGGGGTGTGGAGTCCAGTTCACTGAGCAAGGAGTAGGTCTTTCTATTACATATTGGGTTTATGGAACGGTATCTGAGCTCATTTGAAACCCTTGTTTTATGCATCACCCCACCCCACCTTTCCCGTTAAGCAGCCATAGTGTGTTTTGTAAACTTGTGACTCTGTTCTGTTTTGTAATTCAGTTCAAGTGTAGCGGTTTTTACATTCCCTCTATAAGTGATAGCTTATGATAAGTGTCTTTTTCTGTGTGACTTATTTCACTTAGAATCGTCGTAGCTAAAGCCACTCATCATGCTGCTACTAGCCTTATGACATTGATTTCATGGCTGAGTGATATTCCATTGTACATAAGGACCACCACTTCTTTATCCATTTTTCTCTTTCCTGGGATATTTGAGGTGTCATGAAGTGGAGGTTCTTGTCAACAGAGCAGCCCTAAACTTTGGGGTGCCGGTGTCTTGCTGATTTTTAGTTTTTCCAATTTATACGCCCATGAGTGGAAGTGCCCTATGCGCTGTAAGCTGTGTTTTTTCGATGTTTCAGGACACACCGTACACTTCTCCAGAGTGGCTGTTGGCAATTTACATCCCGCCCATCAGCGTAGCAAGGCTCCCATTTCTCCATGGCCTGTCCTGCATTTCTGGTTTTGACAGTTTTTTCCGCATGGCCCTTTTGACCGGTGGGAAGCGAGACTTCTTTGTAGCGCTGATTTGCCTTTCCAGGTTGCTTGGTTGGCCAAAAAGGGCGTATGCGTTTTTTCCTGAATATATTCAGGAAAAAACGCATACGCCCTTTTTGGCCAAGGGCATCATTGTCGACGTTTTGCCGCTTTTCATGTGCTTTAAAGGCGATTCGAATCGACCTCCTGAAATCTGTTTCCTGCAATTCTGCCTTGCTTTCAGATCCTCTTCGTTGCCTTCCCTCAATATATTTGTGGACGAGAGTTATCATTTATAACTCTGCAGGTTTGTGAATTGCAGTGCCCCTGAGCTCCATTTTTCAACTCGCTTTTTTGGGAGCTGGCCGCAAAAGCGCAGGATTGCCTCAGGCCCTATTCTGGTTCCGGGCGGCAGGCTGAGCCTGTGGTTAATTCTTCTTCCTGATGGGAAAATAGAGTGACCTGTGCCTGTCCCAACACCTAGAGCTAGTCTCTCATTGGCTCCCCCTCTTCCCGTTCATCCTCAGGACAAATTGCAAGCTGTACGGAACGGGAGGTTACAGGTGCTGATTCTCCAAGGAGGGAGATTGCTAGTAAAGCGGCTGGAATGGCGAACCCGAGCACAAGGAGATGAGAAATGAGGTGCGTTTTAGAAACCTTTCCCGATCACACGGTGTACCACCTTCTGGGTTTCTCATGCATGTTTTCGAGGTAGGAAGATGCCCTTGAACCTGGAGATTTGGGACCCATGGGATGGGTAACAGGCAGTATTACTTTAAAGGCTCTGCGTTTGCTCCCCCAACCTCACCAAACCTCTCAGCCCCGAGAGTGTCCACCCTTATGTCTCATCCAGCTGTGGGTCTAGATATGGTCAATCCAGGTTGCATCACAGCCCCTGAACGAATTTTGTAAGAATTTCTCCCTCTTTCACTGTCTGTGTTTCACGGGTTTTTAAAAGTAATTTATTTTTATAATGGGGTTTAGCTGCTTTTCACGGCTGTGTTTCTGCCGCTTTACAGCCACTTGACTCACTTCCAGAGAGATATCAATACATAGGTTTTAAGATTCTTACTAGTCAGATATATTCTTGTGCGGTGAATAGGGGGTGTGGAGTCCAGTTCACTGAGCAAGGAGTAGGTCTTTCTATTACATATTGGGTTTATGGAACGGTATCTGAGCTCATTTGAAACCCTTGTTTTATGCATCACCCCACCCCACCTTTCCCGTTAAGCAGCCATAGTGTGTTTTGTAAACTTGTGACTCTGTTCTGTTTTGTAATTCAGTTCAAGTGTAGCGGTTTTTACATTCCCTCTATAAGTGATAGCTTATGATAAGTGTCTTTTTCTGTGTGACTTATTTCACTTAGAATCGTCGTAGCTAAAGCCACTCATCATGCTGCTACTAGCCTTATGACATTGATTTCATGGCTGAGTGATATTCCATTGTACATAAGGACCACCACTTCTTTATCCATTGTTCTCTTTCCTGGGATATTTGAGGTGTCATGAAGTGGAGGTTCTTGTCAAAAGAGCAGCCCTAAACTTTGGGGTGCCTGTGTCTTGCTGATTTTTAGTTTTCCCAATTTATACGCCCATGAGTGGAAGTGCCCTATGCGCTCTAAGCTGTGTTTTTTCGATGTTTCAGGACACACCGTACACTTCTCCATAGTGGCTGTTGGCAATTTACATCCCGCCCATCAGCGTAGCAAGGCTCCCATTTCTCCATGGCCTGTCCTGCATTTCTGGTTTTGACAGTTTTTTCCGCATGGCCCTTTTGACCGATGGGAAGCGAGACTTCTTTGTAGCGCTGATTTGCCTTTCCAGGTTGCTTGGTTGGCCAAAAAGGGCGTATGCGTTTTTTCCTGAATATATTCAGGAAAAAACGCATACGCCCTTTTTGGCCAAGGGCATCATTGTCGACGTTTTGCCGCTTTTCATGTGCTTTAAAGGCGATTCGAATCGACCTCCTGAAATCTGTTTCCTGCAATTCTGCCTTGCTTTCAGATCCTCTTCGTTGCCTTCCCTCAATATATTTGTGGACGAGAGTTATCATTTATAACTCTGCAGGTTTGTGAATTGCAGTGCCCCTGAGCTCCATTTTTCAACTCGCTTTTTTGGGAGCTGGCCGCAAAAGCGCAGGATTGCCTCAGGCCCTATTCTGCTTCCGGGCGGCAGGCTGAGCCTGTGGTTAATTCTTCTTCCTGATGGGAAAATAGAGTGACCTGTGCCTGTCCCAACACCTAGAGCTAGTCTCTCATTGGCTCCCCCTCTTCCCGTTCATCCTCAGGACAAATTGCAAGCTGTACGGAACGGGAGGTTACAGGTGCTGATTCTCCAAGGAGGGAGATTGCTAGTAAAGCGGCTGGAATGGCGAACCCGAGCACAAGGAGATGAGAAATGAGGTGCGTTTTAGAAACCTTTCCCGATCACACGGTGTACCACCTTCTGGGTTTCTCATGCATGTTTTCGAGGTAGGAAGATGCCCTTGAACCTGGAGATTTGGGACCCATGGGATGGGTAACAGGCAGTATTACTTTAAAGGCTCTGCGTTTGCTCCCCCAACCTCACCAAACCTCTCAGCCCCGAGAGTGTCCACCCTTATGTCTCATCCAGCTGTGGGTCTAGATATGGTCAATCCAGGTTGCATCACAGCCCCTGAACGAATTTTGTAAGAATTTCTCTCTCTTTCACTGTCTGTGTTTCACGGGTTTTTAAAAGTAATTTATTTTTATAATGGGGTTTAGCTGCTTTTCACGGCTGTGTTTCTGCCGCTTTACAGCCACTTGACTCACTTCCAGAGAGATATCAATACATAGGTTTTATGATTCTTACTAGTCAGATATATTCTTGTGCGGTGAACAGGGGGTGTGGAGTCCAGTTCACTGAGCAAGGAGTAGGTCTTTCTATTACATATTGGGTTTATGGAACGGTATCTGAGCTCATTTGAAACCCTTGTTTTATGCATCACCCCACCCCACCTTTCCCGTTAAGCAGCCATAGTGTGTTTTGTAAACTTGTGACTCTGTTCTGTTTTGTAATTCAGTTCAAGTGTAGCGGTTTTTACATTCCCTCTATAAGTGATAGCTTATGATAAGTGTCTTTTTCTGTGTGACTTATTTCACTTAGAATCGTCGTAGCTAAAGCCACTCATCATGCTGCTACTAGCCTTATGACATTGATTTCATGGCTGAGTGATATTCCATTGTACATAAGGACCACCACTTCTTTATCCATTTTTCTCTTTCCTGGGATATTTGAGGTGTCATGAAGTGGAGGTTCTTGTCAAAAGAGCAGCCCTAAACTTTGGGGTGCCTGTGTCTTGCTGATTTTTAGTTTTCCCAATTTATACGCCCATGAGTGGAAGTGCCCTATGCGCTCTAAGCTGTGTTTTTTCGATGTTTCAGGACACACCGTACCCTTCTCCAGAGTGGCTGTTGGCAATTTACATCCCGCCCATCAGCGTAGCAAGGCTCCCATTTCTCCATGGCCTGTCCTGCATTTCTGGTTTTGACAGTTTTTTCCGCATGGCCCTTTTGACCGATGGGAAGCGAGACTTCTTTGTAGCGCTGATTTGCCTTTCCAGGTTGCTTGGTTGGCCAAAAAGGGCGTATGCGTTTTTTCCTGAATATATTCAGGAAAAAACGCATACGCCCTTTTTGGCCAAGGGCATCATTGTCGACGTTTTGCCGCTTTTCATGTGCTTTAAAGGCGATTCGAATCGACCTCCTGAAATCTGTTTCCTGCAATTCTGCCTTGCTTTCAAATCCTCTTCGTTGCCTTCCCTCAATATATTTGTGGACGAGAGTTATCATTTATAACTCTGCAGGTTTGTGAATTGCAGTGCCCCTGAGCTCCATTTTTCAACTCGCTTTTTTGGGAGCTGGCCGCAAAAGCGCAGGATTGCCTCAGGCCCTATTCTGGTTCCGGGCGGCAGGCTGAGCCTGTGGTTAATTCTTCTTCCTGATGGGAAAATAGAGTGACCTGTGCCTGTCCCAACACCTAGAGCTAGTCTCTCATTGGCTCCCCCTCTTCCCGTTCATCCTCAGGACAAATTGCAAGCTGTACGGAACGGGAGGTTACAGGTGCTGATTCTCCAAGGAGGGAGATTGCTAGTAAAGCGGCTGGAATGGCGAACCCGAGCACAAGGAGATGAGAAATGAGGTGCGTTTTAGAAACCTTTCCCGATCACACGGTGTACCACCTTCTGGGTTTCTCATGCATATTTTCGAGGTAGGAAGATGCCCTTGAACCTGGAGATTTGGGACCCATGGGATGGGTAACAGGCAGTATTACTTTAAAGGCTCTGCGTTTGCTCCCCCAACCTCACCAAACCTCTCAGCCCCGAGAGTGTCCACCCTTATGTCTCATCCAGCTGTGGGTCTAGATATGGTCAATCCAGGTTGCATCACAGCCCCTGAACGAATTTTGTAAGAATTTCTCTCTCTTTCACTGTCTGTGTTTCACGGGTTTTTAAAAGTAATTTATTTTTATAATGGGGTTTAGCTGCTTTTCACGGCTGTGTTTCTGCCGCTTTACAGCCACTTGACTCACTTCCAGAGAGATATCAATACATAGGTTTTAAGATTCTTACTAGTCAGATATATTCTTGTGCGGTGAATAGGGGGTGTGGAGTCCAGTTCACTGAGCAAGGAGTAGGTCTTTCTATTACATATTGGGTTTATGGAACGGTATCTGAGCTCATTTGAAACCCTTGTTTTATGCATCACCCCACCCCACCTTTCCCGTTAAGCAGCCATAGTGTGTTTTGTAAACTTGTGACTCTGTTCTGTTTTGTAATTCAGTTCAAGTGTAGCGGTTTTTACATTCCCTCTATAAGTGATAGCTTATGATAAGTGTCTTTTTCTGTGTGACTTATTTCACTTAGAATCGTCGTAGCTAAAGCCACTCATCATGCTGCTACTAGCCTTATGACATTGATTTCATGGCTGAGTGATATTCCATTGTACATAAGGACCACCACTTCTTTATCCATTGTTCTCTTTCCTGGGATATTTGAGGTGTCATGAAGTGGAGGTTCTTGTCAAAAGAGCAGCCCTAAACTTTGGGGTGCCTGTGTCTTGCTGATTTTTAGTTTTCCCAATTTATACGCCCATGAGTGGAAGTGCCCTATGCGCTCTAAGCTGTGTTTTTTCGATGTTTCAGGACACACCGTACACTTCTCCAGAGTGGCTGTTGGCAATTTACATCCCGCCCATCAGCGTAGCAAGGCTCCCATTTCTCCATGGCCTGTCCTGCATTTCTGGTTTTGATACTTTTTTCCGCATGGCCCTTTTGACCGATGGGAAGCGAGACTTCTTTGTAGCGCTGATTTGCCTTTCCAGGTTGCTTGGTTGGCCAAAAAGGGCGTATGCATTTTTTCCTGAATATATTCAGGAAAAAACGCATACGCCCTTTTTGGCCAAGGGCATCATTGTCGACGTTTTGCCGCTTTTCATGTGCTTTAAAGGCGATTCGAATCGACCTCCTGAAATCTGTTTCCTGCAATTCTGCCTTGCTTTCAGATCCTCTTCGTTGCCTTCCCTCAATATATTTGTGGACGAGAGTTATCATTTATAACTCTGCAGGTTTGTGAATTGCAGTGCCCCTGAGCTCCATTTTTCAACTCGCTTTTTTGGGAGCTGGCCGCAAAAGCGCAGGATTGCCTCAGGCCCTATTCTGGTTCCGGGCGGCAGGCTGAGCCTGTGGTTAATTCTTCTTCCTGATGGGAAAATAGAGTGACCTGTGCCTGTCCCAACACCTAGAGCTAGTCTCTCATTGGCTCCCCCTCTTCCCGTTCATCCTCAGGACAAATTGCAAGCTGTACGGAACGGGAGGTTACAGGTGCTGATTCTCCAAGGAGGGAGATTGCTAGTAAAGCGGCTGGAATGGCGAACCCGAGCACAAGGAGATGAGAAATGAGGTGCGTTTTAGAAACCTTTCCCGATCACACGGTGTACCACCTTCTGGGTTTCTCATGCATGTTTTCGAGGTAGGAAGATGCCCTTGAACCTGGAGATTTGGGACCCATGGGATGGGTAACAGGCAGTATTACTTTAAAGGCTCTGCGTTTGCTCCCCCAACCTCACCAAACCTCTCAGCCCCGAGAGTGTCCACCCTTATGTCTCATCCAGCTGTGGGTCTAGATATGGTCAATCCAGGTTGCATCACAGCCCCTGAACGAATTTTGTAAGAATTTCTCTCTCTTTCACTGTCTGTGTTTCACGGGTTTTTAAAAGTAATTTATTTTTATAATGGGGTTTAGCTGCTTTTCACGGCTGTGTTTCTGCCGCTTTACAGCCACTTGACTCACTTCCAGAGAGATATCAATACATAGGTTTTATGATTCTTACTAGTCAGATATATTCTTGTGCGGTGAATAGGGGGTGTGGAGTCCAGTTCACTGAGCAAGGAGTAGGTCTTTCTATTACATATTGGGTTTATGGAACGGTATCTGAGCTCATTTGAAACCCTTGTTTTATGCATCACCCCACCCCACCTTTCCCGTTAAGCAGCCATAGTGTGTTTTGTAAACTTGTGACTCTGTTCTGTTTTGTAATTCAGTTCAAGTGTAGCGGTTTTTACATTCCCTCTATAAGTGATAGCTTATGATAAGTGTCTTTTTCTGTGTGACTTATTTCACTTAGAATCGTCGTAGCTAAAGCCACTCATCATGCTGCTACTAGCCTTATGACATTGATTTCATGGCTGAGTGATATTCCATTGTACATAAGGACCACCACTTCTTTATCCATTTTTCTCTTTCCTGGGATATTTGAGGTGTCATGAAGTGGAGGTTCTTCTCAAAAGAGCAGCCCTAAACTTTGGGGTGCCTGTGTCTTGCTGATTTTTAGTTTTCCCAATTTATACGCCCATGAGTGGAAGTGCCCTATGCGCTCTAAGCTGTGTTTTTTCGATGTTTCAGGACACACCGTACCCTTCTCCAGAGTGGCTGTTGGCAATTTACATCCCGCCCATCAGCGTAGCAAGGCTCCCATTTCTCCATGGCCTGTCCTGCATTTCTGGTTTTGACAGTTTTTTCCGCATGGCCCTTTTGACCGATGGGAAGCGAGACTTCTTTGTAGCGCTGATTTGCCTTTCCAGGTTGCTTGGTTGGCCAAAAAGGGCGTATGCGTTTTTTCCTGAATATATTCAGGAAAAAACGCATACGCCCTTTTTGGCCAAGGGCATCATTGTCGACGTTTTGCCGCTTTTCATGTGCTTTAAAGGCGATTCGAATCGACCTCCTGAAATCTGTTTCCTGCAATTCTGCCTTGCTTTCAAATCCTCTTCGTTGCCTTCCCTCAATATATTTGTGGACGAGAGTTATCATTTATAACTCTGCAGGTTTGTGAATTGCAGTGCCCCTGAGCTCCATTTTTCAACTCGCTTTTTTGGGAGCTGGCCGCAAAAGCGCAGGATTGCCTCAGGCCCTATTCTGCTTCCGGGCGGCAGGCTGAGCCTGTGGTTAATTCTTCTTCCTGATGGGAAAATAGAGTGACCTGTGCCTGTCCCAACACCTAGAGCTAGTCTCTCATTGGCTCCCCCTCTTCCCGTTCATCCTCAGGACAAATTGCAAGCTGTACGGAACGGGAGGTTACAGGTGCTGATTCTCCAAGGAGGGAGATTGCTAGTAAAGCGGCTGGAATGGCGAACCCGAGCACAAGGAGATGAGAAATGAGGTGCGTTTTAGAAACCTTTCCCGATCACACGGTGTACCACCTTCTGGGTTTCTCATGCATATTTTCGAGGTAGGAAGATGCCCTTGAACCTGGAGATTTGGGACCCATGGGATGGGTAACAGGCAGTATTACTTTAAAGGCTCTGCGTTTGCTCCCCCAACCTCACCAAACCTCTCAGCCCCGAGAGTGTCCACCCTTATGTCTCATCCAGCTGTGGGTCTAGATATGGTCAATCCAGGTTGCATCACAGCCCCTGAACGAATTTTGTAAGAATTTCTCTCTCTTTCACTGTCTGTGTTTCACGGGTTTTTAAAAGTAATTTATTTTTATAATGGGGTTTAGCTGCTTTTCACGGCTGTGTTTCTGCCGCTTTACAGCCACTTGACTCACTTCCAGAGAGATATCAATACATAGGTTTTAAGATTCTTACTAGTCAGATATATTCTTGTGCGGTGAATAGGGGGTGTGGAGTCCAGTTCACTGAGCAAGGAGTAGGTCTTTCTATTACATATTGGGTTTATGGAACGGTATCTGAGCTCATTTGAAACCCTTGTTTTATGCATCACCCCACCCCACCTTTCCCGTTAAGCAGCCATAGTGTGTTTTGTAAACTTGTGACTCTGTTCTGTTTTGTAATTCAGTTCAAGTGTAGCGGTTTTTACATTCCCTCTATAAGTGATAGCTTATGATAAGTGTCTTTTTCTGTGTGACTTATTTCACTTAGAATCGTCGTAGCTAAAGCCACTCATCATGCTGCTACTAGCCTTATGACATTGATTTCATGGCTGAGTGATATTCCATTGTACATAAGGACCACCACTTCTTTATCCATTTTTCTCTTTCCTGGGATATTTGAGGTGTCATGAAGTGGAGGTTCTTGTCAACAGAGCAGCCCTAAACTTTGTGGTGCCTGTGTCTTGCTGATTTTTAGTTTTCCCAATTTATATGCCCATGAGTGGAAGTGCCCTATGCGCTGTAAGCTGTGTTTTTTCGATGTTTCAGGACACACCGTACACTTCTCCAGAGTGGCTGTTGGCAATTTACATCCCGCCCATCAGCGTAGCAAGGCTCCCATTTCTCCATGGCCTGTCCTGCATTTCTGGTTTTGACAGTTTTTTCCGCATGGCCCTTTTGACCGATGGGAAGCGAGACTTCTTTGTAGCGCTGATTTGCCTTTCCAGGTTGCTTGGTTGGCCAAAAAGGGCGTATGCGTTTTTTCCTGAATATATTCAGGAAAAAACGCATACGCCCTTTTTGGCCAAGGGCATCATTGTCGACGTTTTGCCGCTTTTCATGTGCTTTAAAGGCGATTCGAATCGACCTCCTGAAATCTGTTTCCTGCAATTCTGCCTTGCTTTCAGATCCTCTTCGTTGCCTTCCCTCAATATATTTGTGGACGAGAGTTATCATTTATAACTCTGCAGGTTTGTGAATTGCAGTGCCCCTGAGCTCCATTTTTCAACTCGCTTTTTTGGGAGCTGGCCGCAAAAGCGCAGGATTGCCTCAGGCCCTATTCTGGTTCCGGGCGGCAGGCTGAGCCTGTGGTTAATTCTTCTTCCTGATGGGAAAATAGAGTGACCTGTGCCTGTCCCAACACCTAGAGCTAGTCTCTCATTGGCTCCCCCTCTTCCCGTTCATCCTCAGGACAAATTGCAAGCTGTACGGAACGGGAGGTTAAAGGTGCTGATTCTCCAAGGAGGGAGAATGCTAGTAAAGCGGCTGGAATGGCGAACCCGAGCACAAGAAGATGAGAAATGAGGTGCGTTTTAGAAACCTTTCCCGATCACATGGTGTACCACCTTCTGGGTTTCTCATGCATGTTTTCGAGGTAGGAAGATGCCCTTGAACCTGGAGATTTGGGACCCATGGGATGGGTAACAGGCAGTATTACTTTAAAGGCTCTGCGTTTGCTCCCCCAACCTCACCAAACCTCTCAGCCCCGAGAGTGTCCACCCTTATGTCTCATCCAGCTGTGGGTCTAGATATGGTCAATCCAGGTTGCATCACAGCCCCTGAACGAATTTTGTAAGAATTTCTCTCTCTTTCACTGTCTGTGTTTCACGGGTTTTTAAAAGTAATTTATTTTTATAATGGGGTTTAGCTGCTTTTCACGGCTGTGTTTCTGCCGCTTTACAGCCACTTGACTCACTTCCAGAGAGATATCAATACATAGGTTTTAAGATTCTTACTAGTCAGATATATTCTTGTGCGGTGAATAGGGGGTGTGGAGTCCAGTTCACTGAGCAAGGAGTAGGTCTTTCTATTACATATTGGGTTTATGGAACGGTATCTGAGCTCATTTGAAACCCTTGTTTTATGCATCACCCCACCCCACCTTTCCCGTTAAGCAGCCATAGTGTGTTTTGTAAACTTGTGACTCTGTTCTGTTTTGTAATTCAGTTCAAGTGTAGCGGTTTTTACATTCCCTCTATAAGTGATAGCTTATGATAAGTGTCTTTTTCTGTGTGACTTATTTCACTTAGAATCGTCGTAGCTAAAGCCACTCATCATGCTGCTACTAGCCTTATGACATTGATTTCATGGCTGAGTGATATTCCATTGTACATAAGGACCACCACTTCTTTATCCATTTTTCTCTTTCCTGGGATATTTGAGGTGTCATGAAGTGGAGGTTCTTGTCAAAAGAGCAGCCCTAAACTTTGGGGTGCCTGTGTCTTGCTGATTTTTAGTTTTCCCAATTTATACGCCCATGAGTGGAAGTGCCCTATGCGCTCTAAGCTGTGTTTTTTCGATGTTTCAGGACACACCGTACACTTCTCCAGAGTGGCTGTTGGCAATTTACATCCCGCCCATCAGCGTAGCAAGGCTCCCATTTCTCCATGGCCTGTCCTGCATTTCTGGTTTTGACAGTTTTTTCCGCATGGCCCTTTTGACCGATGGGAAGCGAGACTTCTTTGTAGCGCTGATTTGCCTTTCCAGGTTGCTTGGTTGGCCAAAAAGGGCGTATGCGTTTTTTCCTGAATATATTCAGGAAAAAACGCATACGCCCTTTTTGGCCAAGGGCATCATTGTCGACGTTTTGCCGCTTTTCATGTGCTTTAAAGGCGATTCGAATCGACCTCCTGAAATCTGTTTCCTGCAATTCTGCCTTGCTTTCAGATCCTCTTCGTTGCCTTCCCTCAATATATTTGTGGACGAGAGTTATCATTTATAACTCTGCAGGTTTGTGAATTGCAGTGCCCCTGAGCTCCATTTTTCAACTCGCTTTTTTGGGAGCTGGCCGCAAAAGCGCAGGATTGCCTCAGGCCCTATTCTGGTTCCGGGCGGCAGGCTGAGCCTGTGGTTAATTCTTCTTCCTGATGGGAAAATAGAGTGACCTGTGCCTGTCCCAACACCTAGAGCTAGTCTCTCATTGGCTCCCCCTCTTCCCGTTCATCCTCAGGACAAATTGCAAGCTGTACGGAACGGGAGGTTACAGGTGCTGATTCTCCAAGGAGGGAGATTGCTAGTAAAGCGGCTGGAATGGCGAACCCGAGCACAAGGAGATGAGAAATGAGGTGCGTTTTAGAAACCTTTCCCGATCACACGGTGTACCACCTTCTGGGTTTCTCATGCATATTTTCGAGGTAGGAAGATGCCCTTGAACCTGGAGATTTGGGACCCATGGGATGGGTAACAGGCAGTATTACTTTAAAGGCTCTGCGTTTGCTCCCCCAACCTCACCAAACCTCTCAGCCCCGAGAGTGTCCACCCTTATGTCTCATCCAGCTGTGGGTCTAGATATGGTCAATCCAGGTTGCATCACAGCCGCTGAACGAATTTTGTAAGAATTTCTCTCTCTTTCACTGTCTGTGTTTCACGGGTTTTTAAAAGTAATTTATTTTTATAATGGGGTTTAGCTGCTTTTCACGGCTGTGTTTCTGCCGCTTTACACCCACTTGACTCACTTCCAGAGAGATATCAATACATAGGTTTTATGATTCTTACTAGTCAGATATATTCTTGTGCGGTGAATAGGGGGTGTGGAGTCCAGTTCACTGAGCAAGGAGTAGGTCTTTCTATTACATATTGGGTTTATGGAACGGTATCTGAGCTCATTTGAAACCCTTGTTTTATGCATCACCCCACCCCACCTTTCCCGTTAAGCAGCCATAGTGTGTTTTGTAAACGTGTGACTCTGTTCTGTTTTGTAATTCAGTTCAAGTGTAGCGGTTTTTACATTCCCTCTATAAGTGATAGCTTATGATAAGTGTCTTTTTCTGTGTGACTTATTTCACTTAGAATCGTCGTAGCTAAAGCCACTCATCATGCTGCTACTAGCCTTATGACATTGATTTCATGGCTGAGTGATATTCCATTGTACATAAGGACCACCACTTCTTTATCCATTTTTCTCTTTCCTGGGATATTTGAGGTGTCATGAAGTGGAGGTTCTTGTCAACAGAGCAGCCCTAAACTTTGGGGTGCCGGTGTCTTGCTGATTTTTAGTTTTTCCAATTTATACGCCCATGAGTGGAAGTGCCCTATGCGCTGTAAGCTGTGTTTTTTCGATGTTTCAGGACACACCGTACACTTCTCCAGAGTGGCTGTTGGCAATTTACATCCCGCCCATCAGCGTAGCAAGGCTCCCATTTCTCCATGGCCTGTCCTGCATTTCTGGTTTTGACAGTTTTTTCCGCATGGCCCTTTTGACCGATGGGAAGCGAGACTTCTTTGTAGCGCTGATTTGCCTTTCCAGGTTGCTTGGTTGGCCAAAAAGGGCGTATGCGTTTTTTCCTGAATATATTCAGGAAAAAACGCATACGCCCTTTTTGGCCAAGGGCATCATTGTCGACGTTTTGCCGCTTTTCATGTGCTTTAAAGGCGATTCGAATCGACCTCCTGAAATCTGTTTCCTGCAATTCTGCCTTGCTTTCAGATCCTCTTCGTTGCCTTCCCTCAATATATTTGTGGACGAGAGTTATCATTTATAACTCTGCAGGTTTGTGAATTGCAGTGCCCCTGAGCTCCATTTTTCAACTCGCTTTTTTGGGAGCTGGCCGCAAAAGCGCAGGATTGCCTCAGGCCCTATTCTGCTTCCGGGCGGCAGGCTGAGCCTGTGGTTAATTCTTCTTCCTGATGGGAAAATAGAGTGACCTGTGCCTGTCCCAACACCTAGAGCTAGTCTCTCATTGGCTCCCCCTCTTCCCGTTCATCCTCAGGACAAATTGCAAGCTGTACGGAACGGGAGGTTACAGGTGCTGATTCTCCAAGGAGGGAGATTGCTAGTAAAGCGGCTGGAATGGCGAACCCGAGCACAAGGAGATGAGAAATGAGGTGCGTTTTAGAAACCTTTCCCGATCACACGGTGTACCACCTTCTGGGTTTCTCATGCATGTTTTCGAGGTAGGAAGATGCCCTTGAACCTGGAGATTTGGGACCCATGGGATGGGTAACAGGCAGTATTACTTTAAAGGCTCTGCGTTTGCTCCCCCAACCTCACCAAACCTCTCAGCCCCGAGAGTGTCCACCCTTATGTCTCATCCAGCTGTGGGTCTAGATATGGTCAATCCAGGTTGCATCACAGCCCCTGAACGAATTTTGTAAGAATTTCTCCCTCTTTCACTGTCTGTGTTTCACGGGTTTTTAAAAGTAATTTATTTTTATAATGGGGTTTAGCTGCTTTTCACGGCTGTGTTTCTGCCGCTTTACAGCCACTTGACTCACTTCCAGAGAGATATCAATACATAGGTTTTAAGATTCTTACTAGTCAGATATATTCTTGTGCGGTGAATAGGGGGTGTGGAGTCCAGTTCACTGAGCAAGGAGTAGGTCTTTCTATTACATATTGGGTTTATGGAACGGTATCTGAGCTCATTTGAAACCCTTGTTTTATGCATCACCCCACCCCACCTTTCCCGTTAAGCAGCCATAGTGTGTTTTGTAAACTTGTGACTCTGTTCTGTTTTGTAATTCAGTTCAAGTGTAGCGGTTTTTACATTCCCTCTATAAGTGATAGCTTATGATAAGTGTCTTTTTCTGTGTGACTTATTTCACTTAGAATCGTCGTAGCTAAAGCCACTCATCATGCTGCTACTAGCCTTATGACATTGATTTCATGGCTGAGTGATATTCCATTGTACATAAGGACCACCACTTCTTTATCCATTTTTCTCTTTCCTGGGATATTTGAGGTGTCATGAAGTGGAGGTTCTTGTCAAAAGAGCAGCCCTAAACTTTGGGGTGCCTGTGTCTTGCTGATTTTTAGTTTTCCCAATTTATACGCCCATGAGTGGAAGTGCCCTATGCGCTCTAAGCTGTGTTTTTTCGATGTTTCAGGACACACCGTACCCTTCTCCAGAGTGGCTGTTGGCAATTTACATCCCGCCCATCAGCGTAGCAAGGCTCCCATTTCTCCATGGCCTGTCCTGCATTTCTGGTTTTGACACTTTTTTCCGCATGGCCCTTTTGACCGGTGGGAAGCGAGACTTCTTTGTAGCGCTGATTTGCCTTTCCAGGTTGCTTGGTTGGCCAAAAAGGGCGTATGCGTTTTTTCCTGAATATATTCAGGAAAAAACGCATACGCCCTTTTTGGCCAAGGGCATCATTGTCGACGTTTTGCCGCTTTTCATGTGCTTTAAAGGCGATTCGAATCGACCTCCTGAAATCTGTTTCCTGCAATTCTGCCTTGCTTTCAGATCCTCTTCGTTGCCTTCCCTCAATATATTTGTGGACGAGAGTTATCATTTATAACTCTGCAGGTTTGTGAATTGCAGTGCCCCTGAGCTCCATTTTTCAACTCGCTTTTTTGGGAGCTGGCCGCAAAAGCGCAGGATTGCCTCAGGCCCTATTCTGCTTCCGGGCGGCAGGCTGAGCCTGTGGTTAATTCTTCTTCCTGATGGGAAAATAGAGTGACCTGTGCCTGTCCCAACACCTAGAGCTAGTCTCTCATTGGCTCCCCCTCTTCCCGTTCATCCTCAGGACAAATTGCAAGCTGTACGGAACGGGAGGTTACAGGTGCTGATTCTCCAAGGAGGGAGATTGCTAGTAAAGCGGCTGGAATGGCGAACCCGAGCACAAGGAGATGAGAAATGAGGTGCGTTTTAGAAACCTTTCCCGATCACACGGTGTACCACCTTCTGGGTTTCTCATGCATGTTTTCGAGGTAGGAAGATGCCCTTGAACCTGGAGATTTGGGACCCATGGGATGGGTAACAGGCAGTATTACTTTAAAGGCTCTGCGTTTGCTCCCCCAACCTCACCAAACCTCTCAGCCCCGAGAGTGTCCACCCTTATGTCTCATCCAGCTGTGGGTCTAGATATGGTCAATCCAGGTTGCATCACAGCCCCTGAACGAATTTTGTAAGAATTTCTCCCTCTTTCACTGTCTGTGTTTCACGGGTTTTTAAAAGTAATTTATTTTTATAATGGGGTTTAGCTGCTTTTCACGGCTGTGTTTCTGCCGCTTTACAGCCACTTGACTCACTTCCAGAGAGATATCAATACATAGGTTTTAAGATTCTTACTAGTCAGATATATTCTTGTGCGGTGAATAGGGGGTGTGGAGTCCAGTTCACTGAGCAAGGAGTAGGTCTTTCTATTACATATTGGGTTTATGGAACGGTATCTGAGCTCATTTGAAACCCTTGTTTTATGCATCACCCCACCCCACCTTTCCCGTTAAGCAGCCATAGTGTGTTTTGTAAACTTGTGACTCTGTTCTGTTTTGTAATTCAGTTCAAGTGTAGCGTTTTTTACATTCCCTCTATAAGTGATAGCTTATGATAAGTGTCTTTTTCTGTGTGACTTATTTCACTTAGAATCGTCGTAGCTAAAGCCACTCATCATGCTGCTACTAGCCTTATGACATTGATTTCATGGCTGAGTGATATTCCATTGTACATAAGGACCACCACTTCTTTATCCATTTTTCTCTTTCCTGGGATATTTGAGGTGTCATGAAGTGGAGGTTCTTGTCAAAAGAGCAGCCCTAAACTTTGGGGTGCCTGTGTCTTGCTGATTTTTAGTTTTCCCAATTTATATGCCCATGAGTGGAAGTGCCCTATGCGCTCTAAGCTGTGTTTTTTCGATGTTTCAGGACACACCGTACCCTTCTCCAGAGTGGCTGTTGGCAATTTACATCCCGCCCATCAGCGTAGCAAGGCTCCCATTTCTCCATGGCCTGTCCTGCATTTCTGGTTTTGACACTTTTTTCCGCATGGCCCTTTTGACCGGTGGGAAGCGAGACTTCTTTGTAGCGCTGATTTGCCTTTCCAGGTTGCTTGGTTGGCCAAAAAGGGCGTATGCGTTTTTTCCTGAATATATTCAGGAAAAAACGCATACGCCCTTTTTGGCCAAGGGCATCATTGTCGACGTTTTGCCGCTTTTCATGTGCTTTAAAGGCGATTCGAATCGACCTCCTGAAATCTGTTTCCTGCAATTCTGCCTTGCTTTCAGATCCTCTTCGTTGCCTTCCCTCAATATATTTGTGGACGAGAGTTATCATTTATAACTCTGCAGGTTTGTGAATTGCAGTGCCCCTGAGCTCCATTTTTCAACTCGCTTTTTTGGGAGCTGGCCGCAAAAGCGCAGGATTGCCTCAGGCCCTATTCTGGTTCCGGGCGGCAGGCTGAGCCTGTGGTTAATTCTTCTTCCTGATGGGAAAATAGAGTGACCTGTGCCTGTCCCAACACCTAGAGCTAGTCTCTCATTGGCTCCCCCTCTTCCCGTTCATCCTCAGGACAAATTGCAAGCTGTACGGAACGGGAGGTTACAGGTGCTGATTCTCCAAGGAGGGAGATTGCTAGTAAAGCGGCTGGAATGGCGAACCCGAGCACAAGGAGATGAGAAATGAGGTGCGTTTTAGAAACCTTTCCCGATCACACGGTGTACCACCTTCTGGGTTTCTCATGCATGTTTTCGAGGTAGGAAGATGCCCTTGAACCTGGAGATTTGGGACCCATGGGATGGGTAACAGGCAGTATTACTTTAAAGGCTCTGCGTTTGCTCCCCCAACCTCACCAAACCTCTCAGCCCCGAGAGTGTCCACCCTTATGTCTCATCCAGCTGTGGGTCTAGATATGGTCAATCCAGGTTGCATCACAGCCCCTGAACGAATTTTGTAAGAATTTCTCCCTCTTTCACTGTCTGTGTTTCACGGGTTTTTAAAAGTAATTTATTTTTATAATGGGGTTTAGCTGCTTTTCACGGCTGTGTTTCTGCCGCTTTACAGCCACTTGACTCACTTCCAGAGAGATATCAATACATAGGTTTTAAGATTCTTACTAGTCAGATATATTCTTGTGCGGTGAATAGGGGGTGTGGAGTCCAGTTCACTGAGCAAGGAGTAGGTCTTTCTATTACATATTGGGTTTATGGAACGGTATCTGAGCTCATTTGAAACCCTTGTTTTATGCATCACCCCACCCCACCTTTCCCGTTAAGCAGCCATAGTGTGTTTTGTAAACTTGTGACTCTGTTCTGTTTTGTAATTCAGTTCAAGTGTAGCGTTTTTTACATTCCCTCTATAAGTGATAGCTTATGATAAGTGTCTTTTTCTGTGTGACTTATTTCACTTAGAATCGTCGTAGCTAAAGCCACTCATCATGCTGCTACTAGCCTTATGACATTGATTTCATGGCTGAGTGATATTCCATTGTACATAAGGACCACCACTTCTTTATCCATTTTTCTCTTTCCTGGGATATTTGAGGTGTCATGAAGTGGAGGTTCTTGTCAAAAGAGCAGCCCTAAACTTTGGGGTGCCTGTGTCTTGCTGATTTTTAGTTTTCCCAATTTATATGCCCATGAGTGGAAGTGCCCTATGCGCTCTAAGCTGTGTTTTTTCGATGTTTCAGGACACACCGTACCCTTCTCCAGAGTGGCTGTTGGCAATTTACATCCCGCCCATCAGCGTAGCAAGGCTCCCATTTCTCCATGGCCTGTCCTGCATTTCTGGTTTTGACACTTTTTTCCGCATGGCCCTTTTGACCGGTGGGAAGCGAGACTTCTTTGTAGCGCTGATTTGCCTTTCCAGGTTGCTTGGTTGGCCAAAAAGGGCGTATGCGTTTTTTCCTGAATATATTCAGGAAAAAACGCATACGCCCTTTTTGGCCAAGGGCATCATTGTCGACGTTTTGCCGCTTTTCATGTGCTTTAAAGGCGATTCGAATCGACCTCCTGAAATCTGTTTCCTGCAATTCTGCCTTGCTTTCAGATCCTCTTCGTTGCCTTCCCTCAATATATTTGTGGACGAGAGTTATCATTTATAACTCTGCAGGTTTGTGAATTGCAGTGCCCCTGAGCTCCATTTTTCAACTCGCTTTTTTGGGAGCTGGCCGCAAAAGCGCAGGATTGCCTCAGGCCCTATTCTGCTTCCGGGCGGCAGGCTGAGCCTGTGGTTAATTCTTCTTCCTGATGGGAAAATAGAGTGACCTGTGCCTGTCCCAACACCTAGAGCTAGTCTCTCATTGGCTCCCCCTCTTCCCGTTCATCCTCAGGACAAATTGCAAGCTGTACGGAACGGGAGGTTACAGGTGCTGATTCTCCAAGGAGGGAGATTGCTAGTAAAGCGGCTGGAATGGCGAACCCGAGCACAAGGAGATGAGAAATGAGGTGCGTTTTAGAAACCTTTCCCGATCACACGGTGTACCACCTTCTGGGTTTCTCATGCATGTTTTCGAGGTAGGAAGATGCCCTTGAACCTGGAGATTTGGGACCCATGGGATGGGTAACAGGCAGTATTACTTTAAAGGCTCTGCGTTTGCTCCCCCAACCTCACCAAACCTCTCAGCCCCGAGAGTGTCCACCCTTATGTCTCATCCAGCTGTGGGTCTAGATATGGTCAATCCAGGTTGCATCACAGCCCCTGAACGAATTTTGTAAGAATTTCTCTCTCTTTCACTGTCTGTGTTTCACGGGTTTTTAAAAGTAATTTATTTTTATAATGGGGTTTAGCTGCTTTTCACGGCTGTGTTTCTGCCGCTTTACAGCCACTTGACTCACTTCCAGAGAGATATCAATACATAGGTTTTAAGATTCTTACTAGTCAGATATATTCTTGTGCGGTGAATAGGGGGTGTGGAGTCCAGTTCACTGAGCAAGGAGTAGGTCTTTCTATTACATATTGGGTTTATGGAACGGTATCTGAGCTCATTTGAAACCCTTGTTTTATGCATCACCCCACCCCACCTTTCCCGTTAAGCAGCCATAGTGTGTTTTGTAAACTTGTGACTCTGTTCTGTTTTGTAATTCAGTTCAAGTGTAGCGGTTTTTACATTCCCTCTATAAGTGATAGCTTATGATAAGTGTCTTTTTCTGTGTGACTTATTTCACTTAGAATCGTCGTAGCTAAAGCCACTCATCATGCTGCTACTAGCCTTATGACATTGATTTCATGGCTGAGTGATATTCCATTGTACATAAGGACCACCACTTCTTTATCCATTTTTCTCTTTCCTGGGATATTTGAGGTGTCATGAAGTGGAGGTTCTTGTCAAAAGAGCAGCCCTAAACTTTGGGGTGCCTGTGTCTTGCTGATTTTTAGTTTTCCCAATTTATATGCCCATGAGTGGAAGTGCCCTATGCGCTCTAAGCTGTGTTTTTTCGATGTTTCAGGACACACCGTACCCTTCTCCAGAGTGGCTGTTGGCAATTTACATCCCGCCCATCAGCGTAGCAAGGCTCCCATTTCTCCATGGCCTGTCCTGCATTTCTGGTTTTGACACTTTTTTCCGCATGGCCCTTTTGACCGGTGGGAAGCGAGACTTCTTTGTAGCGCTGATTTGCCTTTCCAGGTTGCTTGGTTGGCCAAAAAGGGCGTATGCGTTTTTTCCTGAATATATTCAGGAAAAAACGCATACGCCCTTTTTGGCCAAGGGCATCATTGTCGACGTTTTGCCGCTTTTCATGTGCTTTAAAGGCGATTCGAATCGACCTCCTGAAATCTGTTTCCTGCAATTCTGCCTTGCTTTCAGATCCTCTTCGTTGCCTTCCCTCAATATATTTGTGGACGAGAGTTATCATTTATAACTCTGCAGGTTTGTGAATTGCAGTGCCCCTGAGCTCCATTTTTCAACTCGCTTTTTTGGGAGCTGGCCGCAAAAGCGCAGGATTGCCTCAGGCCCTATTCTGGTTCCGGGCGGCAGGCTGAGCCTGTGGTTAATTCTTCTTCCTGATGGGAAAATAGAGTGACCTGTGCCTGTCCCAACACCTAGAGCTAGTCTCTCATTGGCTCCCCCTCTTCCCGTTCATCCTCAGGACAAATTGCAAGCTGTACGGAATGGGAGGTTACAGGTGCTGATTCTCCAAGGAGGGAGATTGCTAGTAAAGCGGCTGGAATGGCGAACCCGAGCACAAGGAGATGAGAAATGAGGTGCGTTTTAGAAACCTTTCCCGATCACACGGTGTACCACCTTCTGGGTTTCTCATGCATGTTTTCGAGGTAGGAAGATGCCCTTGAACCTGGAGATTTGGGACCCATGGGATGGGTAACAGGCAGTATTACTTTAAAGGCTCTGCGTTTGCTCCCCCAACCTCACCAAACCTCTCAGCCCCGAGAGTGTCCACCCTTATGTCTCATCCAGCTGTGGGTCTAGATATGGTCAATCCAGGTTGCATCACAGCCCCTGAACGAATTTTGTAAGAATTTCTCTCTCTTTCACTGTCTGTGTTTCACGGGTTTTTAAAAGTAATTTATTTTTATAATGGGGTTTAGCTGCTTTTCACGGCTGTGTTTCTGCCGCTTTACAGCCACTTGACTCACTTCCAGAGAGATATCAATACATAGGTTTTAAGATTCTTACTAGTCAGATATATTCTTGTGCGGTGAATAGGGGGTGTGGAGTCCAGTTCACTGAGCAAGGAGTAGGTCTTTCTATTACATATTGGGTTTATGGAACGGTATCTGAGCTCATTTGAAACCCTTGTTTTATGCATCACCCCACCCCACCTTTCCCGTTAAGCAGCCATAGTGTGTTTTGTAAACTTGTGACTCTGTTCTGTTTTGTAATTCAGTTCAAGTGTAGCGGTTTTTACATTCCCTCTATAAGTGATAGCTTATGATAAGTGTCTTTTTCTGTGTGACTTATTTCACTTAGAATCGTCGTAGCTAAAGCCACTCATCATGCTGCTACTAGCCTTATGACATTGATTTCATGGCTGAGTGATATTCCATTGTACATAAGGACCACCACTTCTTTATCCATTTTTCTCTTTCCTGGGATATTTGAGGTGTCATGAAGTGGAGGTTCTTGTCAACAGAGCAGCCCTAAACTTTGGGGTGCCGGTGTCTTGCTGATTTTTAGTTTTTCCAATTTATACGCCCATGAGTGGAAGTGCCCTATGCGCTGTAAGCTGTGTTTTTTCGATGTTTCAGGACACACCGTACACTTCTCCATAGTGGCTGTTGGCAATTTACATCCCGCCCATCAGCGTAGCAAGGCTCCCATTTCTCCATGGCCTGTCCTGCATTTCTGGTTTTGACAGTTTTTTCCGCATGGCCCTTTTGACCGGTGGGAAGCGAGACTTCTTTGTAGCGCTGATTTGCCTTTCCAGGTTGCTTGGTTGGCCAAAAAGGGCGTATGCGTTTTTTCCTGAATATATTCAGGAAAAAACGCATACGCCCTTTTTGGCCAAGGGCATCATTGTCGACGTTTTGCCGCTTTTCATGTGCTTTAAAGGCGATTCGAATCGACCTCCTGAAATCTGTTTCCTGCAATTCTGCCTTGCTTTCAGATCCTCTTCGTTGCCTTCCCTCAATATATTTGTGGACGAGAGTTATCATTTATAACTCTGCAGGTTTGTGAATTGCAGTGCCCCTGAGCTCCATTTTTCAACTCGCTTTTTTGGGAGCTGGCCGCAAAAGCGCAGGATTGCCTCAGGCCCTATTCTGCTTCCCGGCGGCAGGCTGAGCCTGTGGTTAATTCTTCTTCCTGATGGGAAAATAGAGTGACCTGTGCCTGTCCCAACACCTAGAGCTAGTCTCTCATTGGCTCCCCCTCTTCCCGTTCATCCTCAGGACAAATTGCAAGCTGTACGGAACGGGAGGTTACAGGTGCTGATTCTCCAAGGAGGGAGATTGCTAGTAAAGCGGCTGGAATGGCGAACCCGAGCACAAGGAGATGAGAAATGAGGTGCGTTTTAGAAACCTTTCCCGATCACACGGTGTACCACCTTCTGGGTTTCTCATGCATGTTTTCGAGGTAGGAAGATGCCCTTGAACCTGGAGATTTGGGACCCATGGGATGGGTAACAGGCAGTATTACTTTAAAGGCTCTGCGTTTGCTCCCCCAACCTCACCAAACCTCTCAGCCCCGAGAGTGTCCACCCTTATGTCTCATCCAGCTGTGGGTCTAGATATGGTCAATCCAGGTTGCATCACAGCCCCTGAACGAATTTTGTAAGAATTTCTCTCTCTTTCACTGTCTGTGTTTCACGGGTTTTTAAAAGTAATTTATTTTTATAATGGGGTTTAGCTGCTTTTCACGGCTGTGTTTCTGCCGCTTTACAGCCACTTGACTCACTTCCAGAGAGATATCAATACATAGGTTTTAAGATTCTTACTAGTCAGATATATTCTTGTGCGGTGAATAGGGGGTGTGGAGTCCAGTTCACTGAGCAAGGAGTAGGTCTTTCTATTACATATTGGGTTTATGGAACGGTATCTGAGCTCATTTGAAACCCTTGTTTTATGCATCACCCCACCCCACCTTTCCCGTTAAGCAGCCATAGTGTGTTTTGTAAACTTGTGACTCTGTTCTGTTTTGTAATTCAGTTCAAGTGTAGCGGTTTTTACATTCCCTCTATAAGTGATAGCTTATGATAAGTGTCTTTTTCTGTGTGACTTATTTCACTTAGAATCGTCGTAGCTAAAGCCACTCATCATGCTGCTACTAGCCTTATGACATTGATTTCATGGCTGAGTGATATTCCATTGTACATAAGGACCACCACTTCTTTATCCATTGTTCTCTTTCCTGGGATATTTGAGGTGTCATGAAGTGGAGGTTCTTGTCAAAAGAGCAGCCCTAAACTTTGGGGTGCCTGTGTCTTGCTGATTTTTAGTTTTCCCAATTTATACGCCCATGAGTGGAAGTGCCCTATGCGCTCTAAGCTGTGTTTTTTCGATGTTTCAGGACACACCGTACACTTCTCCATAGTGGCTGTTGGCAATTTACATCCCGCCCATCAGCGTAGCAAGGCTCCCATTTCTCCATGGCCTGTCCTGCATTTCTGGTTTTGACAGTTTTTTCCGCATGGCCCTTTTGACCGATGGGAAGCGAGACTTCTTTGTAGCGCTGATTTGCCTTTCCAGGTTGCTTGGTTGGCCAAAAAGGGCGTATGCGTTTTTTCCTGAATATATTCAGGAAAAAACGCATACGCCCTTTTTGGCCAAGGGCATCATTGTCGACGTTTTGCCGCTTTTCATGTGCTTTAAAGGCGATTCGAATCGACCTCCTGAAATCTGTTTCCTGCAATTCTGCCTTGCTTTCAGATCCTCTTCGTTGCCTTCCCTCAATATATTTGTGGACGAGAGTTATCATTTATAACTCTGCAGGTTTGTGAATTGCAGTGCCCCTGAGCTCCATTTTTCAACTCGCTTTTTTGGGAGCTGGCCGCAAAAGCGCAGGATTGCCTCAGGCCCTATTCTGCTTCCGGGCGGCAGGCTGAGCCTGTGGTTAATTCTTCTTCCTGATGGGAAAATAGAGTGACCTGTGCCTGTCCCAACACCTAGAGCTAGTCTCTCATTGGCTCCCCCTCTTCCCGTTCATCCTCAGGACAAATTGCAAGCTGTACGGAACGGGAGGTTACAGGTGCTGATTCTCCAAGGAGGGAGATTGCTAGTAAAGCGGCTGGAATGGCGAACCCGAGCACAAGGAGATGAGAAATGAGGTGCGTTTTAGAAACCTTTCCCGATCACACGGTGTACCACCTTCTGGGTTTCTCATGCATGTTTTCGAGGTAGGAAGATGCCCTTGAACCTGGAGATTTGGGACCCATGGGATGGGTAACAGGCAGTATTACTTTAAAGGCTCTGCGTTTGCTCCCCCAACCTCACCAAACCTCTCAGCCCCGAGAGTGTCCACCCTTATGTCTCATCCAGCTGTGGGTCTAGATATGGTCAATCCAGGTTGCATCACAGCCCCTGAACGAATTTTGTAAGAATTTCTCTCTCTTTCACTGTCTGTGTTTCACGGGTTTTTAAAAGTAATTTATTTTTATAATGGGGTTTAGCTGCTTTTCACGGCTGTGTTTCTGCCGCTTTACAGCCACTTGACTCACTTCCAGAGAGATATCAATACATAGGTTTTATGATTCTTACTAGTCAGATATATTCTTGTGCGGTGAACAGGGGGTGTGGAGTCCAGTTCACTGAGCAAGGAGTAGGTCTTTCTATTACATATTGGGTTTATGGAACGGTATCTGAGCTCATTTGAAACCCTTGTTTTATGCATCACCCCACCCCACCTTTCCCGTTAAGCAGCCATAGTGTGTTTTGTAAACTTGTGACTCTGTTCTGTTTTGTAATTCAGTTCAAGTGTAGCGGTTTTTACATTCCCTCTATAAGTGATAGCTTATGATAAGTGTCTTTTTCTGTGTGACTTATTTCACTTAGAATCGTCGTAGCTAAAGCCACTCATCATGCTGCTACTAGCCTTATGACATTGATTTCATGGCTGAGTGATATTCCATTGTACATAAGGACCACCACTTCTTTATCCATTTTTCTCTTTCCTGGGATATTTGAGGTGTCATGAAGTGGAGGTTCTTCTCAAAAGAGCAGCCCTAAACTTTGGGGTGCCTGTGTCTTGCTGATTTTTAGTTTTCCCAATTTATACGCCCATGAGTGGAAGTGCCCTATGCGCTCTAAGCTGTGTTTTTTCGATGTTTCAGGACACACCGTACCCTTCTCCAGAGTGGCTGTTGGCAATTTACATCCCGCCCATCAGCGTAGCAAGGCTCCCATTTCTCCATGGCCTGTCCTGCATTTCTGGTTTTGACAGTTTTTTCCGCATGGCCCTTTTGACCGATGGGAAGCGAGACTTCTTTGTAGCGCTGATTTGCCTTTCCAGGTTGCTTGGTTGGCCAAAAAGGGCGTATGCGTTTTTTCCTGAATATATTCAGGAAAAAACGCATACGCCCTTTTTGGCCAAGGGCATCATTGTCGACGTTTTGCCGCTTTTCATGTGCTTTAAAGGCGATTCGAATCGACCTCCTGAAATCTGTTTCCTGCAATTCTGCCTTGCTTTCAAATCCTCTTCGTTGCCTTCCCTCAATATATTTGTGGACGAGAGTTATCATTTATAACTCTGCAGGTTTGTGAATTGCAGTGCCCCTGAGCTCCATTTTTCAACTCGCTTTTTTGGGAGCTGGCCGCAAAAGCGCAGGATTGCCTCAGGCCCTATTCTGGTTCCGGGCGGCAGGCTGAGCCTGTGGTTAATTCTTCTTCCTGATGGGAAAATAGAGTGACCTGTGCCTGTCCCAACACCTAGAGCTAGTCTCTCATTGGCTCCCCCTCTTCCCGTTCATCCTCAGGACAAATTGCAAGCTGTACGGAACGGGAGGTTACAGGTGCTGATTCTCCAAGGAGGGAGATTGCTAGTAAAGCGGCTGGAATGGCGAACCCGAGCACAAGGAGATGAGAAATGAGGTGCGTTTTAGAAACCTTTCCCGATCACACGGTGTACCACCTTCTGGGTTTCTCATGCATATTTTCGAGGTAGGAAGATGCCCTTGAACCTGGAGATTTGGGACCCATGGGATGGGTAACAGGCAGTATTACTTTAAAGGCTCTGCGTTTGCTCCCCCAACCTCACCAAACCTCTCAGCCCCGAGAGTGTCCACCCTTATGTCTCATCCAGCTGTGGGTCTAGATATGGTCAATCCAGGTTGCATCACAGCCCCTGAACGAATTTTGTAAGAATTTCTCTCTCTTTCACTGTCTGTGTTTCACGGGTTTTTAAAAGTAATTTATTTTTATAATGGGGTTTAGCTGCTTTTCACGGCTGTGTTTCTGCCGCTTTACAGCCACTTGACTCACTTCCAGAGAGATATCAATACATAGGTTTTAAGATTCTTACTAGTCAGATATATTCTTGTGCGGTGAATAGGGGGTGTGGAGTCCAGTTCACTGAGCAAGGAGTAGGTCTTTCTATTACATATTGGGTTTATGGAACGGTATCTGAGCTCATTTGAAACCCTTGTTTTATGCATCACCCCACCCCACCTTTCCCGTTAAGCAGCCATAGTGTGTTTTGTAAACTTGTGACTCTGTTCTGTTTTGTAATTCAGTTCAAGTGTAGCGGTTTTTACATTCCCTCTATAAGTGATAGCTTATGATAAGTGTCTTTTTCTGTGTGACTTATTTCACTTAGAATCGTCGTAGCTAAAGCCACTCATCATGCTGCTACTAGCCTTATGACATTGATTTCATGGCTGAGTGATATTCCATTGTACATAAGGACCACCACTTCTTTATCCATTGTTCTCTTTCCTGGGATATTTGAGGTGTCATGAAGTGGAGGTTCTTGTCAAAAGAGCAGCCCTAAACTTTGGGGTGCCTGTGTCTTGCTGATTTTTAGTTTTCCCAATTTATACGCCCATGAGTGGAAGTGCCCTATGCGCTCTAAGCTGTGTTTTTTCGATGTTTCAGGACACACCGTACACTTCTCCAGAGTGGCTGTTGGCAATTTACATCCCGCCCATCAGCGTAGCAAGGCTCCCATTTCTCCATGGCCTGTCCTGCATTTCTGGTTTTGATACTTTTTTCCGCATGGCCCTTTTGACCGATGGGAAGCGAGACTTCTTTGTAGCGCTGATTTGCCTTTCCAGGTTGCTTGGTTGGCCAAAAAGGGCGTATGCATTTTTTCCTGAATATATTCAGGAAAAAACGCATACGCCCTTTTTGGCCAAGGGCATCATTGTCGACGTTTTGCCGCTTTTCATGTGCTTTAAAGGCGATTCGAATCGACCTCCTGAAATCTGTTTCCTGCAATTCTGCCTTGCTTTCAGATCCTCTTCGTTGCCTTCCCTCAATATATTTGTGGACGAGAGTTATCATTTATAACTCTGCAGGTTTGTGAATTGCAGTGCCCCTGAGCTCCATTTTTCAACTCGCTTTTTTGGGAGCTGGCCGCAAAAGCGCAGGATTGCCTCAGGCCCTATTCTGGTTCCGGGCGGCAGGCTGAGCCTGTGGTTAATTCTTCTTCCTGATGGGAAAATAGAGTGACCTGTGCCTGTCCCAACACCTAGAGCTAGTCTCTCATTGGCTCCCCCTCTTCCCGTTCATCCTCAGGACAAATTGCAAGCTGTACGGAACGGGAGGTTACAGGTGCTGATTCTCCAAGGAGGGAGATTGCTAGTAAAGCGGCTGGAATGGCGAACCCGAGCACAAGGAGATGAGAAATGAGGTGCGTTTTAGAAACCTTTCCCGATCACACGGTGTACCACCTTCTGGGTTTCTCATGCATGTTTTCGAGGTAGGAAGATGCCCTTGAACCTGGAGATTTGGGACCCATGGGATGGGTAACAGGCAGTATTACTTTAAAGGCTCTGCGTTTGCTCCCCCAACCTCACCAAACCTCTCAGCCCCGAGAGTGTCCACCCTTATGTCTCATCCAGCTGTGGGTCTAGATATGGTCAATCCAGGTTGCATCACAGCCCCTGAACGAATTTTGTAAGAATTTCTCTCTCTTTCACTGTCTGTGTTTCACGGGTTTTTAAAAGTAATTTATTTTTATAATGGGGTTTAGCTGCTTTTCACGGCTGTGTTTCTGCCGCTTTACAGCCACTTGACTCACTTCCAGAGAGATATCAATACATAGGTTTTATGATTCTTACTAGTCAGATATATTCTTGTGCGGTGAATAGGGGGTGTGGAGTCCAGTTCACTGAGCAAGGAGTAGGTCTTTCTATTACATATTGGGTTTATGGAACGGTATCTGAGCTCATTTGAAACCCTTGTTTTATGCATCACCCCACCCCACCTTTCCCGTTAAGCAGCCATAGTGTGTTTTGTAAACTTGTGACTCTGTTCTGTTTTGTAATTCAGTTCAAGTGTAGCGGTTTTTACATTCCCTCTATAAGTGATAGCTTATGATAAGTGTCTTTTTCTGTGTGACTTATTTCACTTAGAATCGTCGTAGCTAAAGCCACTCATCATGCTGCTACTAGCCTTATGACATTGATTTCATGGCTGAGTGATATTCCATTGTACATAAGGACCACCACTTCTTTATCCATTTTTCTCTTTCCTGGGATATTTGAGGTGTCATGAAGTGGAGGTTCTTCTCAAAAGAGCAGCCCTAAACTTTGGGGTGCCTGTGTCTTGCTGATTTTTAGTTTTCCCAATTTATACGCCCATGAGTGGAAGTGCCCTATGCGCTCTAAGCTGTGTTTTTTCGATGTTTCAGGACACACCGTACCCTTCTCCAGAGTGGCTGTTGGCAATTTACATCCCGCCCATCAGCGTAGCAAGGCTCCCATTTCTCCATGGCCTGTCCTGCATTTCTGGTTTTGACAGTTTTTTCCGCATGGCCCTTTTGACCGATGGGAAGCGAGACTTCTTTGTAGCGCTGATTTGCCTTTCCAGGTTGCTTGGTTGGCCAAAAAGGGCGTATGCGTTTTTTCCTGAATATATTCAGGAAAAAACGCATACGCCCTTTTTGGCCAAGGGCATCATTGTCGACGTTTTGCCGCTTTTCATGTGCTTTAAAGGCGATTCGAATCGACCTCCTGAAATCTGTTTCCTGCAATTCTGCCTTGCTTTCAAATCCTCTTCGTTGCCTTCCCTCAATATATTTGTGGACGAGAGTTATCATTTATAACTCTGCAGGTTTGTGAATTGCAGTGCCCCTGAGCTCCATTTTTCAACTCGCTTTTTTGGGAGCTGGCCGCAAAAGCGCAGGATTGCCTCAGGCCCTATTCTGCTTCCGGGCGGCAGGCTGAGCCTGTGGTTAATTCTTCTTCCTGATGGGAAAATAGAGTGACCTGTGCCTGTCCCAACACCTAGAGCTAGTCTCTCATTGGCTCCCCCTCTTCCCGTTCATCCTCAGGACAAATTGCAAGCTGTACGGAACGGGAGGTTACAGGTGCTGATTCTCCAAGGAGGGAGATTGCTAGTAAAGCGGCTGGAATGGCGAACCCGAGCACAAGGAGATGAGAAATGAGGTGCGTTTTAGAAACCTTTCCCGATCACACGGTGTACCACCTTCTGGGTTTCTCATGCATATTTTCGAGGTAGGAAGATGCCCTTGAACCTGGAGATTTGGGACCCATGGGATGGGTAACAGGCAGTATTACTTTAAAGGCTCTGCGTTTGCTCCCCCAACCTCACCAAACCTCTCAGCCCCGAGAGTGTCCACCCTTATGTCTCATCCAGCTGTGGGTCTAGATATGGTCAATCCAGGTTGCATCACAGCCCCTGAACGAATTTTGTAAGAATTTCTCTCTCTTTCACTGTCTGTGTTTCACGGGTTTTTAAAAGTAATTTATTTTTATAATGGGGTTTAGCTGCTTTTCACGGCTGTGTTTCTGCCGCTTTACACCCACTTGACTCACTTCCAGAGAGATATCAATACATAGGTTTTAAGATTCTTACTAGTCAGATATATTCTTGTGCGGTGAATAGGGGGTGTGGAGTCCAGTTCACTGAGCAAGGAGTAGGTATTTCTATTACATATTGGGTTTATGGAACGGTATCTGAGCTCATTTGAAACCCTTGTTTTATGCATCACCCCACCCCACCTTTCCCGTTAAGCAGCCATAGTGTGTTTTGTAAACTTGTGACTCTGTTCTGTTTTGTAATTCAGTTCAAGTGTAGCGGTTTTTACATTCCCTCTATAAGTGATAGCTTATGATAAGTGTCTTTTTCTGTGTGACTTATTTCACTTAGAATCGTCGTAGCTAAAGCCACTCATCATGCTGCTACTAGCCTTATGACATTGATTTCATGGCTGAGTGATATTCCATTGTACATAAGGACCACCACTTCTTTATCCATTTTTCTCTTTCCTGGGATATTTGAGGTGTCATGAAGTGGAGGTTCTTGTCAACAGAGCAGCCCTAAACTTTGTGGTGCCTGTGTCTTGCTGATTTTTAGTTTTCCCAATTTATATGCCCATGAGTGGAAGTGCCCTATGCGCTCTAAGCTGTGTTTTTTCGATGTTTCAGGACACACCGTACACTTCTCCAGAGTGGCTGTTGGCCATTTACATCCCGCCCATCAGCGTAGCAAGGCTCCCATTTCTCCATGGCCTGTCCTGCATTTCTGGTTTTGACACTTTTTTCCGCATGGCCCTTTTGACCGATGGGAAGCGAGACTTCTTTGTAGCGCTGATTTGCCTTTCCAGGTTGCTTGGTTGGCCAAAAAGGGCGTATGCGTTTTTTCCTGAATATATTCAGGAAAAAACGCATACGCCCTTTTTGGCCAAGGGCATCATTGTCGACGTTTTGCCGCTTTTCATGTGCTTTAAAGGCGATTCGAATCGACCTCCTGAAATCTGTTTCCTGCAATTCTGCCTTGCTTTCAGATCCTCTTCGTTGCCTTCCCTCAATATATTTGTGGACGAGAGTTATCATTTATAACTCTGCAGGTTTGTGAATTGCAGTGCCCCTGAGCTCCATTTTTCAACTCGCTTTTTTGGGAGCTGGCCGCAAAAGCGCAGGATTGCCTCAGGCCCTATTCTGCTTCCGGGCGGCAGGCTGAGCCTGTGGTTAATTCTTCTTCCTGATGGGAAAATAGAGTGACCTGTGCCTGTCCCAACACCTAGAGCTAGTCTCTCATTGGCTCCCCCTCTTCCCGTTCATCCTCAGGACAAATTGCAAGCTGTACGGAACGGGAGGTTACAGGTGCTGATTCTCCAAGGAGGGAGATTGCTAGTAAAGCGGCTGGAATGGCGAACCCGAGCACAAGGAGATGAGAAATGAGGTGCGTTTTAGAAACCTTTCCCGATCACACGGTGTACCACCTTCTGGGTTTCTCATGCATGTTTTCGAGGTAGGAAGATGCCCTTGAACCTGGAGATTTGGGACCCATGGGATGGGTAACAGGCAGTATTACTTTAAAGGCTCTGCGTTTGCTCCCCCAACCTCACCAAACCTCTCAGCCCCGAGAGTGTCCACCCTTATGTCTCATCCAGCTGTGGGTCTAGATATGGTCAATCCAGGTTGCATCACAGCCCCTGAACGAATTTTGTAAGAATTTCTCTCTCTTTCACTGTCTGTGTTTCACGGGTTTTTAAAAGTAATTTATTTTTATAATGGGGTTTAGCTGCTTTTCACGGCTGTGTTTCTGCCGCTTTACAGCCACTTGACTCACTTCCAGAGAGATATCAATACATAGGTTTTAAGATTCTTACTAGTCAGATATATTCTTGTGCGGTGAATAGGGGGTGTGGAGTCCAGTTCACTGAGCAAGGAGTAGGTCTTTCTATTACATATTGGGTTTATGGAACGGTATCTGAGCTCATTTGAAACCCTTGTTTTATGCATCACCCCACCCCACCTTTCCCGTTAAGCAGCCATAGTGTGTTTTGTAAACTTGTGACTCTGTTCTGTTTTGTAATTCAGTTCAAGTGTAGCGGTTTTTACATTCCCTCTATAAGTGATAGCTTATGATAAGTGTCTTTTTCTGTGTGACTTATTTCACTTAGAATCGTCGTAGCTAAAGCCACTCATCATGCTGCTACTAGCCTTATGACATTGATTTCATGGCTGAGTGATATTCCATTGTACATAAGGACCACCACTTCTTTATCCATTTTTCTCTTTCCTGGGATATTTGAGGTGTCATGAAGTGGAGGTTCTTGTCAACAGAGCAGCCCTAAACTTTGTGGTGCCTGTGTCTTGCTGATTTTTAGTTTTCCCAATTTATATGCCCATGAGTGGAAGTGCCCTATGCGCTCTAAGCTGTGTTTTTTCGATGTTTCAGGACACACCGTACACTTCTCCAGAGTGGCTGTTGGCCATTTACATCCCGCCCATCAGCGTAGCAAGGCTCCCATTTCTCCATGGCCTGTCCTGCATTTCTGGTTTTGACACTTTTTTCCGCATGGCCCTTTTGACCGATGGGAAGCGAGACTTCTTTGTAGCGCTGATTTGCCTTTCCAGGTTGCTTGGTTGGCCAAAAAGGGCGTATGCGTTTTTTCCTGAATATATTCAGGAAAAAACGCATACGCCCTTTTTGGCCAAGGGCATCATTGTCGACGTTTTGCCGCTTTTCATGTGCTTTAAAGGCGATTCGAATCGACCTCCTGAAATCTGTTTCCTGCAATTCTGCCTTGCTTTCAGATCCTCTTCGTTGCCTTCCCTCAATATATTTGTGGACGAGAGTTATCATTTATAACTCTGCAGGTTTGTGAATTGCAGTGCCCCTGAGCTCCATTTTTCAACTCGCTTTTTTGGGAGCTGGCCGCAAAAGCGCAGGATTGCCTCAGGCCCTATTCTGGTTCCGGGCGGCAGGCTGAGCCTGTGGTTAATTCTTCTTCCTGATGGGAAAATAGAGTGACCTGTGCCTGTCCCAACACCTAGAGCTAGTCTCTCATTGGCTCCCCCTCTTCCCGTTCATCCTCAGGACAAATTGCAAGCTGTACGGAACGGGAGGTTACAGGTGCTGATTCTCCAAGGAGGGAGATTGCTAGTAAAGCGGCTGGAATGGCGAACCCGAGCACAAGGAGATGAGAAATGAGGTGCGTTTTAGAAACCTTTCCCGATCACACGGTGTACCACCTTCTGGGTTTCTCATGCATGTTTTCGAGGTAGGAAGATGCCCTTGAACCTGGAGATTTGGGACCCATGGGATGGGTAACAGGCAGTATTACTTTAAAGGCTCTGCGTTTGCTCCCCCAACCTCACCAAACCTCTCAGCCCCGAGAGTGTCCACCCTTATGTCTCATCCAGCTGTGGGTCTAGATATGGTCAATCCAGGTTGCATCACAGCCCCTGAACGAATTTTGTAAGAATTTCTCTCTCTTTCACTGTCTGTGTTTCACGGGTTTTTAAAAGTAATTTATTTTTATAATGGGGTTTAGCTGCTTTTCACGGCTGTGTTTCTGCCGCTTTACACCCACTTGACTCACTTCCAGAGAGATATCAATACATAGGTTTTATGATTCTTACTAGTCAGATATATTCTTGTGCGGTGAATAGGGGGTGTGGAGTCCAGTTCACTGAGCAAGGAGTAGGTCTTTCTATTACATATTGGGTTTATGGAACGGTATCTGAGCTCATTTGAAACCCTTGTTTTATGCATCACCCCACCCCACCTTTCCCGTTAAGCAGCCATAGTGTGTTTTGTAAACGTGTGACTCTGTTCTGTTTTGTAATTCAGTTCAAGTGTAGCGGTTTTTACATTCCCTCTATAAGTGATAGCTTATGATAAGTGTCTTTTTCTGTGTGACTTATTTCACTTAGAATCGTCGTAGCTAAAGCCACTCATCATGCTGCTACTAGCCTTATGACATTGATTTCATGGCTGAGTGATATTCCATTGTACATAAGGACCACCACTTCTTTATCCATTTTTCTCTTTCCTGGGATATTTGAGGTGTCATGAAGTGGAGGTTCTTGTCAACAGAGCAGCCCTAAACTTTGGGGTGCCGGTGTCTTGCTGATTTTTAGTTTTTCCAATTTATACGCCCATGAGTGGAAGTGCCCTATGCGCTGTAAGCTGTGTTTTTTCGATGTTTCAGGACACACCGTACACTTCTCCAGAGTGGCTGTTGGCAATTTACATCCCGCCCATCAGCGTAGCAAGGCTCCCATTTCTCCATGGCCTGTCCTGCATTTCTGGTTTTGACACTTTTTTCCGCATGGCCCTTTTGACCGATGGGAAGCGAGACTTCTTTGTAGCGCTGATTTGCCTTTCCAGGTTGCTTGGTTGGCCAAAAAGGGCGTATGCGTTTTTTCCTGAATATATTCAGGAAAAAACGCATACGCCCTTTTTGGCCAAGGGCATCATTGTCGACGTTTTGCCGCTTTTCATGTGCTTTAAAGGCGATTCGAATCGACCTCCTGAAATCTGTTTCCTGCAATTCTGCCTTGCTTTCAGATCCTCTTCGTTGCCTTCCCTCAATATATTTGTGGACGAGAGTTATCATTTATAACTCTGCAGGTTTGTGAATTGCAGTGCCCCTGAGCTCCATTTTTCAACTCGCTTTTTTGGGAGCTGGCCGCAAAAGCGCAGGATTGCCTCAGGCCCTATTCTGCTTCCCGGCGGCAGGCTGAGCCTGTGGTTAATTCTTCTTCCTGATGGGAAAATAGAGTGACCTGTGCCTGTCCCAACACCTAGAGCTAGTCTCTCATTGGCTCCCCCTCTTCCCGTTCATCCTCAGGACAAATTGCAAGCTGTACGGAACGGGAGGTTACAGGTGCTGATTCTCCAAGGAGGGAGATTGCTAGTAAAGCGGCTGGAATGGCGAACCCGAGCACAAGGAGATGAGAAATGAGGTGCGTTTTAGAAACCTTTCCCGATCACACGGTGTACCACCTTCTGGGTTTCTCATGCATGTTTTCGAGGTAGGAAGATGCCCTTGAACCTGGAGATTTGGGACCCATGGGATGGGTAACAGGCAGTATTACTTTAAAGGCTCTGCGTTTGCTCCCCCAACCTCACCAAACCTCTCAGCCCCGAGAGTGTCCACCCTTATGTCTCATCCAGCTGTGGGTCTAGATATGGTCAATCCAGGTTGCATCACAGCCCCTGAACGAATTTTGTAAGAATTTCTCCCTCTTTCACTGTCTGTGTTTCACGGGTTTTTAAAAGTAATTTATTTTTATAATGGGGTTTAGCTGCTTTTCACGGCTGTGTTTCTGCCGCTTTACAGCCACTTGACTCACTTCCAGAGAGATATCAATACATAGGTTTTAAGATTCTTACTAGTCAGATATATTCTTGTGCGGTGAATAGGGGGTGTGGAGTCCAGTTCACTGAGCAAGGAGTAGGTCTTTCTATTACATATTGGGTTTATGGAACGGTATCTGAGCTCATTTGAAACCCTTGTTTTATGCATCACCCCACCCCACCTTTCCCGTTAAGCAGCCATAGTGTGTTTTGTAAACTTGTGACTCTGTTCTGTTTTGTAATTCAGTTCAAGTGTAGCGGTTTTTACATTCCCTCTATAAGTGATAGGTTATGATAAGTGTCTTTTTCTGTGTGACTTATTTCACTTAGAATCGTCGTAGCTAAAGCCACTCATCATGCTGCTACTAGCCTTATGACATTGATTTCATGGCTGAGTGATATTCCATTGTACATAAGGACCACCACTTCTTTATCCATTTTTCTCTTTCCTGGGATATTTGAGGTGTCATGAAGTGGAGGTTCTTGTCAAAAGAGCAGCCCTAAACTTTGGGGTGCCTGTGTCTTGCTGATTTTTAGTTTTCCCAATTTATACGCCCATGAGTGGAAGTGCCCTATGCGCTCTAAGCTGTGTTTTTTCGATGTTTCAGGACACACCGTACCCTTCTCCAGAGTGGCTGTTGGCAATTTACATCCCGCCCATCAGCGTAGCAAGGCTCCCATTTCTCCATGGCCTGTCCTGCATTTCTGGTTTTGACACTTTTTTCCGCATGGCCCTTTTGACCGGTGGGAAGCGAGACTTCTTTGTAGCGCTGATTTGCCTTTCCAGGTTGCTTGGTTGGCCAAAAAGGGCGTATGCGTTTTTTCCTGAATATATTCAGGAAAAAACGCATACGCCCTTTTTGGCCAAGGGCATCATTGTCGACGTTTTGCCGCTTTTCATGTGCTTTAAAGGCGATTCGAATCGACCTCCTGAAATCTGTTTCCTGCAATTCTGCCTTGCTTTCAGATCCTCTTCGTTGCCTTCCCTCAATATATTTGTGGACGAGAGTTATCATTTATAACTCTGCAGGTTTGTGAATTGCAGTGCCCCTGAGCTCCATTTTTCAACTCGCTTTTTTGGGAGCTGGCCGCAAAAGCGCAGGATTGCCTCAGGCCCTATTCTGCTTCCGGGCGGCAGGCTGAGCCTGTGGTTAATTCTTCTTCCTGATGCGAAAATAGAGTGACCTGTGCCTGTCCCAACACCTAGAGCTAGTCTCTCATTGGCTCCCCCTCTTCCCGTTCATCCTCAGGACAAATTGCAAGCTGTACGGAACGGGAGGTTACAGGTGCTGATTCTCCAAGGAGGGAGATTGCTAGTAAAGCGGCTGGAATGGCGAACCCGAGCACAAGGAGATGAGAAATGAGGTGCGTTTTAGAAACCTTTCCCGATCACACGGTGTACCACCTTCTGGGTTTCTCATGCATGTTTTCGAGGTAGGAAGATGCCCTTGAACCTGGAGATTTGGGACCCATGGGATGGGTAACAGGCAGTATTACTTTAAAGGCTCTGCGTTTGCTCCCCCAACCTCACCAAACCTCTCAGCCCCGAGAGTGTCCACCCTTATGTCTCATCCAGCTGTGGGTCTAGATATGGTCAATCCAGGTTGCATCACAGCCCCTGAACGAATTTTGTAAGAATTTCTCTCTCTTTCACTGTCTGTGTTTCACGGGTTTTTAAAAGTAATTTATTTTTATAATGGGGTTTAGCTGCTTTTCACGGCTGTGTTTCTGCCGCTTTACAGCCACTTGACTCACTTCCAGAGAGATATCAATACATAGGTTTTAAGATTCTTACTAGTCAGATATATTCTTGTGCGGTGAATAGGGGGTGTGGAGTCCAGTTCACTGAGCAAGGAGTAGGTCTTTCTATTACATATTGGGTTTATGGAACGGTATCTGAGCTCATTTGAAACCCTTGTTTTATGCATCACCCCACCCCACCTTTCCCGTTAAGCAGCCATAGTGTGTTTTGTAAACTTGTGACTCTGTTCTGTTTTGTAATTCAGTTCAAGTGTAGCGTTTTTTACATTCCCTCTATAAGTGATAGGTTATGATAAGTGTCTTTTTCTGTGTGACTTATTTCACTTAGAATCGTCGTAGCTAAAGCCACTCATCATGCTGCTACTAGCCTTATGACATTGATTTCATGGCTGAGTGATATTCCATTGTACATAAGGACCACCACTTCTTTATCCATTTTTCTCTTTCCTGGGATATTTGAGGTGTCATGAAGTGGAGGTTCTTGTCAAAAGAGCAGCCCTAAACTTTGGGGTGCCTGTGTCTTGCTGATTTTTAGTTTTCCCAATTTATATGCCCATGAGTGGAAGTGCCCTATGCGCTCTAAGCTGTGTTTTTTCGATGTTTCAGGACACACCGTACCCTTCTCCAGAGTGGCTGTTGGCAATTTACATCCCGCCCATCAGCGTAGCAAGGCTCCCATTTCTCCATGGCCTGTCCTGCATTTCTGGTTTTGACACTTTTTTCCGCATGGCCCTTTTGACCGGTGGGAAGCGAGACTTCTTTGTAGCGCTGATTTGCCTTTCCAGGTTGCTTGGTTGGCCAAAAAGGGCGTATGCGTTTTTTCCTGAATATATTCAGGAAAAAACGCATACGCCCTTTTTGGCCAAGGGCATCATTGTCGACGTTTTGCCGCTTTTCATGTGCTTTAAAGGCGATTCGAATCGACCTCCTGAAATCTGTTTCCTGCAATTCTGCCTTGCTTTCAGATCCTCTTCGTTGCCTTCCCTCAATATATTTGTGGACGAGAGTTATCATTTATAACTCTGCAGGTTTGTGAATTGCAGTGCCCCTGAGCTCCATTTTTCAACTCGCTTTTTTGGGAGCTGGCCGCAAAAGCGCAGGATTGCCTCAGGCCCTATTCTGCTTCCGGGCGGCAGGCTGAGCCTGTGGTTAATTCTTCTTCCTGATGGGAAAATAGAGTGACCTGTGCCTGTCCCAACACCTAGAGCTAGTCTCTCATTGGCTCCCCCTCTTCCCGTTCATCCTCAGGACAAATTGCAAGCTGTACGGAACGGGAGGTTACAGGTGCTGATTCTCCAAGGAGGGAGATTGCTAGTAAAGCGGCTGGAATGGCGAACCCGAGCACAAGGAGATGAGAAATGAGGTGCGTTTTAGAAACCTTTCCCGATCACACGGTGTACCACCTTCTGGGTTTCTCATGCATGTTTTCGAGGTAGGAAGATGCCCTTGAACCTGGAGATTTGGGACCCATGGGATGGGTAACAGGCAGTATTACTTTAAAGGCTCTGCGTTTGCTCCCCCAACCTCACCAAACCTCTCAGCCCCGAGAGTGTCCACCCTTATGTCTCATCCAGCTGTGGGTCTAGATATGGTCAATCCAGGTTGCATCACAGCCCCTGAACGAATTTTGTAAGAATTTCTCCCTCTTTCACTGTCTGTGTTTCACGGGTTTTTAAAAGTAATTTATTTTTATAATGGGGTTTAGCTGCTTTTCACGGCTGTGTTTCTGCCGCTTTACAGCCACTTGACTCACTTCCAGAGAGATATCAATACATAGGTTTTAAGATTCTTACTAGTCAGATATATTCTTGTGCGGTGAATAGGGGGTGTGGAGTCCAGTTCACTGAGCAAGGAGTAGGTCTTTCTATTACATATTGGGTTTATGGAACGGTATCTGAGCTCATTTGAAACCCTTGTTTTATGCATCACCCCACCCCACCTTTCCCGTTAAGCAGCCATAGTGTGTTTTGTAAACTTGTGACTCTGTTCTGTTTTGTAATTCAGTTCAAGTGTAGCGGTTTTTACATTCCCTCTATAAGTGATAGCTTATGATAAGTGTCTTTTTCTGTGTGACTTATTTCACTTAGAATCGTCGTAGCTAAAGCCACTCATCATGCTGCTACTAGCCTTATGACATTGATTTCATGGCTGAGTGATATTCCATTGTACATAAGGACCACCACTTCTTTATCCATTTTTCTCTTTCCTGGGATATTTGAGGTGTCATGAAGTGGAGGTTCTTGTCAAAAGAGCAGCCCTAAACTTTGGGGTGCCTGTGTCTTGCTGATTTTTAGTTTTCCCAATTTATATGCCCATGAGTGGAAGTGCCCTATGCGCTCTAAGCTGTGTTTTTTCGATGTTTCAGGACACACCGTACCCTTCTCCAGAGTGGCTGTTGGCAATTTACATCCCGCCCATCAGCGTAGCAAGGCTCCCATTTCTCCATGGCCTGTCCTGCATTTCTGGTTTTGACACTTTTTTCCGCATGGCCCTTTTGACCGGTGGGAAGCGAGACTTCTTTGTAGCGCTGATTTGCCTTTCCAGGTTGCTTGGTTGGCCAAAAAGGGCGTATGCGTTTTTTCCTGAATATATTCAGGAAAAAACGCATACGCCCTTTTTGGCCAAGGGCATCATTGTCGACGTTTTGCCGCTTTTCATGTGCTTTAAAGGCGATTCGAATCGACCTCCTGAAATCTGTTTCCTGCAATTCTGCCTTGCTTTCAGATCCTCTTCGTTGCCTTCCCTCAATATATTTGTGGACGAGAGTTATCATTTATAACTCTGCAGGTTTGTGAATTGCAGTGCCCCTGAGCTCCATTTTTCAACTCGCTTTTTTGGGAGCTGGCCGCAAAAGCGCAGGATTGCCTCAGGCCCTATTCTGCTTCCGGGCGGCAGGCTGAGCCTGTGGTTAATTCTTCTTCCTGATGCGAAAATAGAGTGACCTGTGCCTGTCCCAACACCTAGAGCTAGTCTCTCATTGGCTCCCCCTCTTCCCGTTCATCCTCAGGACAAATTGCAAGCTGTACGGAACGGGAGGTTACAGGTGCTGATTCTCCAAGGAGGGAGATTGCTAGTAAAGCGGCTGGAATGGCGAACCCGAGCACAAGGAGATGAGAAATGAGGTGCGTTTTAGAAACCTTTCCCGATCACACGGTGTACCACCTTCTGGGTTTCTCATGCATGTTTTCGAGGTAGGAAGATGCCCTTGAACCTGGAGATTTGGGACCCATGGGATGGGTAACAGGCAGTATTACTTTAAAGGCTCTGCGTTTGCTCCCCCAACCTCACCAAACCTCTCAGCCCCGAGAGTGTCCACCCTTATGTCTCATCCAGCTGTGGGTCTAGATATGGTCAATCCAGGTTGCATCACAGCCCCTGAACGAATTTTGTAAGAATTTCTCTCTCTTTCACTGTCTTTGTTTCACGGGTTTTTAAAAGTAATTTATTTTTATAATGGGGTTTAGCTGCTTTTCACGGCTGTGTTTCTGCCGCTTTACACCCACTTGACTCACTTCCAGAGAGATATCAATACATAGGTTTTAAGATTCTTACTAGTCAGATATATTCTTGTGCGGTGAATAGGGGGTGTGGAGTCCAGTTCACTGAGCAAGGAGTAGGTCTTTCTATTACATATTGGGTTTATGGAACGGTATCTGAGCTCATTTGAAACCCTTGTTTTATGCATCACCCCACCCCACCTTTCCCGTTAAGCAGCCATAGTGTGTTTTGTAAACGTGTGACTCTGTTCTGTTTTGTAATTCAGTTCAAGTGTAGCGGTTTTTACATTCCCTCTATAAGTGATAGCTTATGATAAGTGTCTTTTTCTGTGTGACTTATTTCACTTAGAATCGTCGTAGCTAAAGCCACTCATCATGCTGCTACTAGCCTTATGACATTGATTTCATGGCTGAGTGATATTCCATTGTACATAAGGACCACCACTTCTTTATCCATTTTTCTCTTTCCTGGGATATTTGAGGTGTCATGAAGTGGAGGTTCTTGTCAAAAGAGCAGCCCTAAACTTTGGGGTGCCTGTGTCTTGCTGATTTTTAGTTTTCCCAATTTATACGCCCATGAGTGGAAGTGCCCTATGCGCTCTAAGCTGTGTTTTTTCGATGTTTCAGGACACACCGTACCCTTCTCCAGAGTGGCTGTTGGCAATTTACATCCCGCCCATCAGCGTAGCAAGGCTCCCATTTCTCCATGGCCTGTCCTGCATTTCTGGTTTTGACACTTTTTTCCGCATGGCCCTTTTGACCGATGGGAAGCGAGACTTCTTTGTAGCGCTGATTTGCCTTTCCAGGTTGCTTGGTTGGCCAAAAAGGGCGTATGCGTTTTTTCCTGAATATATTCAGGAAAAAACGCATACGCCCTTTTTGGCCAAGGGCATCATTGTCGACGTTTTGCCGCTTTTCATGTGCTTTAAAGGCGATTCGAATCGACCTCCTGAAATCTGTTTCCTGCAATTCTGCCTTGCTTTCAGATCCTCTTCGTTGCCTTCCCTCAATATATTTGTGGACGAGAGTTATCATTTATAACTCTGCAGGTTTGTGAATTGCAGTGCCCCTGAGCTCCATTTTTCAACTCGCTTTTTTGGGAGCTGGCCGCAAAAGCGCAGGATTGCCTCAGGCCCTATTCTGGTTCCGGGCGGCAGGCTGAGCCTGTGGTTAATTCTTCTTCCTGATGGGAAAATAGAGTGACCTGTGCCTGTCCCAACACCTAGAGCTAGTCTCTCATTGGCTCCCCCTCTTCCCGTTCATCCTCAGGACAAATTGCAAGCTGTACGGAACGGGAGGTTACAGGTGCTGATTCTCCAAGGAGGGAGATTGCTAGTAAAGCGGCTGGAATGGCGAACCCGAGCACAAGGAGATGAGAAATGAGGTGCGTTTTAGAAACCTTTCCCGATCACACGGTGTACCACCTTCTGGGTTTCTCATGCATGTTTTCGAGGTAGGAAGATGCCCTTGAACCTGGAGATTTGGGACCCATGGGATGGGTAACAGGCAGTATTACTTTAAAGGCTCTGCGTTTGCTCCCCCAACCTCACCAAACCTCTCAGCCCCGAGAGTGTCCACCCTTATGTCTCATCCAGCTGTGGGTCTAGATATGGTCAATCCAGGTTGCATCACAGCCCCTGAACGAATTTTGTAAGAATTTCTCTCTCTTTCACTGTCTGTGTTTCACGGGTTTTTAAAAGTAATTTATTTTTATAATGGGGTTTAGCTGCTTTTCACGGCTGTGTTTCTGCCGCTTTACAGCCACTTGACTCACTTCCAGAGAGATATCAATACATAGGTTTTAAGATTCTTACTAGTCAGATATATTCTTGTGCGGTGAATAGGGGGTGTGGAGTCCAGTTCACTGAGCAAGGAGTAGGTCTTTCTATTACATATTGGGTTTATGGAACGGTATCTGAGCTCATTTGAAACCCTTGTTTTATGCATCACCCCACCCCACCTTTCCCGTTAAGCAGCCATAGTGTGTTTTGTAAACTTGTGACTCTGTTCTGTTTTGTAATTCAGTTCAAGTGTAGCGGTTTTTACATTCCCTCTATAAGTGATAGCTTATGATAAGTGTCTTTTTCTGTGTGACTTATTTCACTTAGAATCGTCGTAGCTAAAGCCACTCATCATGCTGCTACTAGCCTTATGACATTGATTTCATGGCTGAGTGATATTCCATTGTACATAAGGACCACCACTTCTTTATCCATTTTTCTCTTTCCTGGGATATTTGAGGTGTCATGAAGTGGAGGTTCTTGTCAACAGAGCAGCCCTAAACTTTGGGGTGCCTGTGTCTTGCTGATTTTTAGTTTTCCCAATTTATACGCCCATGAGTGGAAGTGCCCTATGCGCTCTAAGCTGTGTTTTTTCGATGTTTCAGGACACACCGTACCCTTCTCCAGAGTGGCTGTTGGCAATTTACATCCCGCCCATCAGCGTAGCAAGGCTCCCATTTCTCCATGGCCTGTCCTGCATTTCTGGTTTTGACAGTTTTTTCCGCATGGCCCTTTTGACCGATGGGAAGCGAGACTTCTTTGTAGCGCTGATTTGCCTTTCCAGGTTGCTTGGTTGGCCAAAAAGGGCGTATGCGTTTTTTCCTGAATATATTCAGGAAAAAACGCATACGCCCTTTTTGGCCAAGGGCATCATTGTCGACGTTTTGCCGCTTTTCATGTGCTTTAAAGGCGATTCGAATCGACCTCCTGAAATCTGTTTCCTGCAATTCTGCCTTGCTTTCAGATCCTCTTCGTTGCCTTCCCTCAATATATTTGTGGACGAGAGTTATCATTTATAACTCTGCAGGTTTGTGAATTGCAGTGCCCCTGAGCTCCATTTTTCAACTCGCTTTTTTGGGAGCTGGCCGCAAAAGCGCAGGATTGCCTCAGGCCCTATTCTGCTTCCGGGCGGCAGGCTGAGCCTGTGGTTAATTCTTCTTCCTGATGCGAAAATAGAGTGACCTGTGCCTGTCCCAACACCTAGAGCTAGTCTCTCATTGGCTCCCCCTCTTCCCGTTCATCCTCAGGACAAATTGCAAGCTGTACGGAACGGGAGGTTACAGGTGCTGATTCTCCAAGGAGGGAGATTGCTAGTAAAGCGGCTGGAATGGCGAACCCGAGCACAAGGAGATGAGAAATGAGGTGCGTTTTAGAAACCTTTCCCGATCACACGGTGTACCACCTTCTGGGTTTCTCATGCATGTTTTCGAGGTAGGAAGATGCCCTTGAACCTGGAGATTTGGGACCCATGGGATGGGTAACAGGCAGTATTACTTTAAAGGCTCTGCGTTTGCTCCCCCAACCTCACCAAACCTCTCAGCCCCGAGAGTGTCCACCCTTATGTCTCATCCAGCTGTGGGTCTAGATATGGTCAATCCAGGTTGCATCACAGCCCCTGAACGAATTTTGTAAGAATTTCTCTCTCTTTCACTGTCTGTGTTTCACGGGTTTTTAAAAGTAATTTATTTTTATAATGGGGTTTAGCTGCTTTTCACGGCTGTGTTTCTGCCGCTTTACACCCACTTGACTCACTTCCAGAGAGATATCAATACATAGGTTTTATGATTCTTACTAGTCAGATATATTCTTGTGCGGTGAATAGGGGGTGTGGAGTCCAGTTCACTGAGCAAGGAGTAGGTCTTTCTATTACATATTGGGTTTATGGAACGGTATCTGAGCTCATTTGAAACCCTTGTTTTATGCATCACCCCACCCCACCTTTCCCGTTAAGCAGCCATAGTGTGTTTTGTAAACTTGTGACTCTGTTCTGTTTTGTAATTCAGTTCAAGTGTAGCGGTTTTTACATTCCCTCTATAAGTGATAGGTTATGATAAGTGTCTTTTTCTGTGTGACTTATTTCACTTAGTATCGTCGTAGCTAAAGCCACTCATCATGCTGCTACTAGCCTTATGACATTGATTTCATGGCTGAGTGATATTCCATTGTACATAAGGACCACCACTTCTTTATCCATTTTTCTCTTTCCTGGGATATTTGAGGTGTCATGAAGTGGAGGTTCTTGTCAACAGAGCAGCCCTAAACTTTGTGGTGCCTGTGTCTTGCTGATTTTTATTTTTCCCAATTTATACGCCCATGAGTGGAAGTGCCCTATGCGCTCTAAGCTGTGTTTTTTCGATGTTTCAGGACACACCGTACACTTCTCCAGAGTGGCTGTTGGCAATTTACATCCCGCCCATCAGCGTAGCAAGGCTCCCATTTCTCCATGGCCTGTCCTGCATTTCTGGTTTTGACAGTTTTTTCCGCATGGCCCTTTTGACCGATGGGAAGCGAGACTTCTTTGTAGCGCTGATTTGCCTTTCCAGGTTGCTTGGTTGGCCAAAAAGGGCGTATGCGTTTTTTCCTGAATATATTCAGGAAAAAACGCATACGCCCTTTTTGGCCAAGGGCATCATTGTCGACGTTTTGCTGCTTTTCATGTGCTTTAAAGGCGATTCGAATCGACCTCCTGAAATCTGTTTCCTGCAATTCTGCCTTGCTTTCAAATCCTCTTCGTTGCCTTCCCTCAATATATTTGTGGACGAGAGTTATCATTTATAACTCTGCAGGTTTGTGAATTGCAGTGCCCCTGAGCTCCATTTTTCAACTCGCTTTTTTGGGAGCTGGCCGCAAAAGCGCAGGATTGCCTCAGGCCCTATTCTGCTTCCGGGCGGCAGGCTGAGCCTGTGGTTAATTCTGCTTCCTGATGGGAAAATAGAGTGACCTGTGCCTGTCCCAACACCTAGAGCTAGTCTCTCATTGGCTCCCCCTCTTCCCGTTCATCCTCAGGACAAATTGCAAGCTGTACGGAACGGGAGGTTAAAGGTGCTGATTCTCCAAGGAGGGAGATTGCTAGTAAAGCGGCTGGAATGGCGAACCCGAGCACAAGGAGATGAGAAATGAGGTGCGTTTTAGAAACCTTTCCAGATCACATGGTGTACCACCTTCTGGGTTTCTCATGCATGTTTTCGAGGTAGGAAGATGCCCTTGAACCTGGAGATTTGGGACCCATGGGATGGGTAACAGGCAGTATTACTTTAAAGGCTCTGCGTTTGCTCCCCCAACCTCACCAAACCTCTCAGCCCCGAGAGTGTCCACCCTTATGTCTCATCCAGCTGTGGGTCTAGATATGGTCAATCCAGGTTGCATCACAGCCCCTGAACGAATTTTGTAAGAATTTCTCTCTCTTTCACTGTCTGTGTTTCACGGGTTTTTAAAAGTAATTTATTTTTATAATGGGGTTTAGCTGCTTTTCACGGCTGTGTTTCTGCCGCTTTACACCCACTTGACTCACTTCCAGAGAGATATCAATACATAGGTTTTATGATTCTTACTAGTCAGATATATTCTTGTGCGGTGAATAGGGGGTGTGGAGTCCAGTTCACTGAGCAAGGAGTAGGTCTTTCTATTACATATTGGGTTTATGGAACGGTATCTGAGCTCATTTGAAACCCTTGTTTTATGCATCACCCCACCCCACCTTTCCCGTTAAGCAGCCATAGTGTGTTTTGTAAACTTGTGACTCTGTTCTGTTTTGTAATTCAGTTCAAGTGTAGCGGTTTTTACATTCCCTCTATAAGTGATAGGTTATGATAAGTGTCTTTTTCTGTGTGACTTATTTCACTTAGTATCGTCGTAGCTAAAGCCACTCATCATGCTGCTACTAGCCTTATGACATTGATTTCATGGCTGAGTGATATTCCATTGTACATAAGGACCACCACTTCTTTATCCATTTTTCTCTTTCCTGGGATATTTGAGGTGTCATGAAGTGGAGGTTCTTGTCAACAGAGCAGCCCTAAACTTTGTGGTGCCTGTGTCTTGCTGATTTTTATTTTTCCCAATTTATACGCCCATGAGTGGAAGTGCCCTATGCGCTCTAAGCTGTGTTTTTTCGATGTTTCAGGACACACCGTACACTTCTCCAGAGTGGCTGTTGGCAATTTACATCCCGCCCATCAGCGTAGCAAGGCTCCCATTTCTCCATGGCCTGTCCTGCATTTCTGGTTTTGACAGTTTTTTCCGCATGGCCCTTTTGACCGATGGGAAGCGAGACTTCTTTGTAGCGCTGATTTGCCTTTCCAGGTTGCTTGGTTGGCCAAAAAGGGCGTATGCGTTTTTTCCTGAATATATTCAGGAAAAAACGCATACGCCCTTTTTGGCCAAGGGCATCATTGTCGACGTTTTGCTGCTTTTCATGTGCTTTAAAGGCGATTCGAATCGACCTCCTGAAATCTGTTTCCTGCAATTCTGCCTTGCTTTCAAATCCTCTTCGTTGCCTTCCCTCAATATATTTGTGGACGAGAGTTATCATTTATAACTCTGCAGGTTTGTGAATTGCAGTGCCCCTGAGCTCCATTTTTCAACTCGCTTTTTTGGGAGCTGGCCGCAAAAGCGCAGGATTGCCTCAGGCCCTATTCTGCTTCCGGGCGGCAGGCTGAGCCTGTGGTTAATTCTTCTTCCTGATGGGAAAATAGAGTGACCTGTGCCTGTCCCAACACCTAGAGCTAGTCTCTCATTGGCTCCCCCTCTTCCCGTTCATCCTCAGGACAAATTGCAAGCTGTACGGAACGGGAGGTTAAAGGTGCTGATTCTCCAAGGAGGGAGATTGCTAGTAAAGCGGCTGGAATGGCGAACCCGAGCACAAGGAGATGAGAAATGAGGTGCGTTTTAGAAACCTTTCCAGATCACATGGTGTACCACCTTCTGGGTTTCTCATGCATGTTTTCGAGGTAGGAAGATGCCCTTGAACCTGGAGATTTGGGACCCATGGGATGGGTAACAGGCAGTATTACTTTAAAGGCTCTGCGTTTGCTCCCCCAACCTCACCAAACCTCTCAGCCCCGAGAGTGTCCACCCTTATGTCTCATCCAGCTGTGGGTCTAGATATGGTCAATCCAGGTTGCATCACAGCCCCTGAACGAATTTTGTAAGAATTTCTCTCTCTTTCACTGTCTGTGTTTCACGGGTTTTTAAAAGTAATTTATTTTTATAATGGGGTTTAGCTGCTTTTCACGGCTGTGTTTCTGCCGCTTTACACCCACTTGACTCACTTCCAGAGAGATATCAATACATAGGTTTTATGATTCTTACTAGTCAGATATATTCTTGTGCGGTGAATAGGGGGTGTGGAGTCCAGTTCACTGAGCAAGGAGTAGGTCTTTCTATTACATATTGGGTTTATGGAACGGTATCTGAGCTCATTTGAAACCCTTGTTTTATGCATCACCCCACCCCACCTTTCCCGTTAAGCAGCCATAGTGTGTTTTGTAAACTTGTGACTCTGTTCTGTTTTGTAATTCAGTTCAAGTGTAGCGGTTTTTACATTCCCTCTATAAGTGATAGGTTATGATAAGTGTCTTTTTCTGTGTGACTTATTTCACTTAGTATCGTCGTAGCTAAAGCCACTCATCATGCTGCTACTAGCCTTATGACATTGATTTCATGGCTGAGTGATATTCCATTGTACATAAGGACCACCACTTCTTTATCCATTTTTCTCTTTCCTGGGATATTTGAGGTGTCATGAAGTGGAGGTTCTTGTCAACAGAGCAGCCCTAAACTTTGTGGTGCCTGTGTCTTGCTGATTTTTATTTTTCCCAATTTATACGCCCATGAGTGGAAGTGCCCTATGCGCTCTAAGCTGTGTTTTTTCGATGTTTCAGGACACACCGTACACTTCTCCAGAGTGGCTGTTGGCAATTTACATCCCGCCCATCAGCGTAGCAAGGCTCCCATTTCTCCATGGCCTGTCCTGCATTTCTGGTTTTGACAGTTTTTTCCGCATGGCCCTTTTGACCGATGGGAAGCGAGACTTCTTTGTAGCGCTGATTTGCCTTTCCAGGTTGCTTGGTTGGCCAAAAAGGGCGTATGCGTTTTTTCCTGAATATATTCAGGAAAAAACGCATACGCCCTTTTTGGCCAAGGGCATCATTGTCGACGTTTTGCTGCTTTTCATGTGCTTTAAAGGCGATTCGAATCGACCTCCTGAAATCTGTTTCCTGCAATTCTGCCTTGCTTTCAAATCCTCTTCGTTGCCTTCCCTCAATATATTTGTGGACGAGAGTTATCATTTATAACTCTGCAGGTTTGTGAATTGCAGTGCCCCTGAGCTCCATTTTTCAACTCGCTTTTTTGGGAGCTGGCCGCAAAAGCGCAGGATTGCCTCAGGCCCTATTCTGCTTCCGGGCGGCAGGCTGAGCCTGTGGTTAATTCTGCTTCCTGATGGGAAAATAGAGTGACCTGTGCCTGTCCCAACACCTAGAGCTAGTCTCTCATTGGCTCCCCCTCTTCCCGTTCATCCTCAGGACAAATTGCAAGCTGTACGGAACGGGAGGTTAAAGGTGCTGATTCTCCAAGGAGGGAGATTGCTAGTAAAGCGGCTGGAATGGCGAACCCGAGCACAAGGAGATGAGAAATGAGGTGCGTTTTAGAAACCTTTCCCGATCACACGGTGTACCACCTTCTGGGTTTCTCATGCATGTTTTCGAGGTAGGAAGATGCCCTTGAACCTGGAGATTTGGGACCCATGGGATGGGTAACAGGCAGTATTACTTTAAAGGCTCTGCGTTTGCTCCCCCAACCTCACCAAACCTCTCAGCCCCGAGAGTGTCCACCCTTATGTCTCATCCAGCTGTGGGTCTAGATATGGTCAATCCAGGTTGCATCACAGCCCCTGAACGAATTTTGTAAGAATTTCTCTCTCTTTCACTGTCTGTGTTTCACGGGTTTTTAAAAGTAATTTATTTTTATAATGGGGTTTAGCTGCTTTTCACGGCTGTGTTTCTGCCGCTTTACACCCACTTGACTCACTTCCAGAGAGATATCAATACATAGGTTTTATGATTCTTACTAGTCAGATATATTCTTGTGCGGTGAATAGGGGGTGTGGAGTCCAGTTCACTGAGCAAGGAGTAGGTCTTTCTATTACATATTGGGTTTATGGAACGGTATCTGAGCTCATTTGAAACCCTTGTTTTATGCATCACCCCACCCCACCTTTCCCGTTAAGCAGCCATAGTGTGTTTTGTAAACTTGTGACTCTGTTCTGTTTTGTAATTCAGTTCAAGTGTAGCGGTTTTTACATTCCCTCTATAAGTGATAGGTTATGATAAGTGTCTTTTTCTGTGTGACTTATTTCACTTAGAATCGTCGTAGCTAAAGCCACTCATCATGCTGCTACTAGCCTTATGACATTGATTTCATGGCTGAGTGATATTCCATTGTACATAAGGACCACCACTTCTTTATCCATTTTTCTCTTTCCTGGGATATTTGAGGTGTCATGAAGTGGAGGTTCTTGTCAAAAGAGCAGCCCTAAACTTTGCGGTGCCTGTGTCTTGCTGATTTTTACTTTTCCCAATTTATATGCCCATGAGTGGAAGTGCCCTATGCGCTCTAAGCTGTGTTTTTTCGATGTTTCAGGACACACCGTACCTTTCTCCAGAGTGGCTGTTGGCAATTTACATCCCGCCCATCAGCGTAGCAAGGCTCCCATTTCTCCATGGCCTGTCCTGCATTTCTGGTTTTGACACTTTTTTCCGCATGGCCCTTTTGACCGATGGGAAGCGAGACTTCTTTGTAGCGCTGATTTGCCTTTCCAGGTTGCTTGGTTGGCCAAAAAGGGCGTATGCGTTTTTTCCTGAATATATTCAGGAAAAAACGCATACGCCCTTTTTGGCCAAGGGCATCATTGTCGACGTTTTGCCGCTTTTCATGTGCTTTAAAGGCGATTCGAATCGACCTCCTGAAATCTGTTTCCTGCAATTCTGCCTTGCTTTCAGATCCTCTTCGTTGCCTTCCCTCAATATATTTGTGGACGAGAGTTATCATTTATAACTCTGCAGGTTTGTGAATTGCAGTGCCCCTGAGCTCCATTTTTCAACTCGCTTTTTTGGGAGCTGGCCGCAAAAGCGCAGGATTGCCTCAGGCCCTATTCTGGTTCCGGGCGGCAGGCTGAGCCTGTGGTTAATTCTTCTTCCTGATGGGAAAATAGAGTGACCTGTGCCTGTCCCAACACCTAGAGCTAGTCTCTCATTGGCTCCCCCTCTTCCCGTTCATCCTCAGGACAAATTGCAAGCTGTACGGAACGGGAGGTTACAGGTGCTGATTCTCCAAGGAGGGAGATTGCTAGTAAAGCGGCTGGAATGGCGAACCCGAGCACAAGGAGATGAGAAATGAGGTGCGTTTTAGAAACCTTTCCCGATCACACGGTGTACCACCTTCTGGGTTTCTCATGCATGTTTTCGAGGTAGGAAGATGCCCTTGAACCTGGAGATTTGGGACCCATGGGATGGGTAACAGGCAGTATTACTTTAAAGGCTCTGCGTTTGCTCCCCCAACCTCACCAAACCTCTCAGCCCCGAGAGTGTCCACCCTTATGTCTCATCCAGCTGTGGGTCTAGATATGGTCAATCCAGGTTGCATCACAGCCCCTGAACGAATTTTGTAAGAATTTCTCTCTCTTTCACTGTCTGTGTTTCACGGGTTTTTAAAAGTAATTTATTTTTATAATGGGGTTTAGCTGCTTTTCACGGCTGTGTTTCTGCCGCTTTACAGCCACTTGACTCACTTCCAGAGAGATATCAATACATAGGTTTTAAGATTCTTACTAGTCAGATATATTCTTGTGCGGTGAATAGGGGGTGTGGAGTCCAGTTCACTGAGCAAGGAGTAGGTCTTTCTATTACATATTGGGTTTATGGAACGGTATCTGAGCTCATTTGAAACCCTTGTTTTATGCATCACCCCACCCCACCTTTCCCGTTAAGCAGCCATAGTGTGTTTTGTAAACTTGTGACTCTGTTCTGTTTTGTAATTCAGTTCAAGTGTAGCGGTTTTTACATTCCCTCTATAAGTGATAGCTTATGATAAGTGTCTTTTTCTGTGTGACTTATTTCACTTAGAATCGTCGTAGCTAAAGCCACTCATCATGCTGCTACTAGCCTTATGACATTGATTTCATGGTTGAGTGATAGTCCATTGTACATAAGGACCACCACTTCTTTATCCATTTTTCTCTTTCCTGGGATATTTGAGGTGTCATGAAGTGGAGGTTCTTGTCAAAAGAGCAGCCCTAAACTTTGGGGTGCCTGTGTCTTGCTGATTTTTAGTTTTCCCAATTTATACGCCCATGAGTGGAAGTGCCCTATGCGCTCTAAGCTGTGTTTTTTCGATGTTTCAGGACACACCGTACACTTCTCCAGAGTGGCTGTTGGCAATTTACATCCCGCCCATCAGCGTAGCAAGGCTCCCATTTCTCCATGGCCTGTCCTGCATTTCTGGTTTTGACAGTTTTTTCCGCATGGCCCTTTTGACCGATGGGAAGCGAGACTTCTTTGTAGCGCTGATTTGCCTTTCCAGGTTGCTTGGTTGGCCAAAAAGGGCGTATGCGTTTTTTCCTGAATATATTCAGGAAAAAACGCATACGCCCTTTTTGGCCAAGGGCATCATTGTCGACGTTTTGCCGCTTTTCATGTGCTTTAAAGGCGATTCGAATCGACCTCCTGAAATCTGTTTCCTGCAATTCTGCCTTGCTTTCAGATCCTCTTCGTTGCCTTCCCTCAATATATTTGTGGACGAGAGTTATCATTTATAACTCTGCAGGTTTGTGAATTGCAGTGCCCCTGAGCTCCATTTTTCAACTCGCTTTTTTGGGAGCTGGCCGCAAAAGCGCAGGATTGCCTCAGGCCCTATTCTGGTTCCGGGCGGCAGGCTGAGCCTGTGGTTAATTCTTCTTCCTGATGGGAAAATAGAGTGACCTGTGCCTGTCCCAACACCTAGAGCTAGTCTCTCATTGGCTCCCCCTCTTCCCGTTCATCCTCAGGACAAATTGCAAGCTGTACGGAACGGGAGGTTAAAGGTGCTGATTCTCCAAGGAGGGAGATTGCTAGTAAAGCGGCTGGAATGGCGAACCCGAGCACAAGGAGATGAGAAATGAGGTGCGTTTTAGAAACCTTTCCCGATCACACGGTGTACCACCTTCTGGGTTTCTCATGCATGTTTTCGAGGTAGGAAGATGCCCTTGAACCTGGAGATTTGGGACCCATGGGATGGGTAACAGGCAGTATTACTTTAAAGGCTCTGCGTTTGCTCCCCCAACCTCACCAAACCTCTCAGCCCCGAGAGTGTCCACCCTTATGTCTCATCCAGCTGTGGGTCTAGATATGGTCAATCCAGGTTGCATCACAGCCCCTGAACGAATTTTGTAAGAATTTCTCTCTCTTTCACTGTCTGTGTTTCACGGGTTTTTAAAAGTAATTTATTTTTATAATGGGGTTTAGCTGCTTTTCACGGCTGTGTTTCTGCCGCTTTACACCCACTTGACTCACTTCCAGAGAGATATCAATACATAGGTTTTATGATTCTTACTAGTCAGATATATTCTTGTGCGGTGAATAGGGGGTGTGGAGTCCAGTTCACTGAGCAAGGAGTAGGTCTTTCTATTACATATTGGGTTTATGGAACGGTATCTGAGCTCATTTGAAACCCTTGTTTTATGCATCACCCCACCCCACCTTTCCCGTTAAGCAGCCATAGTGTGTTTTGTAAACGTGTGACTCTGTTCTGTTTTGTAATTCAGTTCAAGTGTAGCGGTTTTTACATTCCCTCTATAAGTGATAGGTTATGATAAGTGTCTTTTTCTGTGTGACTTATTTCACTTAGAATCGCCGTAGCTAAAGCCACTCATCATGCTGCTACTAGCCTTATGACATTGATTTCATGGCTGAGTGATATTCCATTGTACATAAGGACCACCACTTCTTTATCCATTTTTCTCTTTCCTGGGATATTTGAGGTGTCATGAAGTGGAGGTTCTTGTCAAAAGAGCAGCCCTAAACTTTGCGGTGCCTGTGTCTTGCTGATTTTTAGTTTTCCCAATTTATATGCCCATGAGTGGAAGTGCCCTATGCGCTCTAAGCTGTGTTTTTTCGATGTTTCAGGACACACTGTACCTTTCTCCAGAGTGGCTGTTGGCAATTTACATCCCGCCCATCAGCGTAGCAAGGCTCCCATTTCTCCATGGCCTGTCCTGCATTTCTGGTTTTGACAGTTTTTTCCGCATGGCCCTTTTGACCGATGGGAAGCGAGACTTCTTTGTAGCGCTGATTTGCCTTTCCAGGTTGCTTGGTTGGCCAAAAAGGGCGTATGCGTTTTTTCCTGAATATATTCAGGAAAAAACGCATACGCCCTTTTTGGCCAAGGGCATCATTGTCGACGTTTTGCCGCTTTTCATGTGCTTTAAAGGCGATTCGAATCGACCTCCTGAAATCTGTTTCCTGCAATTCTGCCTTGCTTTCAAATCCTCTTCGTTGCCTTCCCTCAATATATTTGTGGACGAGAGTTATCATTTATAACTCTGCAGGTTTGTGAATTGCAGTGCCCCTGAGCTCCATTTTTCAACTCGCTTTTTTGGGAGCTGGCCGCAAAAGCGCAGGATTGCCTCAGGCCCTATTCTGGTTCCGGGCGGCAGGCTGAGCCTGTGGTTAATTCTTCTTCCTGATGGGAAAATAGAGTGACCTGTGCCTGTCCCAACACCTAGAGCTAGTCTCTCATTGGCTCCCCCTCTTCCCGTTCATCCTCAGGACAAATTGCAAGCTGTACGGAACGGGAGGTTACAGGTGCTGATTCTCCAAGGAGGGAGATTGCTAGTAAAGCGGCTGGAATGGCGAACCCGAGCACAAGGAGATGAGAAGTGAGGTGCGTTTTAGAAACCTTTCCCGATCACACGGTGTACCACCTTCTGGGTTTCTCATGCATGTTTTCGAGGTAGGAAGATGCCCTTGAACCTGGAGATTTGGAACCCATGGGATGGGTAACAGGCAGTATTACTTTAAAGGCTCTGCGTTTGCTCCCCCAACCTCACCAAACCTCTCAGCCCCGAGAGTGTCCACCCTTATGTCTCATCCAGCTGTGGGTCTAGATATGGTCAATCCAGGTTGCATCACAGCCCCTGAACGAATTTTGTAAGAATTTCTCTCTCTTTCACTGTCTGTGTTTCACGGGTTTTTAAAAGTAATTTATTTTTATAATGGGGTTTAGCTGCTTTTCACGGCTGTGTTTCTGCCGCTTTACAGCCACTTGACTCACTTCCAGAGAGATATCAATACATAGGTTTTAAGATTCTTACTAGTCAGATATATTCTTGTGCGGTGAATAGGGGGTGTGGAGTCCAGTTCACTGAGCAAGGAGTAGGTCTTTCTATTACATATTGGGTTTATGGAACGGTATCTGAGCTCATTTGAAACCCTTGTTTTATGCATCACCCCACCCCACCTTTCCCGTTAAGCAGCCATAGTGTGTTTTGTAAACTTGTGACTCTGTTCTGTTTTGTAATTCAGTTCAAGTGTAGCGGTTTTTACATTCCCTCTATAAGTGATAGGTTATGATAAGTGTCTTTTTCTGTGTGACTTATTTCACTTAGAATCGCCGTAGCTAAAGCCACTCATCATGCTGCTACTAGCCTTATGACATTGATTTCATGGCTGAGTGATATTCCATTGTACATAAGGACCACCACTTCTTTATCCATTTTTCTCTTTCCTGGGATATTTGAGGTGTCATGAAGTGGAGGTTTTTGTCAACAGAGCAGCCCTAAACTTTGGGGTGCCTGTGTCTTGCTGATTTTTAGTTTTCCCAATTTATACGCCCATGAGTGGAAGTGCCCTATGCGCTGTAAGCTGTGTTTTTTCGATGTTTCAGGACACACCGTACACTTCTCCAGAGTGGCTGTTGGCAATTTACATCCCGCCCATCAGCGTAGCAAGGCTCCCATTTCTCCATGGCCTGTCCTGCATTTCTGGTTTTGACACTTTTTTCCGCATGGCCCTTTTGACCGATGGGAAGCGAGACTTCTTTGTAGCGCTGATTTGCCTTTCCAGGTTGCTTGGTTGGCCAAAAAGGGCGTATGCGTTTTTTCCTGAATATATTCAGGAAAAAATGCATACGCCCTTTTTGGCCAAGGGCATCATTGTCGACGTTTTGCCGCTTTTCATGTGCTTTAAAGGCGATTCGAATCGACCTCCTGAAATCTGTTTCCTGCAATTCTGCCTTGCTTTCAGATCCTCTTCGTTGCCTTCCCTCAATATATTTGTGGACGAGAGTTATCATTTATAACTCTGCAGGTTTGTGAATTGCAGTGCCCCTGAGCTCCATTTTTCAACTCGCTTTTTTGGGAGCTGGCCGCAAAAGCGCAGGATTGCCTCAGGCCCTATTCTGGTTCCGGGCGGCAGGCTGAGCCTGTGGTTAATTCTTCTTCCTGATGGGAAAATAGAGTGACCTGTGCCTGTCCCAACACCTAGAGCTAGTCTCTCATTGGCTCCCCCTCTTCCCGTTCATCCTCAGGACAAATTGCAAGCTGTACGGAACGGGAGGTTACAGGTGCTGATTCTCCAAGGAGGGAGATTGCTAGTAAAGCGGCTGGAATGGCGAACCCGAGCACAAGGAGATGAGAAATGAGGTGCGTTTTAGAAACCTTTCCCGATCACATGGTGTACCACCTTCTGGGTTTCTCATGCATGTTTTCGAGGTAGGAAGATGCCCTTGAACCTGGAGATTTGGGACCCATGGGATGGGTAACAGGCAGTATTACTTTAAAGGCTCTGCGTTTGCTCCCCCAACCTCACCAAACCTCTCAGCCCCGAGAGTGTCCACCCTTATGTCTCATCCAGCTGTGGGTCTAGATATGGTCAATCCAGGTTGCATCACAGCCCCTGAACGAATTTTGTAAGAATTTCTCTCTCTTTCACTGTCTGTGTTTCACGGGTTTTTAAAAGTAATTTATTTTTATAATGGGGTTTAGCTGCTTTTCACGGCTGTGTTTCTGCCGCTTTACAGCCACTTGACTCACTTCCAGAGAGATATCAATACATAGGTTTTAAGATTCTTACTAGTCAGATATATTCTTGTGCGGTGAATAGGGGGTGTGGAGTCCAGTTCACTGAGCAAGGAGTAGGTCTTTCTATTACATATTGGGTTTATGGAACGGTATCTGAGCTCATTTGAAACCCTTGTTTTATGCATCACCCCACCCCACCTTTCCCGTTAAGCAGCCATAGTGTGTTTTGTAAACTTGTGACTCTGTTCTGTTTTGTAATTCAGTTCAAGTGTAGCGGTTTTTACATTCCCTCTATAAGTGATAGCTTATGATAAGTGTCTTTTTCTGTGTGACTTATTTCACTTAGAATCGTCGTAGCTAAAGCCACTCATCATGCTGCTACTAGCCTTATGACATTGATTTCATGGCTGAGTGATATTCCATTGTACATAAGGACCACCACTTCTTTATCCATTTTTCTCTTTCCTGGGATATTTGAGGTGTCATGAAGTGGAGGTTCTTGTCAACAGAGCAGCCCTAAACTTTGTGGTGCCTGTGTCTTGCTGATTTTTATTTTTCCCAATTTATACGCCCATGAGTGGAAGTGCCCTATGCGCTCTAAGCTGTGTTTTTTCGATGTTTCAGGACACACCGTACACTTCTCCAGAGTGGCTGTTGGCAATTTACATCCCGCCCATCAGCGTAGCAAGGCTCCCATTTCTCCATGGCCTGTCCTGCATTTCTGGTTTTGACAGTTTTTTCCGCATGGCCCTTTTGACCGATGGGAAGCGAGACTTCTTTGTAGCGCTGATTTGCCTTTCCAGGTTGCTTGGTTGGCCAAAAAGGGCGTATGCGTTTTTTCCTGAATATATTCAGGAAAAAACGCATACGCCCTTTTTGGCCAAGGGCATCATTGTCGACGTTTTGCTGCTTTTCATGTGCTTTAAAGGCGATTCGAATCGACCTCCTGAAATCTGTTTCCTGCAATTCTGCCTTGCTTTCAAATCCTCTTCGTTGCCTTCCCTCAATATATTTGTGGACGAGAGTTATCATTTATAACTCTGCAGGTTTGTGAATTGCAGTGCCCCTGAGCTCCATTTTTCAACTCGCTTTTTTGGGAGCTGGCCGCAAAAGCGCAGGATTGCCTCAGGCCCTATTCTGCTTCCGGGCGGCAGGCTGAGCCTGTGGTTAATTCTGCTTCCTGATGGGAAAATAGAGTGACCTGTGCCTGTCCCAACACCTAGAGCTAGTCTCTCATTGGCTCCCCCTCTTCCCGTTCATCCTCAGGACAAATTGCAAGCTGTACGGAACGGGAGGTTAAAGGTGCTGATTCTCCAAGGAGGGAGATTGCTAGTAAAGCGGCTGGAATGGCGAACCCGAGCACAAGGAGATGAGAAATGAGGTGCGTTTTAGAAACCTTTCCCGATCACATGGTGTACCACCTTCTGGGTTTCTCATGCATGTTTTCGAGGTAGGAAGATGCCCTTGAACCTGGAGATTTGGGACCCATGGGATGGGTAACAGGCAGTATTACTTTAAAGGCTCTGCGTTTGCTCCCCCAACCTCACCAAACCTCTCAGCCCCGAGAGTGTCCACCCTTATGTCTCATCCAGCTGTGGGTCTAGATATGGTCAATCCAGGTTGCATCACAGCCCCTGAACGAATTTTGTAAGAATTTCTCTCTCTTTCACTGTCTGTGTTTCACGGGTTTTTAAAAGTAATTTATTTTTATAATGGGGTTTAGCTGCTTTTCACGGCTGTGTTTCTGCCGCTTTACACCCACTTGACTCACTTCCAGAGAGATATCAATACATAGGTTTTATGATTCTTACTAGTCAGATATATTCTTGTGCGGTGAATAGGGGGTGTGGAGTCCAGTTCACTGAGCAAGGAGTAGGTCTTTCTATTACATATTGGGTTTATGGAACGGTATCTGAGCTCATTTGAAACCCTTGTTTTATGCATCACCCCACCCCACCTTTCCCGTTAAGCAGCCATAGTGTGTTTTGTAAACTTGTGACTCTGTTCTGTTTTGTAATTCAGTTCAAGTGTAGCGGTTTTTACATTCCCTCTATAAGTGATAGGTTATGATAAGTGTCTTTTTCTGTGTGACTTATTTCACTTAGAATCGTCGTAGCTAAAGCCACTCATCATGCTGCTACTAGCCTTATGACATTGATTTCATGGCTGAGTGATATTCCATTGTACATAAGGACCACCACTTCTTTATCCATTTTTCTCTTTCCTGGGATATTTGAGGTGTCATGAAGTGGAGGTTCTTGTCAAAAGAGCAGCCCTAAACTTTGCGGTGCCTGTGTCTTGCTGATTTTTACTTTTCCCAATTTATATGCCCATGAGTGGAAGTGCCCTATGCGCTCTAAGCTGTGTTTTTTCGATGTTTCAGGACACACCGTACCTTTCTCCAGAGTGGCTGTTGGCAATTTACATCCCGCCCATCAGCGTAGCAAGGCTCCCATTTCTCCATGGCCTGTCCTGCATTTCTGGTTTTGACAGTTTTTTCCGCATGGCCCTTTTGACCGATGGGAAGCGAGACTTCTTTGTAGCGCTGATTTGCCTTTCCAGGTTGCTTGGTTGGCCAAAAAGGGCGTATGCGTTTTTTCCTGAATATATTCAGGAAAAAACGCATACGCCCTTTTTGGCCAAGGGCATCATTGTCGACGTTTTGCCGCTTTTCATGTGCTTTAAAGGCGATTCGAATCGACCTCCTGAAATCTGTTTCCTGCAATTCTGCCTTGCTTTCAGATCCTCTTCGTTGCCTTCCCTCAATATATTTGTGGACGAGAGTTATCATTTATAACTCTGCAGGTTTGTGAATTGCAGTGCCCCTGAGCTCCATTTTTCAACTCGCTTTTTTGGGAGCTGGCCGCAAAAGCGCAGGATTGCCTCAGGCCCTATTCTGGTTCCGGGCGGCAGGCTGAGCCTGTGGTTAATTCTTCTTCCTGATGGGAAAATAGAGTGACCTGTGCCTGTCCCAACACCTAGAGCTAGTCTCTCATTGGCTCCCCCTCTTCCCGTTCATCCTCAGGACAAATTGCAAGCTGTACGGAACGGGAGGTTAAAGGTGCTGATTCTCCAAGGAGGGAGATTGCTAGTAAAGCGGCTGGAATGGCGAACCCGAGCACAAGGAGATGAGAAATGAGGTGCGTTTTAGAAACCTTTCCCGATCACACGGTGTACCACCTTCTGGGTTTCTCATGCATGTTTTCGAGGTAGGAAGATGCCCTTGAACCTGGAGATTTGGGACCCATGGGATGGGTAACAGGCAGTATTACTTTAAAGGCTCTGCGTTTGCTCCCCCAACCTCACCAAACCTCTCAGCCCCGAGAGTGTCCACCCTTATGTCTCATCCAGCTGTGGGTCTAGATATGGTCAATCCAGGTTGCATCACAGCCCCTGAACGAATTTTGTAAGAATTTCTCTCTCTTTCACTGTCTGTGTTTCACGGGTTTTTAAAAGTAATTTATTTTTATAATGGGGTTTAGCTGCTTTTCACGGCTGTGTTTCTGCCGCTTTACACCCACTTGACTCACTTCCAGAGAGATATCAATACATAGGTTTTATGATTCTTACTAGTCAGATATATTCTTGTGCGGTGAATAGGGGGTGTGGAGTCCAGTTCACTGAGCAAGGAGTAGGTCTTTCTATTACATATTGGGTTTATGGAACGGTATCTGAGCTCATTTGAAACCCTTGTTTTATGCATCACCCCACCCCACCTTTCCCGTTAAGCAGCCATAGTGTGTTTTGTAAACGTGTGACTCTGTTCTGTTTTGTAATTCAGTTCAAGTGTAGCGGTTTTTACATTCCCTCTATAAGTGATAGGTTATGATAAGTGTCTTTTTCTGTGTGACTTATTTCACTTAGAATCGCCGTAGCTAAAGCCACTCATCATGCTGCTACTAGCCTTATGACATTGATTTCATGGCTGAGTGATATTCCATTGTACATAAGGACCACCACTTCTTTATCCATTTTTCTCTTTCCTGGGATATTTGAGGTGTCATGAAGTGGAGGTTCTTGTCAAAAGAGCAGCCCTAAACTTTGCGGTGCCTGTGTCTTGCTGATTTTTAGTTTTCCCAATTTATATGCCCATGAGTGGAAGTGCCCTATGCACTCTAAGCTGTGTTTTTTCGATGTTTCAGGACACACTGTACCTTTCTCCAGAGTGGCTGTTGGCAATTTACATCCCGCCCATCAGCGTAGCAAGGCTCCCATTTCTCCATGGCCTGTCCTGCATTTCTGGTTTTGACAGTTTTTTCCGCATGGCCCTTTTGACCGATGGGAAGCGAGACTTCTTTGTAGCGCTGATTTGCCTTTCCAGGTTGCTTGGTTGGCCAAAAAGGGCGTATGCGTTTTTTCCTGAATATATTCAGGAAAAAACGCATACGCCCTTTTTGGCCAAGGGCATCATTGTCGACGTTTTGCCGCTTTTCATGTGCTTTAAAGGCGATTCGAATCGACCTCCTGAAATCTGTTTCCTGCAATTCTGCCTTGCTTTCAAATCCTCTTCGTTGCCTTCCCTCAATATATTTGTGGACGAGAGTTATCATTTATAACTCTGCAGGTTTGTGAATTGCAGTGCCCCTGAGCTCCATTTTTCAACTCGCTTTTTTGGGAGCTGGCCGCAAAAGCGCAGGATTGCCTCAGGCCCTATTCTGGTTCCGGGCGGCAGGCTGAGCCTGTGGTTAATTCTTCTTCCTGATGGGAAAATAGAGTGACCTGTGCCTGTCCCAACACCTAGAGCTAGTCTCTCATTGGCTCCCCCTCTTCCCGTTCATCCTCAGGACAAATTGCAAGCTGTACGGAACGGGAGGTTACAGGTGCTGATTCTCCAAGGAGGGAGATTGCTAGTAAAGCGGCTGGAATGGCGAACCCGAGCACAAGGAGATGAGAAGTGAGGTGCGTTTTAGAAACCTTTCCCGATCACACGGTGTACCACCTTCTGGGTTTCTCATGCATGTTTTCGAGGTAGGAAGATGCCCTTGAACCTGGAGATTTGGAACCCATGGGATGGGTAACAGGCAGTATTACTTTAAAGGCTCTGCGTTTGCTCCCCCAACCTCACCAAACCTCTCAGCCCCGAGAGTGTCCACCCTTATGTCTCATCCAGCTGTGGGTCTAGATATGGTCAATCCAGGTTGCATCACAGCCCCTGAACGAATTTTGTAAGAATTTCTCTCTCTTTCACTGTCTGTGTTTCACGGGTTTTTAAAAGTAATTTATTTTTATAATGGGGTTTAGCTGCTTTTCACGGCTGTGTTTCTGCCGCTTTACAGCCACTTGACTCACTTCCAGAGAGATATCAATACATAGGTTTTAAGATTCTTACTAGTCAGATATATTCTTGTGCGGTGAATAGGGGGTGTGGAGTCCAGTTCACTGAGCAAGGAGTAGGTCTTTCTATTACATATTGGGTTTATGGAACGGTATCTGAGCTCATTTGAAACCCTTGTTTTATGCATCACCCCACCCCACCTTTCCCGTTAAGCAGCCATAGTGTGTTTTGTAAACTTGTGACTCTGTTCTGTTTTGTAATTCAGTTCAAGTGTAGCGGTTTTTACATTCCCTCTATAAGTGATAGCTTATGATAAGTGTCTTTTTCTGTGTGACTTATTTCACTTAGAATCGTCGTAGCTAAAGCCACTCATCATGCTGCTACTAGCCTTATGACATTGATTTCATGGTTGAGTGATATTCCATTGTACATAAGGACCACCACTTCTTTATCCATTTTTCTCTTTCCTGGGATATTTGAGGTGTCATGAAGTGGAGGTTCTTGTCAAAAGAGCAGCCCTAAACTTTGGGGTGCCTGTGTCTTGCTGATTTTTAGTTTTCCCAATTTATACGCCCATGAGTGGAAGTGCCCTATGCGCTCTAAGCTGTGTTTTTTCGATGTTTCAGGACACACCGTACACTTCTCCAGAGTGGCTGTTGGCAATTTACATCCCGCCCATCAGCGTAGCAAGGCTCCCATTTCTCCATGGCCTGTCCTGCATTTCTGGTTTTGACAGTTTTTTCCGCATGGCCCTTTTGACCGATGGGAAGCGAGACTTCTTTGTAGCGCTGATTTGCCTTTCCAGGTTGCTTGGTTGGCCAAAAAGGGCGTATGCATTTTTTCCTGAATATATTCAGGAAAAAACGCATACGCCCTTTTTGGCCAAGGGCATCATTGTCGACGTTTTGCCGCTTTTCATGTGCTTTAAAGGCGATTCGAATCGACCTCCTGAAATCTGTTTCCTGCAATTCTGCCTTGCTTTCAGATCCTCTTCGTTGCCTTCCCTCAATATATTTGTGGACGAGAGTTATCATTTATAACTCTGCAGGTTTGTGAATTGCAGTGCCCCTGAGCTCCATTTTTCAACTCGCTTTTTTGGGAGCTGGCCGCAAAAGCGCAGGATTGCCTCAGGCCCTATTCTGGTTCCGGGCGGCAGGCTGAGCCTGTGGTTAATTCTTCTTCCTGATGGGAAAATAGAGTGACCTGTGCCTGTCCCAACACCTAGAGCTAGTCTCTCATTGGCTCCCCCTCTTCCCGTTCATCCTCAGGACAAATTGCAAGCTGTACGGAACGGGAGGTTACAGGTGCTGATTCTCCAAGGAGGGAGATTGCTAGTAAAGCGGCTGGAATGGCGAACCCGAGCACAAGGAGATGAGAAATGAGGTGCGTTTTAGAAACCTTTCCCGATCACACGGTGTACCACCTTCTGGGTTTCTCATGCATGTTTTCGAGGTAGGAAGATGCCCTTGAACCTGGAGATTTGGGACCCATGGGATGGGTAACAGGCAGTATTACTTTAAAGGCTCTGCGTTTGCTCCCCCAACCTCACCAAACCTCTCAGCCCCGAGAGTGTCCACCCTTATGTCTCATCCAGCTGTGGGTCTAGATATGGTCAATCCAGGTTGCATCACAGCCCCTGAACGAATTTTGTAAGAATTTCTCTCTCTTTCACTGTCTGTGTTTCACGGGTTTTTAAAAGTAATTTATTTTTATAATGGGGTTTAGCTGCTTTTCACGGCTGTGTTTCTGCCGCTTTACACCCACTTGACTCACTTCCAGAGAGATATCAATACATAGGTTTTATGATTCTTACTAGTCAGATATATTCTTGTGCGGTGAATAGGGGGTGTGGAGTCCAGTTCACTGAGCAAGGAGTAGGTCTTTCTATTACATATTGGGTTTATGGAACGGTATCTGAGCTCATTTGAAACCCTTGTTTTATGCATCACCCCACCCCACCTTTCCCGTTAAGCAGCCATAGTGTGTTTTGTAAACTTGTGACTCTGTTCTGTTTTGTAATTCAGTTCAAGTGTAGCGGTTTTTACATTCCCTCTATAAGTGATAGGTTATGATAAGTGTCTTTTTCTGTGTGACTTATTTCACTTAGTATCGTCGTAGCTAAAGCCACTCATCATGCTGCTACTAGCCTTATGACATTGATTTCATGGCTGAGTGATATTCCATTGTACATAAGGACCACCACTTCTTTATCCATTTTTCTCTTTCCTGGGATATTTGAGGTGTCATGAAGTGGAGGTTCTTGTCAACAGAGCAGCCCTAAACTTTGTGGTGCCTGTGTCTTGCTGATTTTTATTTTTCCCAATTTATACGCCCATGAGTGGAAGTGCCCTATGCGCTCTAAGCTGTGTTTTTTCGATGTTTCAGGACACACCGTACACTTCTCCAGAGTGGCTGTTGGCAATTTACATCCCGCCCATCAGCGTAGCAAGGCTCCCATTTCTCCATGGCCTGTCCTGCATTTCTGGTTTTGACAGTTTTTTCCGCATGGCCCTTTTGACCGATGGGAAGCGAGACTTCTTTGTAGCGCTGATTTGCCTTTCCAGGTTGCTTGGTTGGCCAAAAAGGGCGTATGCGTTTTTTCCTGAATATATTCAGGAAAAAACGCATACGCCCTTTTTGGCCAAGGGCATCATTGTCGACGTTTTGCTGCTTTTCATGTGCTTTAAAGGCGATTCGAATCGACCTCCTGAAATCTGTTTCCTGCAATTCTGCCTTGCTTTCAAATCCTCTTCGTTGCCTTCCCTCAATATATTTGTGGACGAGAGTTATCATTTATAACTCTGCAGGTTTGTGAATTGCAGTGCCCCTGAGCTCCATTTTTCAACTCGCTTTTTTGGGAGCTGGCCGCAAAAGCGCAGGATTGCCTCAGGCCCTATTCTGCTTCCGGGCGGCAGGCTGAGCCTGTGGTTAATTCTTCTTCCTGATGGGAAAATAGAGTGACCTGTGCCTGTCCCAACACCTAGAGCTAGTCTCTCATTGGCTCCCCCTCTTCCCGTTCATCCTCAGGACAAATTGCAAGCTGTACGGAACGGGAGGTTAAAGGTGCTGATTCTCCAAGGAGGGAGATTGCTAGTAAAGCGGCTGGAATGGCGAACCCGAGCACAAGGAGATGAGAAATGAGGTGCGTTTTAGAAACCTTTCCAGATCACATGGTGTACCACCTTCTGGGTTTCTCATGCATGTTTTCGAGGTAGGAAGATGCCCTTGAACCTGGAGATTTGGGACCCATGGGATGGGTAACAGGCAGTATTACTTTAAAGGCTCTGCGTTTGCTCCCCCAACCTCACCAAACCTCTCAGCCCCGAGAGTGTCCACCCTTATGTCTCATCCAGCTGTGGGTCTAGATATGGTCAATCCAGGTTGCATCACAGCCCCTGAACGAATTTTGTAAGAATTTCTCTCTCTTTCACTGTCTGTGTTTCACGGGTTTTTAAAAGTAATTTATTTTTATAATGGGGTTTAGCTGCTTTTCACGGCTGTGTTTCTGCCGCTTTACACCCACTTGACTCACTTCCAGAGAGATATCAATACATAGGTTTTATGATTCTTACTAGTCAGATATATTCTTGTGCGGTGAATAGGGGGTGTGGAGTCCAGTTCACTGAGCAAGGAGTAGGTCTTTCTATTACATATTGGGTTTATGGAACGGTATCTGAGCTCATTTGAAACCCTTGTTTTATGCATCACCCCACCCCACCTTTCCCGTTAAGCAGCCATAGTGTGTTTTGTAAACTTGTGACTCTGTTCTGTTTTGTAATTCAGTTCAAGTGTAGCGGTTTTTACATTCCCTCTATAAGTGATAGGTTATGATAAGTGTCTTTTTCTGTGTGACTTATTTCACTTAGTATCGTCGTAGCTAAAGCCACTCATCATGCTGCTACTAGCCTTATGACATTGATTTCATGGCTGAGTGATATTCCATTGTACATAAGGACCACCACTTCTTTATCCATTTTTCTCTTTCCTGGGATATTTGAGGTGTCATGAAGTGGAGGTTCTTGTCAACAGAGCAGCCCTAAACTTTGTGGTGCCTGTGTCTTGCTGATTTTTATTTTTCCCAATTTATACGCCCATGAGTGGAAGTGCCCTATGCGCTCTAAGCTGTGTTTTTTCGATGTTTCAGGACACACCGTACACTTCTCCAGAGTGGCTGTTGGCAATTTACATCCCGCCCATCAGCGTAGCAAGGCTCCCATTTCTCCATGGCCTGTCCTGCATTTCTGGTTTTGACAGTTTTTTCCGCATGGCCCTTTTGACCGATGGGAAGCGAGACTTCTTTGTAGCGCTGATTTGCCTTTCCAGGTTGCTTGGTTGGCCAAAAAGGGCGTATGCGTTTTTTCCTGAATATATTCAGGAAAAAACGCATACGCCCTTTTTGGCCAAGGGCATCATTGTCGACGTTTTGCTGCTTTTCATGTGCTTTAAAGGCGATTCGAATCGACCTCCTGAAATCTGTTTCCTGCAATTCTGCCTTGCTTTCAAATCCTCTTCGTTGCCTTCCCTCAATATATTTGTGGACGAGAGTTATCATTTATAACTCTGCAGGTTTGTGAATTGCAGTGCCCCTGAGCTCCATTTTTCAACTCGCTTTTTTGGGAGCTGGCCGCAAAAGCGCAGGATTGCCTCAGGCCCTATTCTGCTTCCGGGCGGCAGGCTGAGCCTGTGGTTAATTCTGCTTCCTGATGGGAAAATAGAGTGACCTGTGCCTGTCCCAACACCTAGAGCTAGTCTCTCATTGGCTCCCCCTCTTCCCGTTCATCCTCAGGACAAATTGCAAGCTGTACGGAACGGGAGGTTAAAGGTGCTGATTCTCCAAGGAGGGAGATTGCTAGTAAAGCGGCTGGAATGGCGAACCCGAGCACAAGGAGATGAGAAATGAGGTGCGTTTTAGAAACCTTTCCCGATCACACGGTGTACCACCTTCTGGGTTTCTCATGCATGTTTTCGAGGTAGGAAGATGCCCTTGAACCTGGAGATTTGGGACCCATGGGATGGGTAACAGGCAGTATTACTTTAAAGGCTCTGCGTTTGCTCCCCCAACCTCACCAAACCTCTCAGCCCCGAGAGTGTCCACCCTTATGTCTCATCCAGCTGTGGGTCTAGATATGGTCAATCCAGGTTGCATCACAGCCCCTGAACGAATTTTGTAAGAATTTCTCTCTCTTTCACTGTCTGTGTTTCACGGGTTTTTAAAAGTAATTTATTTTTATAATGGGGTTTAGCTGCTTTTCACGGCTGTGTTTCTGCCGCTTTACACCCACTTGACTCACTTCCAGAGAGATATCAATACATAGGTTTTATGATTCTTACTAGTCAGATATATTCTTGTGCGGTGAATAGGGGGTGTGGAGTCCAGTTCACTGAGCAAGGAGTAGGTCTTTCTATTACATATTGGGTTTATGGAACGGTATCTGAGCTCATTTGAAACCCTTGTTTTATGCATCACCCCACCCCACCTTTCCCGTAAAGCAGCCATAGTGTGTTTTGTAAACTTGTGACTCTGTTCTGTTTTGTAATTCAGTTCAAGTGTAGCGGTTTTTACATTCCCTCTATAAGTGATAGGTTATGATAAGTGTCTTTTTCTGTGTGACTTATTTCACTTAGAATCGTCGTAGCTAAAGCCACTCATCATGCTGCTACTAGCCTTATGACATTGATTTCATGGCTGAGTGATATTCCATTGTACATAAGGACCACCACTTCTTTATCCATTTTTCTCTTTCCTGGGATATTTGAGGTGTCATGAAGTGGAGGTTCTTGTCAAAAGAGCAGCCCTAAACTTTGCGGTGCCTGTGTCTTGCTGATTTTTACTTTTCCCAATTTATATGCCCATGAGTGGAAGTGCCCTATGCGCTCTAAGCTGTGTTTTTTCGATGTTTCAGGACACACCGTACCTTTCTCCAGAGTGGCTGTTGGCAATTTACATCCCGCCCATCAGCGTAGCAAGGCTCCCATTTCTCCATGGCCTGTCCTGCATTTCTGGTTTTGACACTTTTTTCCGCATGGCCCTTTTGACCGATGGGAAGCGAGACTTCTTTGTAGCGCTGATTTGCCTTTCCAGGTTGCTTGGTTGGCCAAAAAGGGCGTATGCGTTTTTTCCTGAATATATTCAGGAAAAAACGCATACGCCCTTTTTGGCCAAGGGCATCATTGTCGACGTTTTGCCGCTTTTCATGTGCTTTAAAGGCGATTCGAATCGACCTCCTGAAATCTGTTTCCTGCAATTCTGCCTTGCTTTCAGATCCTCTTCGTTGCCTTCCCTCAATATATTTGTGGACGAGAGTTATCATTTATAACTCTGCAGGTTTGTGAATTGCAGTGCCCCTGAGCTCCATTTTTCAACTCGCTTTTTTGGGAGCTGGCCGCAAAAGCGCAGGATTGCCTCAGGCCCTATTCTGGTTCCGGGCGGCAGGCTGAGCCTGTGGTTAATTCTTCTTCCTGATGGGAAAATAGAGTGACCTGTGCCTGTCCCAACACCTAGAGCTAGTCTCTCATTGGCTCCCCCTCTTCCCGTTCATCCTCAGGACAAATTGCAAGCTGTACGGAACGGGAGGTTACAGGTGCTGATTCTCCAAGGAGGGAGATTGCTAGTAAAGCGGCTGGAATGGCGAACCCGAGCACAAGGAGATGAGAAATGAGGTGCGTTTTAGAAACCTTTCCCGATCACACGGTGTACCACCTTCTGGGTTTCTCATGCATGTTTTCGAGGTAGGAAGATGCCCTTGAACCTGGAGATTTGGGACCCATGGGATGGGTAACAGGCAGTATTACTTTAAAGGCTCTGCGTTTGCTCCCCCAACCTCACCAAACCTCTCAGCCCCGAGAGTGTCCACCCTTATGTCTCATCCAGCTGTGGGTCTAGATATGGTCAATCCAGGTTGCATCACAGCCCCTGAACGAATTTTGTAAGAATTTCTCTCTCTTTCACTGTCTGTGTTTCACGGGTTTTTAAAAGTAATTTATTTTTATAATGGGGTTTAGCTGCTTTTCACGGCTGTGTTTCTGCCGCTTTACAGCCACTTGACTCACTTCCAGAGAGATATCAATACATAGGTTTTAAGATTCTTACTAGTCAGATATATTCTTGTGCGGTGAATAGGGGGTGTGGAGTCCAGTTCACTGAGCAAGGAGTAGGTCTTTCTATTACATATTGGGTTTATGGAACGGTATCTGAGCTCATTTGAAACCCTTGTTTTATGCATCACCCCACCCCACCTTTCCCGTTAAGCAGCCATAGTGTGTTTTGTAAACTTGTGACTCTGTTCTGTTTTGTAATTCAGTTCAAGTGTAGCGGTTTTTACATTCCCTCTATAAGTGATAGCTTATGATAAGTGTCTTTTTCTGTGTGACTTATTTCACTTAGAATCGTCGTAGCTAAAGCCACTCATCATGCTGCTACTAGCCTTATGACATTGATTTCATGGTTGAGTGATAGTCCATTGTACATAAGGACCACCACTTCTTTATCCATTTTTCTCTTTCCTGGGATATTTGAGGTGTCATGAAGTGGAGGTTCTTGTCAAAAGAGCAGCCCTAAACTTTGGGGTGCCTGTGTCTTGCTGATTTTTAGTTTTCCCAATTTATACGCCCATGAGTGGAAGTGCCCTATGCGCTCTAAGCTGTGTTTTTTCGATGTTTCAGGACACACCGTACACTTCTCCAGAGTGGCTGTTGGCAATTTACATCCCGCCCATCAGCGTAGCAAGGCTCCCATTTCTCCATGGCCTGTCCTGCATTTCTGGTTTTGACAGTTTTTTCCGCATGGCCCTTTTGACCGATGGGAAGCGAGACTTCTTTGTAGCGCTGATTTGCCTTTCCAGGTTGCTTGGTTGGCCAAAAAGGGCGTATGCGTTTTTTCCTGAATATATTCAGGAAAAAACGCATACGCCCTTTTTGGCCAAGGGCATCATTGTCGACGTTTTGCCGCTTTTCATGTGCTTTAAAGGCGATTCGAATCGACCTCCTGAAATCTGTTTCCTGCAATTCTGCCTTGCTTTCAGATCCTCTTCGTTGCCTTCCCTCAATATATTTGTGGACGAGAGTTATCATTTATAACTCTGCAGGTTTGTGAATTGCAGTGCCCCTGAGCTCCATTTTTCAACTCGCTTTTTTGGGAGCTGGCCGCAAAAGCGCAGGATTGCCTCAGGCCCTATTCTGGTTCCGGGCGGCAGGCTGAGCCTGTGGTTAATTCTTCTTCCTGATGGGAAAATAGAGTGACCTGTGCCTGTCCCAACACCTAGAGCTAGTCTCTCATTGGCTCCCCCTCTTCCCGTTCATCCTCAGGACAAATTGCAAGCTGTACGGAACGGGAGGTTAAAGGTGCTGATTCTCCAAGGAGGGAGATTGCTAGTAAAGCGGCTGGAATGGCGAACCCGAGCACAAGGAGATGAGAAATGAGGTGCGTTTTAGAAACCTTTCCCGATCACACGGTGTACCACCTTCTGGGTTTCTCATGCATGTTTTCGAGGTAGGAAGATGCCCTTGAACCTGGAGATTTGGGACCCATGGGATGGGTAACAGGCAGTATTACTTTAAAGGCTCTGCGTTTGCTCCCCCAACCTCACCAAACCTCTCAGCCCCGAGAGTGTCCACCCTTATGTCTCATCCAGCTGTGGGTCTAGATATGGTCAATCCAGGTTGCATCACAGCCCCTGAACGAATTTTGTAAGAATTTCTCTCTCTTTCACTGTCTGTGTTTCACGGGTTTTTAAAAGTAATTTATTTTTATAATGGGGTTTAGCTGCTTTTCACGGCTGTGTTTCTGCCGCTTTACACCCACTTGACTCACTTCCAGAGAGATATCAATACATAGGTTTTATGATTCTTAGTAGTCAGATATATTCTTGTGCGGTGAATAGGGGGTGTGGAGTCCAGTTCACTGAGCAAGGAGTAGGTCTTTCTATTACATATTGGGTTTATGGAACGGTATCTGAGCTCATTTGAAACCCTTGTTTTATGCATCACCCCACCCCACCTTTCCCGTTAAGCAGCCATAGTGTGTTTTGTAAACGTGTGACTCTGTTCTGTTTTGTAATTCAGTTCAAGTGTAGCGGTTTTTACATTCCCTCTATAAGTGATAGGTTATGATAAGTGTCTTTTTCTGTGTGACTTATTTCACTTAGAATCGCCGTAGCTAAAGCCACTCATCATGCTGCTACTAGCCTTATGACATTGATTTCATGGCTGAGTGATATTCCATTGTACATAAGGACCACCACTTCTTTATCCATTTTTCTCTTTCCTGGGATATTTGAGGTGTCATGAAGTGGAGGTTCTTGTCAAAAGAGCAGCCCTAAACTTTGCGGTGCCTGTGTCTTGCTGATTTTTAGTTTTCCCAATTTATATGCCCATGAGTGGAAGTGCCCTATGCGCTCTAAGCTGTGTTTTTTCGATGTTTCAGGACACACTGTACCTTTCTCCAGAGTGGCTGTTGGCAATTTACATCCCGCCCATCAGCGTAGCAAGGCTCCCATTTCTCCATGGCCTGTCCTGCATTTCTGGTTTTGACAGTTTTTTCCGCATGGCCCTTTTGACCGATGGGAAGCGAGACTTCTTTGTAGCGCTGATTTGCCTTTCCAGGTTGCTTGGTTGGCCAAAAAGGGCGTATGCGTTTTTTCCTGAATATATTCAGGAAAAAACGCATACGCCCTTTTTGGCCAAGGGCATCATTGTCGACGTTTTGCCGCTTTTCATGTGCTTTAAAGGCGATTCGAATCGACCTCCTGAAATCTGTTTCCTGCAATTCTGCCTTGCTTTCAAATCCTCTTCGTTGCCTTCCCTCAATATATTTGTGGACGAGAGTTATCATTTATAACTCTGCAGGTTTGTGAATTGCAGTGCCCCTGAGCTCCATTTTTCAACTCGCTTTTTTGGGAGCTGGCCGCAAAAGCGCAGGATTGCCTCAGGCCCTATTCTGGTTCCGGGCGGCAGGCTGAGCCTGTGGTTAATTCTTCTTCCTGATGGGAAAATAGAGTGACCTGTGCCTGTCCCAACACCTAGAGCTAGTCTCTCATTGGCTCCCCCTCTTCCCGTTCATCCTCAGGACAAATTGCAAGCTGTACGGAACGGGAGGTTACAGGTGCTGATTCTCCAAGGAGGGAGATTGCTAGTAAAGCGGCTGGAATGGCGAACCCGAGCACAAGGAGATGAGAAGTGAGGTGCGTTTTAGAAACCTTTCCCGATCACACGGTGTACCACCTTCTGGGTTTCTCATGCATGTTTTCGAGGTAGGAAGATGCCCTTGAACCTGGAGATTTGGAACCCATGGGATGGGTAACAGGCAGTATTACTTTAAAGGCTCTGCGTTTGCTCCCCCAACCTCACCAAACCTCTCAGCCCCGAGAGTGTCCACCCTTATGTCTCATCCAGCTGTGGGTCTAGATATGGTCAATCCAGGTTGCATCACAGCCCCTGAACGAATTTTGTAAGAATTTCTCTCTCTTTCACTGTCTGTGTTTCACGGGTTTTTAAAAGTAATTTATTTTTATAATGGGGTTTAGCTGCTTTTCACGGCTGTGTTTCTGCCGCTTTACAGCCACTTGACTCACTTCCAGAGAGATATCAATACATAGGTTTTAAGATTCTTACTAGTCAGATATATTCTTGTGCGGTGAATAGGGGGTGTGGAGTCCAGTTCACTGAGCAAGGAGTAGGTCTTTCTATTACATATTGGGTTTATGGAACGGTATCTGAGCTCATTTGAAACCCTTGTTTTATGCATCACCCCACCCCACCTTTCCCGTTAAGCAGCCATAGTGTGTTTTGTAAACTTGTGACTCTGTTCTGTTTTGTAATTCAGTTCAAGTGTAGCGGTTTTTACATTCCCTCTATAAGTGATAGGTTATGATAAGTGTCTTTTTCTGTGTGACTTATTTCACTTAGAATCGCCGTAGCTAAAGCCACTCATCATGCTGCTACTAGCCTTATGACATTGATTTCATGGCTGAGTGATATTCCATTGTACATAAGGACCACCACTTCTTTATCCATTTTTCTCTTTCCTGGGATATTTGAGGTGTCATGAAGTGGAGGTTTTTGTCAACAGAGCAGCCCTAAACTTTGGGGTGCCTGTGTCTTGCTGATTTTTAGTTTTCCCAATTTATACGCCCATGAGTGGAAGTGCCCTATGCGCTGTAAGCTGTGTTTTTTCGATGTTTCAGGACACACCGTACACTTCTCCAGAGTGGCTGTTGGCAATTTACATCCCGCCCATCAGCGTAGCAAGGCTCCCATTTCTCCATGGCCTGTCCTGCATTTCTGGTTTTGACACTTTTTTCCGCATGGCCCTTTTGACCGATGGGAAGCGAGACTTCTTTGTAGCGCTGATTTGCCTTTCCAGGTTGCTTGGTTGGCCAAAAAGGGCGTATGCGTTTTTTCCTGAATATATTCAGGAAAAAACGCATACGCCCTTTTTGGCCAAGGGCATCATTGTCGACGTTTTGCCGCTTTTCATGTGCTTTAAAGGCGATTCGAATCGACCTCCTGAAATCTGTTTCCTGCAATTCTGCCTTGCTTTCAGATCCTCTTCGTTGCCTTCCCTCAATATATTTGTGGACGAGAGTTATCATTTATAACTCTGCAGGTTTGTGAATTGCAGTGCCCCTGAGCTCCATTTTTCAACTCGCTTTTTTGGGAGCTGGCCGCAAAAGCGCAGGATTGCCTCAGGCCCTATTCTGGTTCCGGGCGGCAGGCTGAGCCTGTGGTTAATTCTTCTTCCTGATGGGAAAATAGAGTGACCTGTGCCTGTCCCAACACCTAGAGCTAGTCTCTCATTGGCTCCCCCTCTTCCCGTTCATCCTCAGGACAAATTGCAAGCTGTACGGAACGGGAGGTTACAGGTGCTGATTCTCCAAGGAGGGAGATTGCTAGTAAAGCGGCTGGAATGGCGAACCCGAGCACAAGGAGATGAGAAATGAGGTGCGTTTTAGAAACCTTTCCCGATCACACGGTGTACCACCTTCTGGGTTTCTCATGCATGTTTTCGAGGTAGGAAGATGCCCTTGAACCTGGAGATTTGGGACCCATGGGATGGGTAACAGGCAGTATTACTTTAAAGGCTCTGCGTTTGCTCCCCCAACCTCACCAAACCTCTCAGCCCCGAGAGTGTCCACCCTTATGTCTCATCCAGCTGTGGGTCTAGATATGGTCAATCCAGGTTGCATCACAGCCCCTGAACGAATTTTGTAAGAATTTCTCTCTCTTTCACTGTCTGTGTTTCACGGGTTTTTAAAAGTAATTTATTTTTATAATGGGGTTTAGCTGCTTTTCACGGCTGTGTTTCTGCCGCTTTACAGCCACTTGACTCACTTCCAGAGAGATATCAATACATAGGTTTTAAGATTCTTACTAGTCAGATATATTCTTGTGCGGTGAATAGGGGGTGTGGAGTCCAGTTCACTGAGCAAGGAGTAGGTCTTTCTATTACATATTGGGTTTATGGAACGGTATCTGAGCTCATTTGAAACCCTTGTTTTATGCATCACCCCACCCCACCTTTCCCGTTAAGCAGCCATAGTGTGTTTTGTAAACTTGTGACTCTGTTCTGTTTTGTAATTCAGTTCAAGTGTAGCGGTTTTTACATTCCCTCTATAAGTGATAGCTTATGATAAGTGTCTTTTTCTGTGTGACTTATTTCACTTAGAATCGTCGTAGCTAAAGCCACTCATCATGCTGCTACTAGCCTTATGACATTGATTTCATGGCTGAGTGATATTCCATTGTACATAAGGACCACCACTTCTTTATCCATTTTTCTCTTTCCTGGGATATTTGAGGTGTCATGAAGTGGAGGTTCTTGTCAACAGAGCAGCCCTAAACTTTGGGGTGCCTGTGTCTTGCTGATTTTTAGTTTTCCCAATTTATACGCCCATGAGTGGAAGTGCCCTATGCGCTGTAAGCTGTGTTTTTTCGATGTTTCAGGACACACCGTACACTTCTCCAGAGTGGCTGTTGGCAATTTACATCCCGCCCATCAGCGTAGCAAGGCTCCCATTTCTCCATGGCCTGTCCTGCATTTCTGGTTTTGACACTTTTTTCCGCATGGCCCTTTTGACCGATGGGAAGCGAGACTTCTTTGTAGCGCTGATTTGCCTTTCCAGGTTGCTTGGTTGGCCAAAAAGGGCGTATGCGTTTTTTCCTGAATATATTCAGGAAAAAATGCATACGCCCTTTTTGGCCAAGGGCATCATTGTCGACGTTTTGCCGCTTTTCATGTGCTTTAAAGGCGATTCGAATCGACCTCCTGAAATCTGTTTCCTGCAATTCTGCCTTGCTTTCAGATCCTCTTCGTTGCCTTCCCTCAATATATTTGTGGACGAGAGTTATCATTTATAACTCTGCAGGTTTGTGAATTGCAGTGCCCCTGAGCTCCATTTTTCAACTCGCTTTTTTGGGAGCTGGCCGCAAAAGCGCAGGATTGCCTCAGGCCCTATTCTGGTTCCGGGCGGCAGGCTGAGCCTGTGGTTAATTCTTCTTCCTGATGGGAAAATAGAGTGACCTGTGCCTGTCCCAACACCTAGAGCTAGTCTCTCATTGGCTCCCCCTCTTCCCGTTCATCCTCAGGACAAATTGCAAGCTGTACGGAACGGGAGGTTACAGGTGCTGATTCTCCAAGGAGGGAGATTGCTAGTAAAGCGGCTGGAATGGCGAACCCGAGCACAAGGAGATGAGAAATGAGGTGCGTTTTAGAAACCTTTCCCGATCACACGGTGTACCACCTTCTGGGTTTCTCATGCATGTTTTCGAGGTAGGAAGATGCCCTTGAACCTGGAGATTTGGGACCCATGGGATGGGTAACAGGCAGTATTACTTTAAAGGCTCTGCGTTTGCTCCCCCAACCTCACCAAACCTCTCAGCCCCGAGAGTGTCCACCCTTATGTCTCATCCAGCTGTGGGTCTAGATATGGTCAATCCAGGTTGCATCACAGCCCCTGAACGAATTTTGTAAGAATTTCTCTCTCTTTCACTGTCTGTGTTTCACGGGTTTTTAAAAGTAATTTATTTTTATAATGGGGTTTAGCTGCTTTTCACGGCTGTGTTTCTGCCGCTTTACAGCCACTTGACTCACTTCCAGAGAGATATCAATACATAGGTTTTAAGATTCTTACTAGTCAGATATATTCTTGTGCGGTGAATAGGGGGTGTGGAGTCCAGTTCACTGAGCAAGGAGTAGGTCTTTCTATTACATATTGGGTTTATGGAACGGTATCTGAGCTCATTTGAAACCCTTGTTTTATGCATCACCCCACCCCACCTTTCCCGTTAAGCAGCCATAGTGTGTTTTGTAAACTTGTGACTCTGTTCTGTTTTGTAATTCAGTTCAAGTGTAGCGGTTTTTACATTCCCTCTATAAGTGATAGCTTATGATAAGTGTCTTTTTCTGTGTGACTTATTTCACTTAGAATCGTCGTAGCTAAAGCCACTCATCATGCTGCTACTAGCCTTATGACATTGATTTCATGGCTGAGTGATATTCCATTGTACATAAGGACCACCACTTCTTTATCCATTTTTCTCTTTCCTGGGATATTTGAGGTGTCATGAAGTGGAGGTTCTTGTCAACAGAGCAGCCCTAAACTTTGGGGTGCCTGTGTCTTGCTGATTTTTAGTTTTCCCAATTTATACGCCCATGAGTGGAAGTGCCCTATGCGCTCTAAGCTGTGTTTTTTCGATGTTTCAGGACACACCGTACCCTTCTGCAGAGTGGCTGTTGGCAATTTACATCCCGCCCATCAGCGTAGCAAGGCTCCCATTTCTCCATGGCCTGTCCTGCATTTCTGGTTTTGACACTTTTTTCCGCATGGCCCTTTTGACCGATGGGAAGCGAGACTTCTTTGTAGCGCTGATTTGCCTTTCCAGGTTGCTTGGTTGGCCAAAAAGGGCGTATGCGTTTTTTCCTGAATATATTCAGGAAAAAACGCATACGCCCTTTTTGGCCAAGGGCATCATTGTCGACGTTTTGCCGCTTTTCATGTGCTTTAAAGGCGATTCGAATCGACCTCCTGAAATCTGTTTCCTGCAATTCTGCCTTGCTTTCAGATCCTCTTCGTTGCCTTCCCTCAATATATTTGTGGACGAGAGTTATCATTTATAACTCTGCAGGTTTGTGAATTGCAGTGCCCCTGAGCTCCATTTTTCAACTCGCTTTTTTGGGAGCTGGCCGCAAAAGCGCAGGATTGCCTCAGGCCCTATTCTGCTTCCGGGCGGCAGGCTGAGCCTGTGGTTAATTCTTCTTCCTGATGGGAAAATAGAGTGACCTGTGCCTGTCCCAACACCTAGAGCTAGTCTCTCATTGGCTCCCCCTCTTCCCGTTCATCCTCAGGACAAATTGCAAGCTATACGGAACGGGAGGTTACAGGTGCTGATTCTCCAAGGAGGGAGATTGCTAGTAAAGCGGCTGGAATGGCGAACCCGAGCACAAGGAGATGAGAAATGAGGTGCGTTTTAGAAACCTTTCCCGATCACACGGTGTACCACCTTCTGGGTTTCTCATGCATGTTTTCGAGGTAGGAAGATGCCCTTGAACCTGGAGATTTGGGACCCATGGGATGGGTAACAGGCAGTATTACTTTAAAGGCTCTGCGTTTGCTCCCCCAACCTCACCAAACCTCTCAGCCCCGAGAGTGTCCACCCTTATGTCTCATCCAGCTGTGGGTCTAGATATGGTCAATCCAGGTTGCATCACAGCCCCTGAACGAATTTTGTAAGAATTTCTCTCTCTTTCACTGTCTGTGTTTCACGGGTTTTTAAAAGTAATTTATTTTTATAATGGGGTTTAGCTGCTTTTCACGGCTGTGTTTCTGCCGCTTTACAGCCACTTGACTCACTTCCAGAGAGATATCAATACATAGGTTTTAAGATTCTTACTAGTCAGATATATTCTTGTGCGGTGAATAGGGGGTGTGGAGTCCAGTTCACTGAGCAAGGAGTAGGTCTTTCTATTACATATTGGGTTTATGGAACGGTATCTGAGCTCATTTGAAACCCTTGTTTTATGCATCACCCCACCCCACCTTTCCCGTTAAGCAGCCATAGTGTGTTTTGTAAACTTGTGACTCTGTTCTGTTTTGTAATTCAGTTCAAGTGTAGCGGTTTTTACATTCCCTCTATAAGTGATAGGTTATGATAAGTGTCTTTTTCTGTGTGACTTATTTCACTTAGAATCGTCGTAGCTAAAGCCACTCATCATGCTGCTACTAGCCTTATGACATTGATTTCATGGCTGAGTGATATTCCATTGTACATAAGGACCACCACTTCTTTATCCATTTTTCTCTTTCCTGGGATATTTGAGGTGTCATGAAGTGGAGGTTCTTGTCAAAAGAGCAGCCCTAAACTTTGGGGTGCCTGTGTCTTGCTGATTTTTAGTTTTCCCAATTTATACGCCCATGAGTGGAAGTGCCCTATGCGCTCTAAGCTGTGTTTTTTCGATGTTTCAGGACACACCGTACCCTTCTCCAGAGTGGCTGTTGGCAATTTACATCCCGCCCATCAGCGTAGCAAGGCTCCCATTTCTCCATGGCCTGTCCTGCATTTCTGGTTTTGACAGTTTTTTCCGCATGGCCCTTTTGACCGATGGGAAGCGAGACTTCTTTGTAGCGCTGATTTGCCTTTCCAGGTTGCTTGGTTGGCCAAAAAGGGCGTATGCGTTTTTTCCTGAATATATTCAGGAAAAAACGCATACGCCCTTTTTGGCCAAGGGCATCATTGTCGACGTTTTGCCGCTTTTCATGTGCTTTAAAGGCGATTCGAATCGACCTCCTGAAATCTGTTTCCTGCAATTCTGCCTTGCTTTCAGATCCTCTTCGTTGCCTTCCCTCAATATATTTGTGGACGAGAGTTATCATTTATAACTCTGCAGGTTTGTGAATTGCAGTGCCCCTGAGCTCCATTTTTCAACTCGCTTTTTTGGGAGCTGGCCGCAAAAGCGCAGGATTGCCTCAGGCCCTATTCTGGTTCCGGGCGGCAGGCTGAGCCTGTGGTTAATTCTTCTTCCTGATGGGAAAATAGAGTGACCTGTGCCTGTCCCAACACCTAGAGCTAGTCTCTCATTGGCTCCCCCTCTTCCCGTTCATCCTCAGGACAAATTGCAAGCTATACGGAACGGGAGGTTACAGGTGCTGATTCTCCAAGGAGGGAGATTGCTAGTAAAGCGGCTGGAATGGCGAACCCGAGCACAAGGAGATGAGAAATGAGGTGCGTTTTAGAAACCTTTCCCGATCACACGGTGTACCACCTTCTGGGTTTCTCATGCATGTTTTCGAGGTAGGAAGATGCCCTTGAACCTGGAGATTTGGGACCCATGGGATGGGTAACAGGCAGTATTACTTTAAAGGCTCTGCGTTTGCTCCCCCAACCTCACCAAACCTCTCAGCCCCGAGAGTGTCCACCCTTATGTCTCATCCAGCTGTGGGTCTAGATATGGTCAATCCAGGTTGCATCACAGCCCCTGAACGAATTTTGTAAGAATTTCTCTCTCTTTCACTGTCTGTGTTTCACGGGTTTTTAAAAGTAATTTATTTTTATAATGGGGTTTAGCTGCTTTTCACGGCTGTGTTTCTGCCGCTTTACACCCACTTGACTCACTTCCAGAGAGATATCAATACATAGGTTTTAAGATTCTTACTAGTCAGATATATTCTTGTGCGGTGAATAGGGGGTGTGGAGTCCAGTTCACTGAGCAAGGAGTAGGTCTTTCTATTACATATTGGGTTTATGGAACGGTATCTGAGCTCATTTGAAACCCTTGTTTTATGCATCACCCCACCCCACCTTTCCCGTTAAGCAGCCATAGTGTGTTTTGTAAACTTGTGACTCTGTTCTGTTTTGTAATTCAGTTCAAGTGTAGCGGTTTTTACATTCCCTCTATAAGTGATAGCTTATGATAAGTGTCTTTTTCTGTGTGACTTATTTCACTTAGAATCGTCGTAGCTAAAGCCACTCATCATGCTGCTACTAGCCTTATGACATTGATTTCATGGCTGAGTGATATTCCATTGTACATAAGGACCACCACTTCTTTATCCATTTTTCTCTTTCCTGGGATATTTGAGGTGTCATGAAGTGGAGGTTCTTGTCAACAGAGCAGCCCTAAACTTTGGGGTGCCTGTGTCTTGCTGATTTTTAGTTTTCCCAATTTATACGCCCATGAGTGGAAGTGCCCTATGCGCTCTAAGCTGTGTTTTTTCGATGTTTCAGGACACACCGTACCCTTCTCCAGAGTGGCTGTTGGCAATTTACATCCCGCCCATCAGCGTAGCAAGGCTCCCATTTCTCCATGGCCTGTCCTGCATTTCTGGTTTTGACACTTTTTTCCGCATGGCCCTTTTGACCGATGGGAAGCGAGACTTCTTTGTAGCGCTGATTTGCCTTTCCAGGTTGCTTGGTTGGCCAAAAAGGGCGTATGCGTTTTTTCCTGAATATATTCAGGAAAAAACGCATACGCCCTTTTTGGCCAAGGGCATCATTGTCGACGTTTTGCCGCTTTTCATGTGCTTTAAAGGCGATTCGAATCGACCTCCTGAAATCTGTTTCCTGCAATTCTGCCTTGCTTTCAGATCCTCTTCGTTGCCTTCCCTCAATATATTTGTGGACGAGAGTTATCATTTATAACTCTGCAGGTTTGTGAATTGCAGTGCCCCTGAGCTCCATTTTTCAACTCGCTTTTTTGGGAGCTGGCCGCAAAAGCGCAGGATTGCCTCAGGCCCTATTCTGCTTCCGGGCGGCAGGCTGAGCCTGTGGTTAATTCTTCTTCCTGATGGGAAAATAGAGTGACCTGTGCCTGTCCCAACACCTAGAGCTAGTCTCTCATTGGCTCCCCCTCTTCCCGTTCATCCTCAGGACAAATTGCAAGCTATACGGAACGGGAGGTTACAGGTGCTGATTCTCCAAGGAGGGAGATTGCTAGTAAAGCGGCTGGAATGGCGAACCCGAGCACAAGGAGATGAGAAATGAGGTGCGTTTTAGAAACCTTTCCCGATCACACGGTGTACCACCTTCTGGGTTTCTCATGCATGTTTTCGAGGTAGGAAGATGCCCTTGAACCTGGAGATTTGGGACCCATGGGATGGGTAACAGGCAGTATTACTTTAAAGGCTCTGCGTTTGCTCCCCCAACCTCACCAAACCTCTCAGCCCCGAGAGTGTCCACCCTTATGTCTCATCCAGCTGTGGGTCTAGATATGGTCAATCCAGGTTGCATCACAGCCCCTGAACGAATTTTGTAAGAATTTCTCTCTCTTTCACTGTCTGTGTTTCACGGGTTTTTAAAAGTAATTTATTTTTATAATGGGGTTTAGCTGCTTTTCACGGCTGTGTTTCTGCCGCTTTACAGCCACTTGACTCACTTCCAGAGAGATATCAATACATAGGTTTTAAGATTCTTACTAGTCAGATATATTCTTGTGCGGTGAATAGGGGGTGTGGAGTCCAGTTCACTGAGCAAGGAGTAGGTCTTTCTATTACATATTGGGTTTATGGAACGGTATCTGAGCTCATTTGAAACCCTTGTTTTATGCATCACCCCACCCCACCTTTCCCGTTAAGCAGCCATAGTGTGTTTTGTAAACTTGTGACTCTGTTCTGTTTTGTAATTCAGTTCAAGTGTAGCGGTTTTTACATTCCCTCTATAAGTGATAGGTTATGATAAGTGTCTTTTTCTGTGTGACTTATTTCACTTAGAATCGTCGTAGCTAAAGCCACTCATCATGCTGCTACTAGCCTTATGACATTGATTTCATGGCTGAGTGATATTACATTGTACATAAGGACCACCACTTCTTTATCCATTTTTCTCTTTCCTGGGATATTTGAGGTGTCATGAAGTGGAGGTTCTTGTCAAAAGAGCAGCCCTAAACTTTGGGGTGCCTGTGTCTTGCTGATTTTTAGTTTTCCCAATTTATACGCCCATGAGTGGAAGTGCCCTATGCGCTCTAAGCTGTGTTTTTTCGATGTTTCAGGACACACCGTACCCTTCTCCAGAGTGGCTGTTGGCAATTTACATCCCGCCCATCAGCGTAGCAAGGCTCCCATTTCTCCATGGCCTGTCCTGCATTTCTGGTTTTGACAGTTTTTTCCGCATGGCCCTTTTGACCGATGGGAAGCGAGACTTCTTTGTAGCGCTGATTTGCCTTTCCAGGTTGCTTGGTTGGCCAAAAAGGGCGTATGCGTTTTTTCCTGAATATATTCAGGAAAAAACGCATACGCCCTTTTTGGCCAAGGGCATCATTGTCGACGTTTTGCCGCTTTTCATGTGCTTTAAAGGCGATTCGAATCGACCTCCTGAAATCTGTTTCCTGCAATTCTGCCTTGCTTTCAGATCCTCTTCGTTGCCTTCCCTCAATATATTTGTGGACGAGAGTTATCATTTATAACTCTGCAGGTTTGTGAATTGCAGTGCCCCTGAGCTCCATTTTTCAACTCGCTTTTTTGGGAGCTGGCCGCAAAAGCGCAGGATTGCCTCAGGCCCTATTCTGGTTCCGGGCGGCAGGCTGAGCCTGTGGTTAATTCTTCTTCCTGATGGGAAAATAGAGTGACCTGTGCCTGTCCCAACACCTAGAGCTAGTCTCTCATTGGCTCCCCCTCTTCCCGTTCATCCTCAGGACAAATTGCAAGCTATACGGAACGGGAGGTTACAGGTGCTGATTCTCCAAGGAGGGAGATTGCTAGTAAAGCGGCTGGAATGGCGAACCCGAGCACAAGGAGATGAGAAATGAGGTGCGTTTTAGAAACCTTTCCCGATCACACGGTGTACCACCTTCTGGGTTTCTCATGCATGTTTTCGAGGTAGGAAGATGCCCTTGAACCTGGAGATTTGGGACCCATGGGATGGGTAACAGGCAGTATTACTTTAAAGGCTCTGCGTTTGCTCCCCCAACCTCACCAAACCTCTCAGCCCCGAGAGTGTCCACCCTTATGTCTCATCCAGCTGTGGGTCTAGATATGGTCAATCCAGGTTGCATCACAGCCCCTGAACGAATTTTGTAAGAATTTCTCTCTCTTTCACTGTCTGTGTTTCACGGGTTTTTAAAAGTAATTTATTTTTATAATGGGGTTTAGCTGCTTTTCACGGCTGTGTTTCTGCCGCTTTACACCCACTTGACTCACTTCCAGAGAGATATCAATACATAGGTTTTATGATTCTTACTAGTCAGATATATTCTTGTGCGGTGAATAGGGGGTGTGGAGTCCAGTTCACTGAGCAAGGAGTAGGTCTTTCTATTACATATTGGGTTTATGGAACGGTATCTGAGCTCATTTGAAACCCTTGTTTTATGCATCACCCCACCCCACCTTTCCCGTTAAGCAGCCATAGTGTGTTTTGTAAACTTGTGACTCTGTTCTGTTTTGTAATTCAGTTCAAGTGTAGCGGTTTTTACATTCCCTCTATAAGTGATAGGTTATGATAAGTGTCTTTTTCTGTGTGACTTATTTCACTTAGTATCGTCGTAGCTAAAGCCACTCATCATGCTGCTACTAGCCTTATGACATTGATTTCATGGCTGAGTGATATTCCATTGTACATAAGGACCACCACTTCTTTATCCATTTTTCTCTTTCCTGGGATATTTGAGGTGTCATGAAGTGGAGGTTCTTGTCAACAGAGCAGCCCTAAACTTTGTGGTGCCTGTGTCTTGCTGATTTTTATTTTTCCCAATTTATACGCCCATGAGTGGAAGTGCCCTATGCGCTCTAAGCTGTGTTTTTTCGATGTTTCAGGACACACCGTACACTTCTCCAGAGTGGCTGTTGGCAATTTACATCCCGCCCATCAGCGTAGCAAGGCTCCCATTTCTCCATGGCCTGTCCTGCATTTCTGGTTTTGACAGTTTTTTCCGCATGGCCCTTTTGACCGATGGGAAGCGAGACTTCTTTGTAGCGCTGATTTGCCTTTCCAGGTTGCTTGGTTGGCCAAAAAGGGCGTATGCGTTTTTTCCTGAATATATTCAGGAAAAAACGCATACGCCCTTTTTGGCCAAGGGCATCATTGTCGACGTTTTGCTGCTTTTCATGTGCTTTAAAGGCGATTCGAATCGACCTCCTGAAATCTGTTTCCTGCAATTCTGCCTTGCTTTCAAATCCTCTTCGTTGCCTTCCCTCAATATATTTGTGGACGAGAGTTATCATTTATAACTCTGCAGGTTTGTGAATTGCAGTGCCCCTGAGCTCCATTTTTCAACTCGCTTTTTTGGGAGCTGGCCGCAAAAGCGCAGGATTGCCTCAGGCCCTATTCTGCTTCCGGGCGGCAGGCTGAGCCTGTGGTTAATTCTTCTTCCTGATGGGAAAATAGAGTGACCTGTGCCTGTCCCAACACCTAGAGCTAGTCTCTCATTGGCTCCCCCTCTTCCCGTTCATCCTCAGGACAAATTGCAAGCTGTACGGAACGGGAGGTTAAAGGTGCTGATTCTCCAAGGAGGGAGATTGCTAGTAAAGCGGCTGGAATGGCGAACCCGAGCACAAGGAGATGAGAAATGAGGTGCGTTTTAGAAACCTTTCCAGATCACATGGTGTACCACCTTCTGGGTTTCTCATGCATGTTTTCGAGGTAGGAAGATGCCCTTGAACCTGGAGATTTGGGACCCATGGGATGGGTAACAGGCAGTATTACTTTAAAGGCTCTGCGTTTGCTCCCCCAACCTCACCAAACCTCTCAGCCCCGAGAGTGTCCACCCTTATGTCTCATCCAGCTGTGGGTCTAGATATGGTCAATCCAGGTTGCATCACAGCCCCTGAACGAATTTTGTAAGAATTTCTCTCTCTTTCACTGTCTGTGTTTCACGGGTTTTTAAAAGTAATTTATTTTTATAATGGGGTTTAGCTGCTTTTCACGGCTGTGTTTCTGCCGCTTTACAGCCACTTGACTCACTTCCAGAGAGATATCAATACATAGGTTTTAAGATTCTTACTAGTCAGATATATTCTTGTGCGGTGAATAGGGGGTGTGGAGTCCAGTTCACTGAGCAAGGAGTAGGTCTTTCTATTACATATTGGGTTTATGGAACGGTATCTGAGCTCATTTGAAACCCTTGTTTTATGCATCACCCCACCCCACCTTTCCCGTTAAGCAGCCATAGTGTGTTTTGTAAACTTGTGACTCTGTTCTGTTTTGTAATTCAGTTCAAGTGTAGCGGTTTTTACATTCCCTCTATAAGTGATAGCTTATGATAAGTGTCTTTTTCTGTGTGACTTATTTCACTTAGAATCGTCGTAGCTAAAGCCACTCATCATGCTGCTACTAGCCTTATGACATTGATTTCATGGCTGAGTGATATTCCATTGTACATAAGGACCACCACTTCTTTATCCATTTTTCTCTTTCCTGGGATATTTGAGGTGTCATGAAGTGGAGGTTCTTGTCAAAAGAGCAGCCCTAAACTTTGGGGTGCCTGTGTCTTGCTGATTTTTAGTTTTCCCAATTTATACGCCCATGAGTGGAAGTGCCCTATGCGCTCTAAGCTGTGTTTTTTCGATGTTTCAGGACACACCGTACACTTCTCCAGAGTGGCTGTTGGCAATTTACATCCCGCCCATCAGCGTAGCAAGGCTCCCATTTCTCCATGGCCTGTCCTGCATTTCTGGTTTTGACACTTTTTTCCGCATGGCCCTTTTGACCGATGGGAAGCGAGACTTCTTTGTAGCGCTGATTTGCCTTTCCAGGTTGCTTGGTTGGCCAAAAAGGGCGTATGCGTTTTTTCCTGAATATATTCAGGAAAAAACGCATACGCCCTTTTTGGCCAAGGGCATCATTGTCGACGTTTTGCCGCTTTTCATGTGCTTTAAAGGCGATTCGAATCGACCTCCTGAAATCTGTTTCCTGCAATTCTGCCTTGCTTTCAGATCCTCTTCGTTGCCTTCCCTCAATATATTTGTGGACGAGAGTTATCATTTATAACTCTGCAGGTTTGTGAATTGCAGTGCCCCTGAGCTCTATTTTTCAACTCGCTTTTTTGGGAGCTGGCCGCAAAAGCGCAGGATTGCCTCAGGCCCTATTCTGGTTCCGGGCGGCAGGCTGAGCCTGTGGTTAATTCTTCTTCCTGATGGGAAAATAGAGTGACCTGTGCCTGTCCCAACACCTAGAGCTAGTCTCTCATTGGCTCCCCCTCTTCCCGTTCATCCTCAGGACAAATTGCAAGCTGTACGGAACGGGAGGTTACAGGTGCTGATTCTCCAAGGAGGGAGATTGCTAGTAAAGCGGCTGGAATGGCGAACCCGAGCACAAGGAGATGAGAAATGAGGTGCGTTTTAGAAACCTTTCCCGATCACACGGTGTACCACCTTCTGGGTTTCTCATGCATGTTTTCGAGGTAGGAAGATGCCCTTGAACCTGGAGATTTGGGACCCATGGGATGGGTAACAGGCAGTATTACTTTAAAGGCTCTGCGTTTGCTCCCCCAACCTCACCAAACCTCTCAGCCCCGAGAGTGTCCACCCTTATGTCTCATCCAGCTGTGGGTCTAGATATGGTCAATCCAGGTTGCATCACAGCCCCTGAACGAATTTTGTAAGAATTTCTCTCTCTTTCACTGTCTGTGTTTCACGGGTTTTTAAAAGTAATTTATTTTTATAATGGGGTTTAGCTGCTTTTCACGGCTGTGTTTCTGCCGCTTTACACCCACTTGACTCACTTCCAGAGAGATATCAATACATAGGTTTTATGATTCTTACTAGTCAGATATATTCTTGTGCGGTGAATAGGGGGTGTGGAGTCCAGTTCACTGAGCAAGGAGTAGGTCTTTCTATTACATATTGGGTTTATGGAACGGTATCTGAGCTCATTTGAAACCCTTGTTTTATGCATCACCCCACCCCACCTTTCCCGTTAAGCAGCCATAGTGTGTTTTGTAAACTTGTGACTCTGTTCTGTTTTGTAATTCAGTTCAAGTGTAGCGGTTTTTACATTCCCTCTATAAGTGATAGCTTATGATAAGTGTCTTTTTCTGTGTGACTTATTTCACTTAGAATCGCCGTAGCTAAAGCCACTCATCATGCTGCTACTAGCCTTATGACATTGATTTCATGGCTGAGTGATATTCCATTGTACATAAGGACCACCACTTCTTTATCCATTTTTCTCTTTCCTGGGATATTTGAGGTGTCATGAAGTGGAGGTTTTTGTCAACAGAGCAGCCCTAAACTTTGGGGTGCCTGTGTCTTGCTGATTTTTAGTTTTCCCAATTTATACGCCCATGAGTGGAAGTGCCCTATGCGCTCTAAGCTGTGTTTTTTCGATGTTTCAGGACACACCGTACACTTCTCCAGAGTGGCTGTTGGCAATTTACATCCCGCCCATCAGCGTAGCAAGGCTCCCATTTCTCCATGGCCTGTCCTGCATTTCTGGTTTTGACACTTTTTTCCGCATGGCCCTTTTGACCGATGGGAAGCGAGACTTCTTTGTAGCGCTGATTTGCCTTTCCAGGTTGCTTGGTTGGCCAAAAAGGGCGTATGCGTTTTTTCCTGAATATATTCAGGAAAAAATGCATACGCCCTTTTTGGCCAAGGGCATCATTGTCGACGTTTTGCCGCTTTTCATGTGCTTTAAAGGCGATTCGAATCGACCTCCTGAAATCTGTTTCCTGCAATTCTGCCTTGCTTTCAGATCCTCTTCGTTGCCTTCCCTCAATATATTTGTGGACGAGAGTTATCATTTATAACTCTGCAGGTTTGTGAATTGCAGTGCCCCTGAGCTCCATTTTTCAACTCGCTTTTTTGGGAGCTGGCCGCAAAAGCGCAGGATTGCCTCAGGCCCTATTCTGCTTCCGGGCGGCAGGCTGAGCCTGTGGTTAATTCTTCTTCCTGATGGGAAAATAGAGTGACCTGTGCCTGTCCCAACACCTAGAGCTAGTCTCTCATTGGCTCCCCCTCTTCCCGTTCATCCTCAGGACAAATTGCAAGCTGTACGGAACGGGAGGTTACAGGTGCTGATTCTCCAAGGAGGGAGATTGCTAGTAAAGCGGCTGGAATGGCGAACCCGAGCACAAGGAGATGAGAAATGAGGTGCGTTTTAGAAACCTTTCCCGATCACACGGTGTACCACCTTCTGGGTTTCTCATGCATGTTTTCGAGGTAGGAAGATGCCCTTGAACCTGGAGATTTGGGACCCATGGGATGGGTAACAGGCAGTATTACTTTAAAGGCTCTGCGTTTGCTCCCCCAACCTCACCAAACCTCTCAGCCCCGAGAGTGTCCACCCTTATGTCTCATCCAGCTGTGGGTCTAGATATGGTCAATCCAGGTTGCATCACAGCCCCTGAACGAATTTTGTAAGAATTTCTCTCTCTTTCACTGTCTGTGTTTCACGGGTTTTTAAAAGTAATTTATTTTTATAATGGGGTTTAGCTGCTTTTCACGGCTGTGTTTCTGCCGCTTTACAGCCACTTGACTCACTTCCAGAGAGATATCAATACATAGGTTTTAAGATTCTTACTAGTCAGATATATTCTTGTGCGGTGAATAGGGGGTGTGGAGTCCAGTTCACTGAGCAAGGAGTAGGTCTTTCTATTACATATTGGGTTTATGGAACGGTATCTGAGCTCATTTGAAACCCTTGTTTTATGCATCACCCCACCCCACCTTTCCCGTTAAGCAGCCATAGTGTGTTTTGTAAACTTGTGACTCTGTTCTGTTTTGTAATTCAGTTCAAGTGTAGCGGTTTTTACATTCCCTCTATAAGTGATAGCTTATGATAAGTGTCTTTTTCTGTGTGACTTATTTCACTTAGAATCGTCGTAGCTAAAGCCACTCATCATGCTGCTACTAGCCTTATGACATTGATTTCATGGCTGAGTGATATTCCATTGTACATAAGGACCACCACTTCTTTATCCATTTTTCTCTTTCCTGGGATATTTGAGGTGTCATGAAGTGGAGGTTCTTGTCAACAGAGCAGCCCTAAACTTTGGGGTGCCTGTGTCTTGCTGATTTTTAGTTTTCCCAATTTATACGCCCATGAGTGGAAGTGCCCTATGCGCTCTAAGCTGTGTTTTTTCGATGTTTCAGGACACACCGTACCCTTCTGCAGAGTGGCTGTTGGCAATTTACATCCCGCCCATCAGCGTAGCAAGGCTCCCATTTCTCCATGGCCTGTCCTGCATTTCTGGTTTTGACACTTTTTTCCGCATGGCCCTTTTGACCGATGGGAAGCGAGACTTCTTTGTAGCGCTGATTTGCCTTTCCAGGTTGCTTGGTTGGCCAAAAAGGGCGTATGCGTTTTTTCCTGAATATATTCAGGAAAAAACGCATACGCCCTTTTTGGCCAAGGGCATCATTGTCGACGTTTTGCCGCTTTTCATGTGCTTTAAAGGCGATTCGAATCGACCTCCTGAAATCTGTTTCCTGCAATTCTGCCTTGCTTTCAGATCCTCTTCGTTGCCTTCCCTCAATATATTTGTGGACGAGAGTTATCATTTATAACTCTGCAGGTTTGTGAATTGCAGTGCCCCTGAGCTCCATTTTTCAACTCGCTTTTTTGGGAGCTGGCCGCAAAAGCGCAGGATTGCCTCAGGCCCTATTCTGCTTCCGGGCGGCAGGCTGAGCCTGTGGTTAATTCTTCTTCCTGATGGGAAAATAGAGTGACCTGTGCCTGTCCCAACACCTAGAGCTAGTCTCTCATTGGCTCCCCCTCTTCCCGTTCATCCTCAGGACAAATTGCAAGCTGTACGGAACGGGAGGTTACAGGTGCTGATTCTCCAAGGAGGGAGATTGCTAGTAAAGCGGCTGGAATGGCGAACCCGAGCACAAGGAGATGAGAAATGAGGTGCGTTTTAGAAACCTTTCCCGATCACACGGTGTACCACCTTCTGGGTTTCTCATGCATGTTTTCGAGGTAGGAAGATGCCCTTGAACCTGGAGATTTGGGACCCATGGGATGGGTAACAGGCAGTATTACTTTAAAGGCTCTGCGTTTGCTCCCCCAACCTCACCAAACCTCTCAGCCCCGAGAGTGTCCACCCTTATGTCTCATCCAGCTGTGGGTCTAGATATGGTCAATCCAGGTTGCATCACAGCCCCTGAACGAATTTTGTAAGAATTTCTCTCTCTTTCACTGTCTGTGTTTCACGGGTTTTTAAAAGTAATTTATTTTTATAATGGGGTTTAGCTGCTTTTCACGGCTGTGTTTCTGCCGCTTTACAGCCACTTGACTCACTTCCAGAGAGATATCAATACATAGGTTTTAAGATTCTTACTAGTCAGATATATTCTTGTGCGGTGAATAGGGGGTGTGGAGTCCAGTTCACTGAGCAAGGAGTAGGTCTTTCTATTACATATTGGGTTTATGGAACGGTATCTGAGCTCATTTGAAACCCTTGTTTTATGCATCACCCCACCCCACCTTTCCCGTTAAGCAGCCATAGTGTGTTTTGTAAACTTGTGACTCTGTTCTGTTTTGTAATTCAGTTCAAGTGTAGCGGTTTTTACATTCCCTCTATAAGTGATAGCTTATGATAAGTGTCTTTTTCTGTGTGACTTATTTCACTTAGAATCGTCGTAGCTAAAGCCACTCATCATGCTGCTACTAGCCTTATGACATTGATTTCATGGCTGAGTGATATTCCATTGTACATAAGGACCACCACTTCTTTATCCATTTTTCTCTTTCCTGGGATATTTGAGGTGTCATGAAGTGGAGGTTCTTGTCAACAGAGCAGCCCTAAACTTTGTGGTGCCTGTGTCTTGCTGATTTTTATTTTTCCCAATTTATACGCCCATGAGTGGAAGTGCCCTATGCGCTCTAAGCTGTGTTTTTTCGATGTTTCAGGACACACCGTACACTTCTCCAGAGTGGCTGTTGGCAATTTACATCCCGCCCATCAGCGTAGCAAGGCTCCCATTTCTCCATGGCCTGTCCTGCATTTCTGGTTTTGACACTTTTTTCCGCATGGCCCTTTTGACCGGTGGGAAGCGAGACTTCTTTGTAGCGCTGATTTGCCTTTCCAGGTTGCTTGGTTGGCCAAAAAGGGCGTATGCGTTTTTTCCTGAATATATTCAGGAAAAAACGCATACGCCCTTTTTGGCCAAGGGCATCATTGTCGACGTTTTGCCGCTTTTCATGTGCTTTAAAGGCGATTCGAATCGACCTCCTGAAATCTGTTTCCTGCAATTCTGCCTTGCTTTCAGATCCTCTTCGTTGCCTTCCCTCAATATATTTGTGGACGAGAGTTATCATTTATAACTCTGCAGGTTTGTGAATTGCAGTGCCCCTGAGCTCCATTTTTCAACTCGCTTTTTTGGGAGCTGGCCGCAAAAGCGCAGGATTGCCTCAGGCCCTATTCTGCTTCCGGGCGGCAGGCTGAGCCTGTGGTTAAATCTTCTTCCTGATGGGAAAATAGAGTGACCTGTGCCTGTCCCAACACCTAGAGCTAGTCTCTCATTGGCTCCCCCTCTTCCCGTTCATCCTCAGGACAAATTGCAAGCTGTACGGAACGGGAGGTTACAGGTGCTGATTCTCCAAGGAGGGAGATTGCTAGTAAAGCGGCTGGAATGGCGAACCCGAGCACAAGGAGATGAGAAATGAGGTGCGTTTTAGAAACCTTTCCCGATCACACGGTGTACCACCTTCTGGGTTTCTCATGCATGTTTTCGAGGTAGGAAGATGCCCTTGAACCTGGAGATTTGGGACCCATGGGATGGGTAACAGGCAGTATTACTTTAAAGGCTCTGCGTTTGCTCCCCCAACCTCACCAAACCTCTCAGCCCCGAGAGTGTCCACCCTTATGTCTCATCCAGCTGTGGGTCTAGATATGGTCAATCCAGGTTGCATCACAGCCCCTGAACGAATTTTGTAAGAATTTCTCCCTCTTTCACTGTCTGTGTTTCACGGGTTTTTAAAAGTAATTTATTTTTATAATGGGGTTTAGCTGCTTTTCACGGCTGTGTTTCTGCCGCTTTACAGCCACTTGACTCACTTCCAGAGAGATATCAATACATAGGTTTTAAGATTCTTACTAGTCAGATATATTCTTGTGCGGTGAATAGGGGGTGTGGAGTCCAGTTCACTGAGCAAGGAGTAGGTCTTTCTATTACATATTGGGTTTATGGAACGGTATCTGAGCTCATTTGAAACCCTTGTTTTATGCATCACCCCACCCCACCTTTCCCGTTAAGCAGCCATAGTGTGTTTTGTAAACTTGTGACTCTGTTCTGTTTTGTAATTCAGTTCAAGTGTAGCGGTTTTTACATTCCCTCTATAAGTGATAGCTTATGATAAGTGTCTTTTTCTGTGTGACTTATTTCACTTAGAATCGTCGTAGCTAAAGCCACTCATCATGCTGCTACTAGCCTTATGACATTGATTTCATGGCTGAGTGATATTCCATTGTACATAAGGACCACCACTTCTTTATCCATTTTTCTCTTTCCTGGGATATTTGAGGTGTCATGAAGTGGAGGTTCTTGTCAACAGAGCAGCCCTAAACTTTGTGGTGCCTGTGTCTTGCTGATTTTTATTTTTCCCAATTTATACGCCCATGAGTGGAAGTGCCCTATGCGCTCTAAGCTGTGTTTTTTCGATGTTTCAGGACACACCGTACACTTCTCCAGAGTGGCTGTTGGCAATTTACATCCCGCCCATCAGCGTAGCAAGGCTCCCATTTCTCCATGGCCTGTCCTGCATTTCTGGTTTTGACACTTTTTTCCGCATGGCCCTTTTGACCGGTGGGAAGCGAGACTTCTTTGTAGCGCTGATTTGCCTTTCCAGGTTGCTTGGTTGGCCAAAAAGGGCGTATGCGTTTTTTCCTGAATATATTCAGGAAAAAACGCATACGCCCTTTTTGGCCAAGGGCATCATTGTCGACGTTTTGCCGCTTTTCATGTGCTTTAAAGGCGATTCGAATCGACCTCCTGAAATCTGTTTCCTGCAATTCTGCCTTGCTTTCAGATCCTCTTCGTTGCCTTCCCTCAATATATTTGTGGACGAGAGTTATCATTTATAACTCTGCAGGTTTGTGAATTGCAGTGCCCCTGAGCTCCATTTTTCAACTCGCTTTTTTGGGAGCTGGCCGCAAAAGCGCAGGATTGCCTCAGGCCCTATTCTGCTTCCGGGCGGCAGGCTGAGCCTGTGGTTAAATCTTCTTCCTGATGGGAAAATAGAGTGACCTGTGCCTGTCCCAACACCTAGAGCTAGTCTCTCATTGGCTCCCCCTCTTCCCGTTCATCCTCAGGACAAATTGCAAGCTGTACGGAACGGGAGGTTACAGGTGCTGATTCTCCAAGGAGGGAGATTGCTAGTAAAGCGGCTGGAATGGCGAACCCGAGCACAAGGAGATGAGAAATGAGGTGCGTTTTAGAAACCTTTCCCGATCACACGGTGTACCACCTTCTGGGTTTCTCATGCATGTTTTCGAGGTAGGAAGATGCCCTTGAACCTGGAGATTTGGGACCCATGGGATGGGTAACAGGCAGTATTACTTTAAAGGCTCTGCGTTTGCTCCCCCAACCTCACCAAACCTCTCAGCCCCGAGAGTGTCCACCCTTATGTCTCATCCAGCTGTGGGTCTAGATATGGTCAATCCAGGTTGCATCACAGCCCCTGAACGAATTTTGTAAGAATTTCTCCCTCTTTCACTGTCTGTGTTTCACGGGTTTTTAAAAGTAATTTATTTTTATAATGGGGTTTAGCTGCTTTTCACGGCTGTGTTTCTGCCGCTTTACAGCCACTTGACTCACTTCCAGAGAGATATCAATACATAGGTTTTAAGATTCTTACTAGTCAGATATATTCTTGTGCGGTGAATAGGGGGTGTGGAGTCCAGTTCACTGAGCAAGGAGTAGGTCTTTCTATTACATATTGGGTTTATGGAACGGTATCTGAGCTCATTTGAAACCCTTGTTTTATGCATCACCCCACCCCACCTTTCCCGTTAAGCAGCCATAGTGTGTTTTGTAAACTTGTGACTCTGTTCTGTTTTGTAATTCAGTTCAAGTGTAGCGGTTTTTACATTCCCTCTATAAGTGATAGCTTATGATAAGTGTCTTTTTCTGTGTGACTTATTTCACTTAGAATCGTCGTAGCTAAAGCCACTCATCATGCTGCTACTAGCTTTATGACATTGATTTCATGGCTGAGTGATATTCCATTGTACATAAGGACCACCACTTCTTTATCCATTTTTCTCTTTCCTGGGATATTTGAGGTGTCATGAAGTGGAGGTTCTTGTCAAAAGAGCAGCCCTAAACTTTGGGGTGCCTGTGTCTTGCTGATTTTTAGTTTTCCCAATTTATACGCCCATGAGTGGAAGTGCCCTATGCGCTCTAAGCTGTGTTTTTTCGATGTTTCAGGACACACCGTACCCTTCTCCAGAGTGGCTGTTGGCAATTTACATCCCGCCCATCAGCGTAGCAAGGCTCCCATTTCTCCATGGCCTGTCCTGCATTTCTGGTTTTGACAGTTTTTTCCGCATGGCCCTTTTGACCGATGGGAAGCGAGACTTCTTTGTAGCGCTGATTTGCCTTTCCAGGTTGCTTGGTTGGCCAAAAAGGGCGTATGCGTTTTTTCCTGAATATATTCAGGAAAAAACGCATACGCCCTTTTTGGCCAAGGGCATCATTGTCGACGTTTTGCCGCTTTTCATGTGCTTTAAAGGCGATTCGAATCGACCTCCTGAAATCTGTTTCCTGCAATTCTGCCTTGCTTTCAGATCCTCTTCGTTGCCTTCCCTCAATATATTTGTGGACGAGAGTTATCATTTATAACTCTGCAGGTTTGTGAATTGCAGTGCCCCTGAGCTCCATTTTTCAACTCGCTTTTTTGGGAGCTGGCCGCAAAAGCGCAGGATTGCCTCAGGCCCTATTCTGCTTCCGGGCGGCAGGCTGAGCCTGTGGTTAATTCTTCTTCCTGATGGGAAAATAGAGTGACCTGTGCCTGTCCCAACACCTAGAGCTAGTCTCTCATTGGCTCCCCCTCTTCCCGTTCATCCTCAGGACAAATTGCAAGCTGTACGGAACGGGAGGTTAAAGGTGCTGATTCTCCAAGGAGGGAGATTGCTAGTAAAGCGGCTGGAATGGCGAACCCGAGCACAAGGAGATGAGAAATGAGGTGCGTTTTAGAAACCTTTCCCGATCACACGGTGTACCACCTTCTGGGTTTCTCATGCATGTTTTCGAGGTAGGAAGATGCCCTTGAACCTGGAGATTTGGGACCCATGGGATGGGTAACAGGCAGTATTACTTTAAAGGCTCTGCGTTTGCTCCCCCAACCTCACCAAACCTCTCAGCCCCGAGAGTGTCCACCCTTATGTCTCATCCAGCTGTGGGTCTAGATATGGTCAATCCAGGTTGCATCACAGCCCCTGAACGAATTTTGTAAGAATTTCTCTCTCTTTCACTGTCTGTGTTTCACGGGTTTTTAAAAGTAATTTATTTTTATAATGGGGTTTAGCTGCTTTTCACGGCTGTGTTTCTGCCGCTTTACAGCCACTTGACTCACTTCCAGAGAGATATCAATACATAGGTTTTAAGATTCTTACTAGTCAGATATATTCTTGTGCGGTGAATAGGGGGTGTGGAGTCCAGTTCACTGAGCAAGGAGTAGGTCTTTCTATTACATATTGGGTTTATGGAACGGTATCTGAGCTCATTTGAAACCCTTGTTTTATGCATCACCCCACCCCACCTTTCCCGTTAAGCAGCCATAGTGTGTTTTGTAAACTTGTGACTCTGTTCTGTTTTGTAATTCAGTTCAAGTGTAGCGGTTTTTACATTCCCTCTATAAGTGATAGCTTATGATAAGTGTCTTTTTCTGTGTGACTTATTTCACTTAGAATCGTCGTAGCTAAAGCCACTCATCATGCTGCTACTAGCTTTATGACATTGATTTCATGGCTGAGTGATATTCCATTGTACATAAGGACCACCACTTCTTTATCCATTTTTCTCTTTCCTGGGATATTTGAGGTGTCATGAAGTGGAGGTTCTTGTCAAAAGAGCAGCCCTAAACTTTGGGGTGCCTGTGTCTTGCTGATTTTTAGTTTTCCCAATTTATACGCCCATGAGTGGAAGTGCCCTATGCGCTCTAAGCTGTGTTTTTTCGATGTTTCAGGACACACCGTACCCTTCTCCAGAGTGGCTGTTGGCAATTTACATCCCGCCCATCAGCGTAGCAAGGCTCCCATTTCTCCATGGCCTGTCCTGCATTTCTGGTTTTGACAGTTTTTTCCGCATGGCCCTTTTGACCGATGGGAAGCGAGACTTCTTTGTAGCGCTGATTTGCCTTTCCAGGTTGCTTGGTTGGCCAAAAAGGGCGTATGCGTTTTTTCCTGAATATATTCAGGAAAAAACGCATACGCCCTTTTTGGCCAAGGGCATCATTGTCGACGTTTTGCCGCTTTTCATGTGCTTTAAAGGCGATTCGAATCGACCTCCTGAAATCTGTTTCCTGCAATTCTGCCTTGCTTTCAGATCCTCTTCGTTGCCTTCCCTCAATATATTTGTGGACGAGAGTTATCATTTATAACTCTGCAGGTTTGTGAATTGCAGTGCCCCTGAGCTCCATTTTTCAACTCGCTTTTTTGGGAGCTGGCCGCAAAAGCGCAGGATTGCCTCAGGCCCTATTGTGGTTCCGGGCGGCAGGCTGAGCCTGTGGTTAATTCTTCTTCCTGATGGGAAAATAGAGTGACCTGTGCCTGTCCCAACACCTAGAGCTAGTCTCTCATTGGCTCCCCCTCTTCCCGTTCATCCTCAGGACAAATTGCAAGCTGTACGGAACGGGAGGTTACAGGTGCTGATTCTCCAAGGAGGGAGATTGCTAGTAAAGCGGCTGGAATGGCGAACCCGAGCACAAGGAGATGAGAAATGAGGTGCGTTTTAGAAACCTTTCCCGATCACACGGTGTACCACCTTCTGGGTTTCTCATGCATGTTTTCGAGGTAGGAAGATGCCCTTGAACCTGGAGATTTGGGACCCATGGGATGGGTAACAGGCAGTATTACTTTAAAGGCTCTGCGTTTGCTCCCCCAACCTCACCAAACCTCTCAGCCCCGAGAGTGTCCACCCTTATGTCTCATCCAGCTGTGGGTCTAGATATGGTCAATCCAGGTTGCATCACAGCCCCTGAACGAATTTTGTAAGAATTTCTCTCTCTTTCACTGTCTGTGTTTCACGGGTTTTTAAAAGTAATTTATTTTTATAATGGGGTTTAGCTGCTTTTCACGGCTGTGTTTCTGCCGCTTTACAGCCACTTGACTCACTTCCAGAGAGATATCAATACATAGGTTTTATGATTCTTACTAGTCAGATATATTCTTGTGCGGTGAATAGGGGGTGTGGAGTCCAGTTCACTGAGCAAGGAGTAGGTCTTTCTATTACATATTGGGTTTATGGAACGGTATCTGAGCTCATTTGAAACCCTTGTTTTATGCATCACCCCACCCCACCTTTCCCGTTAAGCAGCCATAGTGTGTTTTGTAAACTTGTGACTCTGTTCTGTTTTGTAATTCAGTTCAAGTGTAGCGGTTTTTACATTCCCTCTATAAGTGATAGGTTATGATAAGTGTCTTTTTCTGTGTGACTTATTTCACTTAGTATCGTCGTAGCTAAAGCCACTCATCATGCTGCTACTAGCCTTATGACATTGATTTCATGGCTGAGTGATATTCCATTGTACATAAGGACCACCACTTCTTTATCCATTTTTCTCTTTCCTGGGATATTTGAGGTGTCATGAAGTGGAGGTTCTTGTCAACAGAGCAGCCCTAAACTTTGTGGTGCCTGTGTCTTGCTGATTTTTATTTTTCCCAATTTATACGCCCATGAGTGGAAGTGCCCTATGCGCTCTAAGCTGTGTTTTTTCGATGTTTCAGGACACACCGTACACTTCTCCAGAGTGGCTGTTGGCAATTTACATCCCGCCCATCAGCGTAGCAAGGCTCCCATTTCTCCATGGCCTGTCCTGCATTTCTGGTTTTGACAGTTTTTTCCGCATGGCCCTTTTGACCGATGGGAAGCGAGACTTCTTTGTAGCGCTGATTTGCCTTTCCAGGTTGCTTGGTTGGCCAAAAAGGGCGTATGCGTTTTTTCCTGAATATATTCAGGAAAAAACGCATACGCCCTTTTTGGCCAAGGGCATCATTGTCGACGTTTTGCTGCTTTTCATGTGCTTTAAAGGCGATTCGAATCGACCTCCTGAAATCTGTTTCCTGCAATTCTGCCTTGCTTTCAAATCCTCTTCGTTGCCTTCCCTCAATATATTTGTGGACGAGAGTTATCATTTATAACTCTGCAGGTTTGTGAATTGCAGTGCCCCTGAGCTCCATTTTTCAACTCGCTTTTTTGGGAGCTGGCCGCAAAAGCGCAGGATTGCCTCAGGCCCTATTCTGCTTCCGGGCGGCAGGCTGAGCCTGTGGTTAATTCTTCTTCCTGATGGGAAAATAGAGTGACCTGTGCCTGTCCCAACACCTAGAGCTAGTCTCTCATTGGCTCCCCCTCTTCCCGTTCATCCTCAGGACAAATTGCAAGCTGTACGGAACGGGAGGTTAAAGGTGCTGATTCTCCAAGGAGGGAGATTGCTAGTAAAGCGGCTGGAATGGCGAACCCGAGCACAAGGAGATGAGAAATGAGGTGCGTTTTAGAAACCTTTCCCGATCACACGGTGTACCACCTTCTGGGTTTCTCATGCATGTTTTCGAGGTAGGAAGATGCCCTTGAACCTGGAGATTTGGGACCCATGGGATGGGTAACAGGCAGTATTACTTTAAAGGCTCTGCGTTTGCTCCCCCAACCTCACCAAACCTCTCAGCCCCGAGAGTGTCCACCCTTATGTCTCATCCAGCTGTGGGTCTAGATATGGTCAATCCAGGTTGCATCACAGCCCCTGAACGAATTTTGTAAGAATTTCTCTCTCTTTCACTGTCTGTGTTTCACGGGTTTTTAAAAGTAATTTATTTTTATAATGGGGTTTAGCTGCTTTTCACGGCTGTGTTTCTGCCGCTTTACACCCACTTGACTCACTTCCAGAGAGATATCAATACATAGGTTTTATGATTCTTACTAGTCAGATATATTCTTGTGCGGTGAATAGGGGGTGTGGAGTCCAGTTCACTGAGCAAGGAGTAGGTCTTTCTATTACATATTGGGTTTATGGAACGGTATCTGAGCTCATTTGAAACCCTTGTTTTATGCATCACCCCACCCCACCTTTCCCGTTAAGCAGCCATAGTGTGTTTTGTAAACTTGTGACTCTGTTCTGTTTTGTAATTCAGTTCAAGTGTAGCGGTTTTTACATTCCCTCTATAAGTGATAGGTTATGATAAGTGTCTTTTTCTGTGTGACTTATTTCACTTAGAATCGCCGTAGCTAAAGCCACTCATCATGCTGCTACTAGCCTTATGACATTGATTTCATGGCTGAGTGATATTCCATTGTACATAAGGACCACCACTTCTTTATCCATTTTTCTCTTTCCTGGGATATTTGAGGTGTCATGAAGTGGAGGTTCTTGTCAACAGAGCAGCCCTAAACTTTGTGGTGCCTGTGTCTTGCTGATTTTTATTTTTCCCAATTTATACGCCCATGAGTGGAAGTGCCCTATGCGCTGTAAGCTGTGTTTTTTCGATGTTTCAGGACACACCGTACACTTCTCCAGAGTGGCTGTTGGCAATTTACATCCCGCCCATCAGCGTAGCAAGGCTCCCATTTCTCCATGGCCTGTCCTGCATTTCTGGTTTTGACAGTTTTTTCCGCATGGCCCTTTTGACCGATGGGAAGCGAGACTTCTTTGTAGCGCTGATTTGCCTTTCCAGGTTGCTTGGTTGGCCAAAAAGGGCGTATGCGTTTTTTCCTGAATATATTCAGGAAAAAACGCATACGCCCTTTTTGGCCAAGGGCATCATTGTCGACGTTTTGCTGCTTTTCATGTGCTTTAAAGGCGATTCGAATCGACCTCCTGAAATCTGTTTCCTGCAATTCTGCCTTGCTTTCAAATCCTCTTCGTTGCCTTCCCTCAATATATTTGTGGACGAGAGTTATCATTTATAACTCTGCAGGTTTGTGAATTGCAGTGCCCCTGAGCTCCATTTTTCAACTCGCTTTTTTGGGAGCTGGCCGCAAAAGCGCAGGATTGCCTCAGGCCCTATTCTGCTTCCGGGCGGCAGGCTGAGCCTGTGGTTAATTCTTCTTCCTGATGGGAAAATAGAGTGACCTGTGCCTGTCCCAACACCTAGAGCTAGTCTCTCATTGGCTCCCCCTCTTCCCGTTCATCCTCAGGACAAATTGCAAGCTGTACGGAACGGGAGGTTACAGGTGCTGATTCTCCAAGGAGGGAGATTGCTAGTAAAGCGGCTGGAATGGCGAACCCGAGCACAAGGAGATGAGAAGTGAGGTGCGTTTTAGAAACCTTTCCCGATCACACGGTGTACCACCTTCTGGGTTTCTCATGCATGTTTTCGAGGTAGGAAGATGCCCTTGAACCTGGAGATTTGGAACCCATGGGATGGGTAACAGGCAGTATTACTTTAAAGGCTCTGCGTTTGCTCCCCCAACCTCACCAAACCTCTCAGCCCCGAGAGTGTCCACCCTTATGTCTCATCCAGCTGTGGGTCTAGATATGGTCAATCCAGGTTGCATCACAGCCCCTGAACGAATTTTGTAAGAATTTCTCTCTCTTTCACTGTCTGTGTTTCACGGGTTTTTAAAAGTAATTTATTTTTATAATGGGGTTTAGCTGCTTTTCACGGCTGTGTTTCTGCCGCTTTACAGCCACTTGACTCACTTCCAGAGAGATATCAATACATAGGTTTTAAGATTCTTACTAGTCAGATATATTCTTGTGCGGTGAATAGGGGGTGTGGAGTCCAGTTCACTGAGCAAGGAGTAGGTCTTTCTATTACATATTGGGTTTATGGAACGGTATCTGAGCTCATTTGAAACCCTTGTTTTATGCATCACCCCACCCCACCTTTCCCGTTAAGCAGCCATAGTGTGTTTTGTAAACTTGTGACTCTGTTCTGTTTTGTAATTCAGTTCAAGTGTAGCGGTTTTTACATTCCCTCTCTAAGTGATAGCTTATGATAAGTGTCTTTTTCTGTGTGACTTATTTCACTTAGAATCGTCGTAGCTAAAGCCACTCATCATGCTGCTACTAGCCTTATGACATTGATTTCATGGTTGAGTGATATTCCATTGTACATAAGGACCACCACTTCTTTATCCATTTTTCTCTTTCCTGGGATATTTGAGGTGTCATGAAGTGGAGGTTCTTGTCAACAGAGCAGCCCTAAACTTTGGGGTGCCTGTGTCTTGCTGATTTTTAGTTTTCCCAATTTATACGCCCATGAGTGGAAGTGCCCTATGCGCTCTAAGCTGTGTTTTTTCGATGTTTCAGGACACACCGTACACTTCTCCAGAGTGGCTGTTGGCAATTTACATCCCGCCCATCAGCGTAGCAAGGCTCCCATTTCTCCATGGCCTGTCCTGCATTTCTGGTTTTGACAGTTTTTTCCGCATGGCCCTTTTGACCGATGGGAAGCGAGACTTCTTTGTAGCGCTGATTTGCCTTTCCAGGTTGCTTGGTTGGCCAAAAAGGGCGTATGCGTTTTTTCCTGAATATATTCAGGAAAAAACGCATACGCCCTTTTTGGCCAAGGGCATCATTGTCGACGTTTTGCCGCTTTTCATGTGCTTTAAAGGCGATTCGAATCGACCTCCTGAAATCTGTTTCCTGCAATTCTGCCTTGCTTTCAGATCCTCTTCGTTGCCTTCCCTCAATATATTTGTGGACGAGAGTTATCATTTATAACTCTGCAGGTTTGTGAATTGCAGTGCCCCTGAGCTCCATTTTTCAACTCGCTTTTTTGGGAGCTGGCCGCAAAAGCGCAGGATTGCCTCAGGCCCTATTCTGGTTCCGGGCGGCAGGCTGAGCCTGTGGTTAATTCTTCTTCCTGATGGGAAAATAGAGTGACCTGTGCCTGTCCCAACACCTAGAGCTAGTCTCTCATTGGCTCCCCCTCTTCCCGTTCATCCTCAGGACAAATTGCAAGCTGTACGGAACGGGAGGTTAAAGGTGCTGATTCTCCAAGGAGGGAGATTGCTAGTAAAGCGGCTGGAATGGCGAACCCGAGCACAAGGAGATGAGAAATGAGGTGCGTTTTAGAAACCTTTCCCGATCACACGGTGTACCACCTTCTGGGTTTCTCATGCATGTTTTCGAGGTAGGAAGATGCCCTTGAACCTGGAGATTTGGGACCCATGGGATGGGTAACAGGCAGTATTACTTTAAAGGCTCTGCGTTTGCTCCCCCAACCTCACCAAACCTCTCAGCCCCGAGAGTGTCCACCCTTATGTCTCATCCAGCTGTGGGTCTAGATATGGTCAATCCAGGTTGCATCACAGCCCCTGAACGAATTTTGTAAGAATTTCTCTCTCTTTCACTGTCTGTGTTTCACGGGTTTTTAAAAGTAATTTATTTTTATAATGGGGTTTAGCTGCTTTTCACGGCTGTGTTTCTGCCGCTTTACAGCCACTTGACTCACTTCCAGAGAGATATCAATACATAGGTTTTAAGATTCTTACTAGTCAGATATATTCTTGTGCGGTGAATAGGGGGTGTGGAGTCCAGTTCACTGAGCAAGGAGTAGGTCTTTCTATTACATATTGGGTTTATGGAACGGTATCTGAGCTCATTTGAAACCCTTGTTTTATGCATCACCCCACCCCACCTTTCCCGTTAAGCAGCCATAGTGTGTTTTGTAAACTTGTGACTCTGTTCTGTTTTGTAATTCAGTTCAAGTGTAGCGGTTTTTACATTCCCTCTATAAGTGATAGCTTATGATAAGTGTCTTTTTCTGTGTGACTTATTTCACTTAGAATCGTCGTAGCTAAAGCCACTCATCATGCTGCTACTAGCCTTATGACATTGATTTCATGGCTGAGTGATATTCCATTGTACATAAGGACCACCACTTCTTTATCCATTTTTCTCTTTCCTGGGATATTTGAGGTGTCATGAAGTGGAGGTTCTTGTCAAAAGAGCAGCCCTAAACTTTGGGGTGCCTGTGTCTTGCTGATTTTTAGTTTTCCCAATTTATACGCCCATGAGTGGAAGTGCCCTATGCGCTCTAAGCTGTGTTTTTTCGATGTTTCAGGACACACCGTACCCTTCTCCAGAGTGGCTGTTGGCAATTTACATCCCGCCCATCAGCGTAGCAAGGCTCCCATTTCTCCATGGCCTGTCCTGCATTTCTGGTTTTGACACTTTTTTCCGCATGGCCCTTTTGACCGATGGGAAGCGAGACTTCTTTGTAGCGCTGATTTGCCTTTCCAGGTTGCTTGGTTGGCCAAAAAGGGCGTATGCGTTTTTTCCTGAATATATTCAGGAAAAAACGCATACGCCCTTTTTGGCCAAGGGCATCATTGTCGACGTTTTGCCGCTTTTCATGTGCTTTAAAGGCGATTCGAATCGACCTCCTGAAATCTGTTTCCTGCAATTCTGCCTTGCTTTCAGATCCTCTTCGTTGCCTTCCCTCAATATATTTGTGGACGAGAGTTATCATTTATAACTCTGCAGGTTTGTGAATTGCAGTGCCCCTGAGCTCCATTTTTCAACTCGCTTTTTTGGGAGCTGGCCGCAAAAGCGCAGGATTGCCTCAGGCCCTATTCTGGTTCCGGGCGGCAGGCTGAGCCTGTGGTTAATTCTTCTTCCTGATGGGAAAATAGAGTGACCTGTGCCTGTCCCAACACCTAGAGCTAGTCTCTCATTGGCTCCCCCTCTTCCCGTTCATCCTCAGGACAAATTGCAAGCTGTACGGAACGGGAGGTTACAGGTGCTGATTCTCCAAGGAGGGAGATTGCTAGTAAAGCGGCTGGAATGGCGAACCCGAGCACAAGGAGATGAGAAATGAGGTGCGTTTTAGAAACCTTTCCCGATCACACGGTGTACCACCTTCTGGGTTTCTCATGCATGTTTTCGAGGTAGGAAGATGCCCTTGAACCTGGAGATTTGGGACCCATGGGATGGGTAACAGGCAGTATTACTTTAAAGGCTCTGCGTTTGCTCCCCCAACCTCACCAAACCTCTCAGCCCCGAGAGTGTCCACCCTTATGTCTCATCCAGCTGTGGGTCTAGATATGGTCAATCCAGGTTGCATCACAGCCCCTGAACGAATTTTGTAAGAATTTCTCTCTCTTTCACTGTCTGTGTTTCACGGGTTTTTAAAAGTAATTTATTTTTATAATGGGGTTTAGCTGCTTTTCACGGCTGTGTTTCTGCCGCTTTACACCCACTTGACTCACTTCCAGAGAGATATCAATACATAGGTTTTATGATTCTTACTAGTCAGATATATTCTTGTGCGGTGAATAGGGGGTGTGGAGTCCAGTTCACTGAGCAAGGAGTAGGTCTTTCTATTACATATTGGGTTTATGGAACGGTATCTGAGCTCATTTGAAACCCTTGTTTTATGCATCACCCCACCCCACCTTTCCCGTTAAGCAGCCATAGTGTGTTTTGTAAACTTGTGACTCTGTTCTGTTTTGTAATTCAGTTCAAGTGTAGCGGTTTTTACATTCCCTCTATAAGTGATAGCTTATGATAAGTGTCTTTTTCTGTGTGACTTATTTCACTTAGAATCGTCGTAGCTAAAGCCACTCATCATGCTGCTACTAGCCTTATGACATTGATTTCATGGCTGAGTGATATTCCATTGTACATAAGGACCACCACTTCTTTATCCATTTTTCTCTTTCCTGGGATATTTGAGGTGTCATGAAGTGGAGGTTCTTGTCAACAGAGCAGCCCTAAACTTTGTGGTGCCTGTGTCTTGCTGATTTTTATTTTTCCCAATTTATACGCCCATGAGTGGAAGTGCCCTATGCGCTCTAAGCTGTGTTTTTTCGATGTTTCAGGACACACCGTACACTTCTCCAGAGTGGCTGTTGGCAATTTACATCCCGCCCATCAGCGTAGCAAGGCTCCCATTTCTCCATGGCCTGTCCTGCATTTCTGGTTTTGACAGTTTTTTCCGCATGGCCCTTTTGACCGATGGGAAGCGAGACTTCTTTGTAGCGCTGATTTGCCTTTCCAGGTTGCTTGGTTGGCCAAAAAGGGCGTATGCGTTTTTTCCTGAATATATTCAGGAAAAAACGCATACGCCCTTTTTGGCTAAGGGCATCATTGTCGACGTTTTGCTGCTTTTCATGTGCTTTAAAGGCGATTCGAATCGACCTCCTGAAATCTGTTTCCTGCAATTCTGCCTTGCTTTCAAATCCTCTTAGTTGCCTTCCCTCAATATATTTGTGGACGAGAGTTATCATTTATAACTCTGCAGGTTTGTGAATTGCAGTGCCCCTGAGCTCCATTTTTCAACTCGCTTTTTTGGGAGCTGGCCGCAAAAGCGCAGGATTGCCTCAGGCCCTATTCTGCTTCCGGGCGGCAGGCTGAGCCTGTGGTTAATTCTTCTTCCTGATGGGAAAATAGAGTGACCTGTGCCTGTCCCAACACCTAGAGCTAGTCTCTCATTGGCTCCCCCTCTTCCCGTTCATCCTCAGGACAAATTGCAAGCTGTACGGAACGGGAGGTTAAAGGTGCTGATTCTCCAAGGAGGGAGATTGCTAGTAAAGCGGCTGGAATGGCGAACCCGAGCACAAGGAGATGAGAAATGAGGTGCGTTTTAGAAACCTTTCCCGATCACACGGTGTACCACCTTCTGGGTTTCTCATGCATGTTTTCGAGGTAGGAAGATGCCCTTGAACCTGGAGATTTGGGACCCATGGGATGGGTAACAGGCAGTATTACTTTAAAGGCTCTGCGTTTGCTCCCCCAACCTCACCAAACCTCTCAGCCCCGAGAGTGTCCACCCTTATGTCTCATCCAGCTGTGGGTCTAGATATGGTCAATCCAGGTTGCATCACAGCCCCTGAACGAATTTTGTAAGAATTTCTCTCTCTTTCACTGTCTGTGTTTCACTGGTTTTTAAAAGTAATTTATTTTTATAATGGGGTTTAGCTGCTTTTCACGGCTGTGTTTCTGCCGCTTTACACCCACTTGACTCACTTCCAGAGAGATATCAATACATAGGTTTTAAGATTCTTACTAGTCAGATATATTCTTGTGCGGTGAATAGGGGGTGTGGAGTCCAGTTCACTGAGCAAGGAGTAGGTCTTTCTATTACATATTGGGTTTATGGAACGGTATCTGAGCTCATTTGAAACCCTTGTTTTATGCATCACCCCACCCCACCTTTCCCGTTAAGCAGCCATAGTGTGTTTTGTAAACTTGTGACTCTGTTCTGTTTTGTAATTCAGTTCAAGTGTAGCGGTTTTTACATTCCCTCTATAAGTGATAGCTTATGATAAGTGTCTTTTTCTGTGTGACTTATTTCACTTAGAATCGTCGTAGCTAAAGCCACTCATCATGCTGCTACTAGCCTTATGACATTGATTTCATGGCTGAGTGATATTCCATTGTACATAAGGACCACCACTTCTTTATCCATTTTTCTCTTTCCTGGGATATTTGAGGTGTCATGAAGTGGAGGTTCTTGTCAAAAGAGCAGCCCTAAACTTTGGGGTGCCTGTGTCTTGCTGATTTTTAGTTTTCCCAATTTATACGCCCATGAGTGGAAGTGCCCTATGCGCTCTAAGCTGTGTTTTTTCGATGTTTCAGGACACACCGTACCCTTCTCCAGAGTGGCTGTTGGCAATTTACATCCCGCCCATCAGCGTAGCAAGGCTCCCATTTCTCCATGGCCTGTCCTGCATTTCTGGTTTTGACACTTTTTTCCGCATGGCCCTTTTGACCGATGGGAAGCGAGACTTCTTTGTAGCGCTGATTTGCCTTTCCAGGTTGCTTGGTTGGCCAAAAAGGGCGTATGCGTTTTTTCCTGAATATATTCAGGAAAAAACGCATACGCCCTTTTTGGCCAAGGGCATCATTGTCGACGTTTTGCCGCTTTTCATGTGCTTTAAAGGCGATTCGAATCGACCTCCTGAAATCTGTTTCCTGCAATTCTGCCTTGCTTTCAGATCCTCTTCGTTGCCTTCCCTCAATATATTTGTGGACGAGAGTTATCATTTATAACTCTGCAGGTTTGTGAATTGCAGTGCCCCTGAGCTCCATTTTTCAACTCGCTTTTTTGGGAGCTGGCCGCAAAAGCGCAGGATTGCCTCAGGCCCTATTCTGGTTCCGGGCGGCAGGCTGAGCCTGTGGTTAATTCTTCTTCCTGATGGGAAAATAGAGTGACCTGTGCCTGTCCCAACACCTAGAGCTAGTCTCTCATTGGCTCCCCCTCTTCCCGTTCATCCTCAGGACAAATTGCAAGCTGTACGGAACGGGAGGTTACAGGTGCTGATTCTCCAAGGAGGGAGATTGCTAGTAAAGCGGCTGGAATGGCGAACCCGAGCACAAGGAGATGAGAAATGAGGTGCGTTTTAGAAACCTTTCCCGATCACACGGTGTACCACCTTCTGGGTTTCTCATGCATGTTTTCGAGGTAGGAAGATGCCCTTGAACCTGGAGATTTGGGACCCATGGGATGGGTAACAGGCAGTATTACTTTAAAGGCTCTGCGTTTGCTCCCCCAACCTCACCAAACCTCTCAGCCCCGATAGTGTCCACCCTTATGTCTCATCCAGCTGTGGGTCTAGATATGGTCAATCCAGGTTGCATCACAGCCCCTGAACGAATTTTGTAAGAATTTCTCTCTCTTTCACTGTCTGTGTTTCACGGGTTTTTAAAAGTAATTTATTTTTATAATGGGGTTTAGCTGCTTTTCACGGCTGTGTTTCTGCCGCTTTACACCCACTTGACTCACTTCCAGAGAGATATCAATACATAGGTTTTATGATTCTTACTAGTCAGATATATTCTTGTGCGGTGAATAGGGGGTGTGGAGTCCAGTTCACTGAGCAAGGAGTAGGTCTTTCTATTACATATTGGGTTTATGGAACGGTATCTGAGCTCATTTGAAACCCTTGTTTTATGCATCACCCCACCCCACCTTTCCCGTTAAGCAGCCATAGTGTGTTTTGTAAACTTGTGACTCTGTTCTGTTTTGTAATTCAGTTCAAGTGTAGCGGTTTTTACATTCCCTCTATAAGTGATAGCTTATGATAAGTGTCTTTTTCTGTGTGACTTATTTCACTTAGAATCGTCGTAGCTAAAGCCACTCATCATGCTGCTACTAGCCTTATGACATTGATTTCATGGCTGAGTGATATTCCATTGTACATAAGGACCACCACTTCTTTATCCATTTTTCTCTTTCCTGGGATATTTGAGGTGTCATGAAGTGGAGGTTCTTGTCAACAGAGCAGCCCTAAACTTTGTGGTGCCTGTGTCTTGCTGATTTTTATTTTTCCCAATTTATACGCCCATGAGTGGAAGTGCCCTATGCGCTCTAAGCTGTGTTTTTTCGATGTTTCAGGACACACCGTACACTTCTCCAGAGTGGCTGTTGGCAATTTACATCCCGCCCATCAGCGTAGCAAGGCTCCCATTTCTCCATGGCCTGTCCTGCATTTCTGGTTTTGACAGTTTTTTCCGCATGGCCCTTTTGACCGATGGGAAGCGAGACTTCTTTGTAGCGCTGATTTGCCTTTCCAGGTTGCTTGGTTGGCCAAAAAGGGCGTATGCGTTTTTTCCTGAATATATTCAGGAAAAAACGCATACGCCCTTTTTGGCTAAGGGCATCATTGTCGACGTTTTGCTGCTTTTCATGTGCTTTAAAGGCGATTCGAATCGACCTCCTGAAATCTGTTTCCTGCAATTCTGCCTTGCTTTCAAATCCTCTTAGTTGCCTTCCCTCAATATATTTGTGGACGAGAGTTATCATTTATAACTCTGCAGGTTTGTGAATTGCAGTGCCCCTGAGCTCCATTTTTCAACTCGCTTTTTTGGGAGCTGGCCGCAAAAGCGCAGGATTGCCTCAGGCCCTATTCTGCTTCCGGGCGGCAGGCTGAGCCTGTGGTTAATTCTTCTTCCTGATGGGAAAATAGAGTGACCTGTGCCTGTCCCAACACCTAGAGCTAGTCTCTCATTGGCTCCCCCTCTTCCCGTTCATCCTCAGGACAAATTGCAAGCTGTACGGAACGGGAGGTTAAAGGTGCTGATTCTCCAAGGAGGGAGATTGCTAGTAAAGCGGCTGGAATGGCGAACCCGAGCACAAGGAGATGAGAAATGAGGTGCGTTTTAGAAACCTTTCCCGATCACACGGTGTACCACCTTCTGGGTTTCTCATGCATGTTTTCGAGGTAGGAAGATGCCCTTGAACCTGGAGATTTGGGACCCATGGGATGGGTAACAGGCAGTATTACTTTAAAGGCTCTGCGTTTGCTCCCCCAACCTCACCAAACCTCTCAGCCCCGAGAGTGTCCACCCTTATGTCTCATCCAGCTGTGGGTCTAGATATGGTCAATCCAGGTTGCATCACAGCCCCTGAACGAATTTTGTAAGAATTTCTCTCTCTTTCACTGTCTGTGTTTCACTGGTTTTTAAAAGTAATTTATTTTTATAATGGGGTTTAGCTGCTTTTCACGGCTGTGTTTCTGCCGCTTTACACCCACTTGACTCACTTCCAGAGAGATATCAATACATAGGTTTTAAGATTCTTACTAGTCAGATATATTCTTGTGCGGTGAATAGGGGGTGTGGAGTCCAGTTCACTGAGCAAGGAGTAGGTCTTTCTATTACATATTGGGTTTATGGAACGGTATCTGAGCTCATTTGAAACCCTTGTTTTATGCATCACCCCACCCCACCTTTCCCGTTAAGCAGCCATAGTGTGTTTTGTAAACTTGTGACTCTGTTCTGTTTTGTAATTCAGTTCAAGTGTAGCGGTTTTTACATTCCCTCTATAAGTGATAGGTTATGATAAGTGTCTTTTTCTGTGTGACTTATTTCACTTAGAATCGTCGTAGCTAAAGCCACTCATCATGCTGCTACTAGCCTTATGACATTGATTTCATGGCTGAGTGATATTCCATTGTACATAAGGACCACCACTTCTTTATCCATTTTTCTCTTTCCTGGGATATTTGAGGTGTCATGAAGTGGAGGTTCTTGTCAAAAGAGCAGCCCTAAACTTTGCGGTGCCTGTGTCTTGCTGATTTTTACTTTTCCCAATTTATATGCCCATGAGTGGAAGTGCCCTATGCGCTCTAAGCTGTGTTTTTTCGATGTTTCAGGACACACCGTAACTTTCTCCAGAGTGGCTGTTGGCAATTTACATCCCGCCCATCAGCGTAGCAAGGCTCCCATTTCTCCATGGCCTGTCCTGCATTTCTGGTTTTGACAGTTTTTTCCGCATGGCCCTTTTGACCGATGGGAAGCGAGACTTCTTTGTAGCGCTGATTTGCCTTTCCAGGTTGCTTGGTTGGCCAAAAAGGGCGTATGCGTTTTTTCCTGAATATATTCAGGAAAAAACGCATACGCCCTTTTTGGCCAAGGGCATCATTGTCGACGTTTTGCCGCTTTTCATGTGCTTTAAAGGCGATTCGAATCGACCTCCTGAAATCTGTTTCCTGCAATTCTGCCTTGCTTTCAGATCCTCTTCGTTGCCTTCCCTCAATATATTTGTGGACGAGAGTTATCATTTATAACTCTGCAGGTTTGTGAATTGCAGTGCCCCTGAGCTCCATTTTTCAACTCGCTTTTTTGGGAGCTGGCCGCAAAAGCGCAGGATTGCCTCAGGCCCTATTCTGGTTCCGGGCGGCAGGCTGAGCCTGTGGTTAATTCTTCTTCCTGATGGGAAAATAGAGTGACCTGTGCCTGTCCCAACACCTAGAGCTAGTCTCTCATTGGCTCCCCCTCTTCCCGTTCATCCTCAGGACAAATTGCAAGCTGTACGGAACGGGAGGTTACAGGTGCTGATTCTCCAAGGAGGGAGATTGCTAGTAAAGCGGCTGGAATGGCGAACCCGAGCACAAGGAGATGAGAAATGAGGTGCGTTTTAGAAACCTTTCCCGATCACACGGTGTACCACCTTCTGGGTTTCTCATGCATGTTTTCGAGGTAGGAAGATGCCCTTGAACCTGGAGATTTGGGACCCATGGGATGGGTAACAGGCAGTATTACTTTAAAGGCTCTGCGTTTGCTCCCCCAACCTCACCAAACCTCTCAGCCCCGAGAGTGTCCACCCTTATGTCTCATCCAGCTGTGGGTCTAGATATGGTCAATCCAGGTTGCATCACAGCCCCTGAACGAATTTTGTAAGAATTTCTCTCTCTTTCACTGTCTGTGTTTCACGGGTTTTTAAAAGTAATTTATTTTTATAATGGGGTTTAGCTGCTTTTCACGGCTGTGTTTCTGCCGCTTTACACCCACTTGACTCACTTCCAGAGAGATATCAATACATAGGTTTTATGATTCTTACTAGTCAGATATATTCTTGTGCGGTGAATAGGGGGTGTGGAGTCCAGTTCACTGAGCAAGGAGTAGGTCTTTCTATTACATATTGGGTTTATGGAACGGTATCTGAGCTCATTTGAAACCCTTGTTTTATGCATCACCCCACCCCACCTTTCCCGTTAAGCAGCCATAGTGTGTTTTGTAAACTTGTGACTCTGTTCTGTTTTGTAATTCAGTTCAAGTGTAGCGGTTTTTACATTCCCTCTATAAGTGATAGCTTATGATAAGTGTCTTTTTCTGTGTGACTTATTTCACTTAGAATCGTCGTAGCTAAAGCCACTCATCATGCTGCTACTAGCCTTATGACATTGATTTCATGGCTGAGTGATATTCCATTGTACATAAGGACCACCACTTCTTTATCCATTTTTCTCTTTCCTGGGATATTTGAGGTGTCATGAAGTGGAGGTTCTTGTCAACAGAGCAGCCCTAAACTTTGTGGTGCCTGTGTCTTGCTGATTTTTATTTTTCCCAATTTATACGCCCATGAGTGGAAGTGCCCTATGCGCTCTAAGCTGTGTTTTTTCGATGTTTCAGGACACACCGTACACTTCTCCAGAGTGGCTGTTGGCAATTTACATCCCGCCCATCAGCGTAGCAAGGCTCCCATTTCTCCATGGCCTGTCCTGCATTTCTGGTTTTGACAGTTTTTTCCGCATGGCCCTTTTGACCGATGGGAAGCGAGACTTCTTTGTAGCGCTGATTTGCCTTTCCAGGTTGCTTGGTTGGCCAAAAAGGGCGTATGCGTTTTTTCCTGAATATATTCAGGAAAAAACGCATACGCCCTTTTTGGCCAAGGGCATCATTGTCGACGTTTTGCTGCTTTTCATGTGCTTTAAAGGCGATTCGAATCGACCTCCTGAAATCTGTTTCCTGCAATTCTGCCTTGCTTTCAAATCCTCTTCGTTGCCTTCCCTCAATATATTTGTGGACGAGAGTTATCATTTATAACTCTGCAGGTTTGTGAATTGCAGTGCCCCTGAGCTCCATTTTTCAACTCGCTTTTTTGGGAGCTGGCCGCAAAAGCGCAGGATTGCCTCAGGCCCTATTCTGCTTCCGGGCGGCAGGCTGAGCCTGTGGTTAATTCTTCTTCCTGATGGGAAAATAGAGTGACCTGTGCCTGTCCCAACACCTAGAGCTAGTCTCTCATTGGCTCCCCCTCTTCCCGTTCATCCTCAGGACAAATTGCAAGCTGTACGGAACGGGAGGTTAAAGGTGCTGATTCTCCAAGGAGGGAGATTGCTAGTAAAGCGGCTGGAATGGCGAACCCGAGCACAAGGAGATGAGAAATGAGGTGCGTTTTAGAAACCTTTCCCGATCACACGGTGTACCACCTTCTGGGTTTCTCATGCATGTTTTCGAGGTAGGAAGATGCCCTTGAACCTGGAGATTTGGGACCCATGGGATGGGTAACAGGCAGTATTACTTTAAAGGCTCTGCGTTTGCTCCCCCAACCTCACCAAACCTCTCAGCCCCGAGAGTGTCCACCCTTATGTCTCATCCAGCTGTGGGTCTAGATATGGTCAATCCAGGTTGCATCACAGCCCCTGAACGAATTTTGTAAGAATTTCTCTCTCTTTCACTGTCTGTGTTTCACGGGTTTTTAAAAGTAATTTATTTTTATAATGGGGTTTAGCTGCTTTTCACGGCTGTGTTTCTGCCGCTTTACACCCACTTGACTCACTTCCAGAGAGATATCAATACATAGGTTTTATGATTCTTACTAGTCAGATATATTCTTGTGCGGTGAATAGGGGGTGTGGAGTCCAGTTCACTGAGCAAGGAGTAGGTCTTTCTATTACATATTGGGTTTATGGAACGGTATCTGAGCTCATTTGAAACCCTTGTTTTATGCATCACCCCACCCCACCTTTCCCGTTAAGCAGCCATAGTGTGTTTTGTAAACTTGTGACTCTGTTCTGTTTTGTAATTCAGTTCAAGTGTAGCGGTTTTTACATTCCCTCTATAAGTGATAGGTTATGATAAGTGTCTTTTTCTGTGTGACTTATTTCACTTAGAATCGTCGTAGCTAAAGCCACTCATCATGCTGCTACTAGCCTTATGACATTGATTTCATGGCTGAGTGATATTCCATTGTACATAAGGACCACCACTTCTTTATCCATTTTTCTCTTTCCTGGGATATTTGAGGTGTCATGAAGTGGAGGTTCTTGTCAAAAGAGCAGCCCTAAACTTTGCGGTGCCTGTGTCTTGCTGATTTTTACTTTTCCCAATTTATATGCCCATGAGTGGAAGTGCCCTATGCGCTCTAAGCTGTGTTTTTTCGATGTTTCAGGACACACCGTAACTTTCTCCAGAGTGGCTGTTGGCAATTTACATCCCGCCCATCAGCGTAGCAAGGCTCCCATTTCTCCATGGCCTGTCCTGCATTTCTGGTTTTGACACTTTTTTCCGCATGGCCCTTTTGACCGATGGGAAGCGAGACTTCTTTGTAGCGCTGATTTGCCTTTCCAGGTTGCTTGGTTGGCCAAAAAGGGCGTATGCGTTTTTTCCTGAATATATTCAGGAAAAAACGCATACGCCCTTTTTGGCCAAGGGCATCATTGTCGACGTTTTGCCGCTTTTCATGTGCTTTAAAGGCGATTCGAATCGACCTCCTGAAATCTGTTTCCTGCAATTCTGCCTTGCTTTCAAATCCTCTTCGTTGCCTTCCCTCAATATATTTGTGGACGAGAGTTATCATTTATAACTCTGCAGGTTTGTGAATTGCAGTGCCCCTGAGCTCCATTTTTCAACTCGCTTTTTTGGGAGCTGGCCGCAAAAGCGCAGGATTGCCTCAGGCCCTATTCTGGTTCCGGGCGGCAGGCTGAGCCTGTGGTTAATTCTTCTTCCTGATGGGAAAATAGAGTGACCTGTGCCTGTCCCAACACCTAGAGCTAGTCTCTCATTGGCTCCCCCTCTTCCCGTTCATCCTCAGGACAAATTGCAAGCTGTACGGAACGGGAGGTTACAGGTGCTGATTCTCCAAGGAGGGAGATTGCTAGTAAAGCGGCTGGAATGGCGAACCCGAGCACAAGGAGATGAGAAGTGAGGTGCGTTTTAGAAACCTTTCCCGATCACACGGTGTACCACCTTCTGGGTTTCTCATGCATGTTTTCGAGGTAGGAAGATGCCCTTGAACCTGGAGATTTGGAACCCATGGGATGGGTAACAGGCAGTATTACTTTAAAGGCTCTGCGTTTGCTCCCCCAACCTCACCAAACCTCTCAGCCCCGAGAGTGTCCACCCTTATGTCTCATCCAGCTGTGGGTCTAGATATGGTCAATCCAGGTTGCATCACAGCCCCTGAACGAATTTTGTAAGAATTTCTCTCTCTTTCACTGTCTGTGTTTCACGGGTTTTTAAAAGTAATTTATTTTTATAATGGGGTTTAGCTGCTTTTCACGGCTGTGTTTCTGCCGCTTTACACCCACTTGACTCACTTCCAGAGAGATATCAATACATAGGTTTTAAGATTCTTACTAGTCAGATATATTCTTGTGCGGTGAATAGGGGGTGTGGAGTCCAGTTCACTGAGCAAGGAGTAGGTCTTTCTATTACATATTGGGTTTATGGAACGGTATCTGAGCTCATTTGAAACCCTTGTTTTATGCATCACCCCACCCCACCTTTCCCGTTAAGCAGCCATAGTGTGTTTTGTAAACTTGTGACTCTGTTCTGTTTTGTAATTCAGTTCAAGTGTAGCGGTTTTTACATTCCCTCTCTAAGTGATAGCTTATGATAAGTGTCTTTTTCTGTGTGACTTATTTCACTTAGAATCGTCGTAGCTAAAGCCACTCATCATGCTGCTACTAGCCTTATGACATTGATTTCATGGTTGAGTGATATTCCATTGTACATAAGGACCACCACTTCTTTATCCATTTTTCTCTTTCCTGGGATATTTGAGGTGTCATGAAGTGGAGGTTCTTGTCAAAAGAGCAGCCCTAAACTTTGGGGTGCCTGTGTCTTGCTGATTTTTAGTTTTCCCAATTTATACGCCCATGAGTGGAAGTGCCCTATGCGCTCTAAGCTGTGTTTTTTCGATGTTTCAGGACACACCGTACACTTCTCCAGAGTGGCTGTTGGCAATTTACATCCCGCCCATCAGCGTAGCAAGGCTCCCATTTCTCCATGGCCTGTCCTGCATTTCTGGTTTTGACAGTTTTTTCCGCATGGCCCTTTTGACCGATGGGAAGCGAGACTTCTTTGTAGCGCTGATTTGCCTTTCCAGGTTGCTTGGTTGGCCAAAAAGGGCGTATGCGTTTTTTCCTGAATATATTCAGGAAAAAACGCATACGCCCTTTTTGGCCAAGGGCATCATTGTCGACGTTTTGCCGCTTTTCATGTGCTTTAAAGGCGATTCGAATCGACCTCCTGAAATCTGTTTCCTGCAATTCTGCCTTGCTTTCAGATCCTCTTCGTTGCCTTCCCTCAATATATTTGTGGACGAGAGTTATCATTTATAACTCTGCAGGTTTGTGAATTGCAGTGCCCCTGAGCTCCATTTTTCAACTCGCTTTTTTGGGAGCTGGCCGCAAAAGCGCAGGATTGCCTCAGGCCCTATTCTGGTTCCGGGCGGCAGGCTGAGCCTGTGGTTAATTCTTCTTCCTGATGGGAAAATAGAGTGACCTGTGCCTGTCCCAACACCTAGAGCTAGTCTCTCATTGGCTCCCCCTCTTCCCGTTCATCCTCAGGACAAATTGCAAGCTGTACGGAACGGGAGGTTAAAGGTGCTGATTCTCCAAGGAGGGAGATTGCTAGTAAAGCGGCTGGAATGGCGAACCCGAGCACAAGGAGATGAGAAATGAGGTGCGTTTTAGAAACCTTTCCCGATCACACGGTGTACCACCTTCTGGGTTTCTCATGCATGTTTTCGAGGTAGGAAGATGCCCTTGAACCTGGAGATTTGGGACCCATGGGATGGGTAACAGGCAGTATTACTTTAAAGGCTCTGCGTTTGCTCCCCCAACCTCACCAAACCTCTCAGCCCCGAGAGTGTCCACCCTTATGTCTCATCCAGCTGTGGGTCTAGATATGGTCAATCCAGGTTGCATCACAGCCCCTGAACGAATTTTGTAAGAATTTCTCTCTCTTTCACTGTCTGTATTTCACGGGTTTTTAAAAGTAATTTATTTTTATAATGGGGTTTAGCTGCTTTTCACGGCTGTGTTTCTGCCGCTTTACACCCACTTGACTCACTTCCAGAGAGATATCAATACATAGGTTTTATGATTCTTACTAGTCAGATATATTCTTGTGCGGTGAATAGGGGGTGTGGAGTCCAGTTCACTGAGCAAGGAGTAGGTCTTTCTATTACATATTGGGTTTATGGAACGGTATCTGAGCTCATTTGAAACCCTTGTTTTATGCATCACCCCACCCCACCTTTCCCGTTAAGCAGCCATAGTGTGTTTTGTAAACGTGTGACTCTGTTCTGTTTTGTAATTCAGTTCAAGTGTAGCGGTTTTTACATTCCCTCTATAAGTGATAGGTTATGATAAGTGTCTTTTTCTGTGTGACTTATTTCACTTAGAATCGCCGTAGCTAAAGCCACTCATCATGCTGCTACTAGCCTTATGACATTGATTTCATGGCTGAGTGATATTCCATTGTACATAAGGACCACCACTTCTTTATCCATTTTTCTCTTTCCTGGGATATTTGAGGTGTCATGAAGTGGAGGTTCTTGTCAAAAGAGCAGCCCTAAACTTTGCGGTGCCTGTGTCTTGCTGATTTTTAGTTTTCCCAATTTATATGCCCATGAGTGGAAGTGCCCTATGCGCTCTAAGCTGTGTTTTTTCGATGTTTCAGGACACACTGTACCTTTCTCCAGAGTGGCTGTTGGCAATTTACATCCCGCCCATCAGCGTAGCAAGGCTCCCATTTCTCCATGGCCTGTCCTGCATTTCTGGTTTTGACAGTTTTTTCCGCATGGCCCTTTTGACCGATGGGAAGCGAGACTTCTTTGTAGCGCTGATTTGCCTTTCCAGGTTGCTTGGTTGGCCAAAAAGGGCGTATGCGTTTTTTCCTGAATATATTCAGGAAAAAACGCATACGCCCTTTTTGGCCAAGGGCATCATTGTCGACGTTTTGCCGCTTTTCATGTGCTTTAAAGGCGATTCGAATCGACCTCCTGAAATCTGTTTCCTGCAATTCTGCCTTGCTTTCAGATCCTCTTCGTTGCCTTCCCTCAATATATTTGTGGACGAGAGTTATCATTTATAACTCTGCAGGTTTGTGAATTGCAGTGCCCCTGAGCTCCATTTTTCAACTCGCTTTTTTGGGAGCTGGCCGCAAAAGCGCAGGATTGCCTCAGGCCCTATTCTGCTTCCGGGCGGCAGGCTGAGCCTGTGGTTAATTCTTCTTCCTGATGGGAAAATAGAGTGACCTGTGCCTGTCCCAACACCTAGAGCTAGTCTCTCATTGGCTCCCCCTCTTCCCGTTCATCCTCAGGACAAATTGCAAGCTGTACGGAACGGGAGGTTACAGGTGCTGATTCTCCAAGGAGGGAGATTGCTAGTAAAGCGGCTGGAATGGCAAACCCGAGCACAAGGAGATGAGAAGTGAGGTGCGTTTTAGAAACCTTTCCCGATCACACGGTGTACCACCTTCTGGGTTTCTCATGCATGTTTTCGAGGTAGGAAGATGCCCTTGAACCTGGAGATTTGGAACCCATGGGATGGGTAACAGGCAGTATTACTTTAAAGGCTCTGCGTTTGCTCCCCCAACCTCACCAAACCTCTCAGCCCCGAGAGTGTCCACCCTTATGTCTCATCCAGCTGTGGGTCTAGATATGGTCAATCCAGGTTGCATCACAGCCCCTGAACGAATTTTGTAAGAATTTCTCTCTCTTTCACTGTCTGTGTTTCACGGGTTTTTAAAAGTAATTTATTTTTATAATGGGGTTTAGCTGCTTTTCACGGCTGTGTTTCTGCCGCTTTACAGCCACTTGACTCACTTCCAGAGAGATATCAATACATAGGTTTTAAGATTCTTACTAGTCAGATATATTCTTGTGCGGTGAATAGGGGGTGTGGAGTCCAGTTCACTGAGCAAGGAGTAGGTCTTTCTATTACATATTGGGTTTATGGAACGGTATCTGAGCTCATTTGAAACCCTTGTTTTATGCATCACCCCACCCCACCTTTCCCGTTAAGCAGCCATAGTGTGTTTTGTAAACTTGTGACTCTGTTCTGTTTTGTAATTCAGTTCAAGTGTAGCGGTTTTTACATTCCCTCTATAAGTGATAGCTTATGATAAGTGTCTTTTTCTGTGTGACTTATTTCACTTAGAATCGTCGTAGCTAAAGCCACTCATCATGCTGCTACTAGCCTTATGACATTGATTTCATGGTTGAGTGATATTCCATTGTACATAAGGACCACCACTTCTTTATCCATTTTTCTCTTTCCTGGGATATTTGAGGTGTCATGAAGTGGAGGTTCTTGTCAAAAGAGCAGCCCTAAACTTTGGGGTGCCTGTGTCTTGCTGATTTTTAGTTTTCCCAATTTATACGCCCATGAGTGGAAGTGCCCTATGCGCTCTAAGCTGTGTTTTTTCGATGTTTCAGGACACACCGTACACTTCTCCAGAGTGGCTGTTGGCAATTTACATCCCGCCCATCAGCGTAGCAAGGCTCTCATTTCTCCATGGACTGTCCTGCATTTCTGGTTTTGACAGTTTTTTCCGCATGGCCCTTTTGACCGATGGGAAGCGAGACTTCTTTGTAGCGCTGATTTGCCTTTCCAGGTTGCTTGGTTGGCCAAAAAGGGCGTATGCGTTTTTTCCTGAATATATTCAGGAAAAAACGCATACGCCCTTTTTGGCCAAGGGCATCATTGTCGACGTTTTGCCGCTTTTCATGTGCTTTAAAGGCGATTCGAATCGACCTCCTGAAATCTGTTTCCTGCAATTCTGCCTTGCTTTCAGATCCTCTTCGTTGCCTTCCCTCAATATATTTGTGGACGAGAGTTATCATTTATAACTCTGCAGGTTTGTGAATTGCAGTGCCCCTGAGCTCCATTTTTCAACTCGCTTTTTTGGGAGCTGGCCGCAAAAGCGCAGGATTGCCTCAGGCCCTATTCTGCTTCCGGGCGGCAGGCTGAGCCTGTGGTTAATTCTTCTTCCTGATGGGAAAATAGAGTGACCTGTGCCTGTCCCAACACCTAGAGCTAGTCTCTCATTGGCTCCCCCTCTTCCCGTTCATCCTCAGGACAAATTGCAAGCTGTACGGAACGGGAGGTTACAGGTGCTGATTCTCCAAGGAGGGAGATTGCTAGTAAAGCGGCTGGAATGGCGAACCCGAGCACAAGGAGATGAGAAATGAGGTGCGTTTTAGAAACCTTTCCCGATCACACGGTGTACCACCTTCTGGGTTTCTCATGCATGTTTTCGAGGTAGGAAGATGCCCTTGAACCTGGAGATTTGGGACCCATGGGATGGGTAACAGGCAGTATTACTTTAAAGGCTCTGCGTTTGCTCCCCCAACCTCACCAAACCTCTCAGCCCCGAGAGTGTCCACCCTTATGTCTCATCCAGCTGTGGGTCTAGATATGGTCAATCCAGGTTGCATCACAGCCCCTGAACGAATTTTGTAAGAATTTCTCTCTCTTTCACTGTCTGTGTTTCACGGGTTTTTAAAAGTAATTTATTTTTATAATGGGGTTTAGCTGCTTTTCACGGCTGTGTTTCTGCCGCTTTACACCCACTTGACTCACTTCCAGAGAGATATCAATACATAGGTTTTATGATTCTTACTAGTCAGATATATTCTTGTGCGGTGAATAGGGGGTGTGGAGTCCAGTTCACTGAGCAAGGAGTAGGTCTTTCTATTACATATTGGGTTTATGGAACGGTATCTGAGCTCATTTGAAACCCTTGTTTTATGCATCACCCCACCCCACCTTTCCCGTTAAGCAGCCATAGTGTGTTTTGTAAACGTGTGACTCTGTTCTGTTTTGTAATTCAGTTCAAGTGTAGCGGTTTTTACATTCCCTCTATAAGTGATAGGTTATGATAAGTGTCTTTTTCTGTGTGACTTATTTCACTTAGAATCGCCGTAGCTAAAGCCACTCATCATGCTGCTACTAGCCTTATGACATTGATTTCATGGCTGAGTGATATTCCATTGTACATAAGGACCACCACTTCTTTATCCATTTTTCTCTTTCCTGGGATATTTGAGGTGTCATGAAGTGGAGGTTCTTGTCAACAGAGCAGCCCTAAACTTTGGGGTGCCTGTGTCTTGCTGATTTTTAGTTTTCCCAATTTATACGCCCATGAGTGGAAGTGCCCTATGCGCTCTAAGCTGTGTTTTTTCGATGTTTCAGGACACACCGTACACTTCTCCAGAGTGGCTGTTGGCAATTTACATCCCGCCCATCAGCGTAGCAAGGCTCCCATTTCTCCATGGCCTGTCCTGCATTTCTGGTTTTGACACTTTTTTCCGCATGGCCCTTTTGACCGATGGGAAGCGAGACTTCTTTGTAGCGCTGATTTGCCTTTCCAGGTTGCTTGGTTGGCCAAAAAGGGCGTATGCGTTTTTTCCTGAATATATTCAGGAAAAAACGCATACGCCCTTTTTGGCCAAGGGCATCATTGTCGACGTTTTGCCGCTTTTCATGTGCTTTAAAGGCGATTCGAATCGACCTCCTGAAATCTGTTTCCTGCAATTCTGCCTTGCTTTCAGATCCTCTTCGTTGCCTTCCCTCAATATATTTGTGGACGAGAGTTATCATTTATAACTCTGCAGGTTTGTGAATTGCAGTGCCCCTGAGCTCCATTTTTCAACTCGCTTTTTTGGGAGCTGGCCGCAAAAGCGCAGGATTGCCTCAGGCCCTATTCTGGTTCCGGGCGGCAGGCTGAGCCTGTGGTTAATTCTTCTTCCTGATGGGAAAATAGAGTGACCTGTGCCTGTCCCAACACCTAGAGCTAGTCTCTCATTGGCTCCCCCTCTTCCCGTTCATCCTCAGGACAAATTGCAAGCTGTACGGAACGGGAGGTTACAGGTGCTGATTCTCCAAGGAGGGAGATTGCTAGTAAAGCGGCTGGAATGGCGAACCCGAGCACAAGGAGATGAGAAATGAGGTGCGTTTTAGAAACCTTTCCCGATCACACGGTGTACCACCTTCTGGGTTTCTCATGCATGTTTTCGAGGTAGGAAGATGCCCTTGAACCTGGAGATTTGGGACCCATGGGATGGGTAACAGGCAGTATTACTTTAAAGGCTCTGCGTTTGCTCCCCCAACCTCACCAAACCTCTCAGCCCCGAGAGTGTCCACCCTTATGTCTCATCCAGCTGTGGGTCTAGATATGGTCAATCCAGGTTGCATCACAGCCCCTGAACGAATTTTGTAAGAATTTCTCTCTCTTTCACTGTCTGTGTTTCACGGGTTTTTAAAAGTAATTTATTTTTATAATGGGGTTTAGCTGCTTTTCACGGCTGTGTTTCTGCCGCTTTACACCCACTTGACTCACTTCCAGAGAGATATCAATACATAGGTTTTAAGATTCTTACTAGTCAGATATATTCTTGTGCGGTGAATAGGGGGTGTGGAGTCCAGTTCACTGAGCAAGGAGTAGGTCTTTCTATTACATATTGGGTTTATGGAACGGTATCTGAGCTCATTTGAAACCCTTGTTTTATGCATCACCCCACCCCACCTTTCCCGTTAAGCAGCCATAGTGTGTTTTGTAAACTTGTGACTCTGTTCTGTTTTGTAATTCAGTTCAAGTGTAGCGGTTTTTACATTCCCTCTATAAGTGATAGCTTATGATAAGTGTCTTTTTCTGTGTGACTTATTTCACTTAGAATCGTCGTAGCTAAAGCCACTCATCATGCTGCTACTAGCCTTATGACATTGATTTCATGGCTGAGTGATATTCCATTGTACATAAGGACCACCACTTCTTTATCCATTTTTCTCTTTCCTGGGATATTTGAGGTGTCATGAAGTGGAGGTTCTTGTCAACAGAGCAGCCCTAAACTTTGGGGTGCCTGTGTCTTGCTGATTTTTAGTTTTCCCAATTTATACGCCCATGAGTGGAAGTGCCCTATGCGCTCTAAGCTGTGTTTTTTCGATGTTTCAGGACACACCGTACCCTTCTCCAGAGTGGCTGTTGGCAATTTACATCCCGCCCATCAGCGTAGCAAGGCTCCCATTTCTCCATGGCCTGTCCTGCATTTCTGGTTTTGACACTTTTTTCCGCATGGCCCTTTTGACCGATGGGAAGCGAGACTTCTTTGTAGCGCTGATTTGCCTTTCCAGGTTGCTTGGTTGGCCAAAAAGGGCGTATGCGTTTTTTCCTGAATATATTCAGGAAAAAACGCATACGCCCTTTTTGGCCAAGGGCATCATTGTCGACGTTTTGCCGCTTTTCATGTGCTTTAAAGGCGATTCGAATCGACCTCCTGAAATCTGTTTCCTGCAATTCTGCCTTGCTTTCAGATCCTCTTCGTTGCCTTCCCTCAATATATTTGTGGACGAGAGTTATCATTTATAACTCTGCAGGTTTGTGAATTGCAGTGCCCCTGAGCTCCATTTTTCAACTCGCTTTTTTGGGAGCTGGCCGCAAAAGCGCAGGATTGCCTCAGGCCCTATTCTGCTTCCGGGCGGCAGGCTGAGCCTGTGGTTAATTCTTCTTCCTGATGGGAAAATAGAGTGACCTGTGCCTGTCCCAACACCTAGAGCTAGTCTCTCATTGGCTCCCCCTCTTCCCGTTCATCCTCAGGACAAATTGCAAGCTGTACGGAACGGGAGGTTACAGGTGCTGATTCTCCAAGGAGGGAGATTGCTAGTAAAGCGGCTGGAATGGCGAACCCGAGCACAAGGAGATGAGAAATGAGGTGCGTTTTAGAAACCTTTCCCGATCACACGGTGTACCACCTTCTGGGTTTCTCATGCATGTTTTCGAGGTAGGAAGATGCCCTTGAACCTGGAGATTTGGGACCCATGGGATGGGTAACAGGCAGTATTACTTTAAAGGCTCTGCGTTTGCTCCCCCAACCTCACCAAACCTCTCAGCCCCGAGAGTGTCCACCCTTATGTCTCATCCAGCTGTGGGTCTAGATATGGTCAATCCAGGTTGCATCACAGCCCCTGAACGAATTTTGTAAGAATTTCTCTCTCTTTCACTGTCTGTGTTTCACGGGTTTTTAAAAGTAATTTATTTTTATAATGGGGTTTAGCTGCTTTTCACGGCTGTGTTTCTGCCGCTTTACAGCCACTTGACTCACTTCCAGAGAGATATCAATACATAGGTTTTAAGATTCTTACTAGTCAGATATATTCTTGTGCGGTGAATAGGGGGTGTGGAGTCCAGTTCACTGAGCAAGGAGTAGGTCTTTCTATTACATATTGGGTTTATGGAACGGTATCTGAGCTCATTTGAAACCCTTGTTTTATGCATCACCCCACCCCACCTTTCCCGTTAAGCAGCCATAGTGTGTTTTGTAAACGTGTGACTCTGTTATGTTTTGTAATTCAGTTCAAGTGTAGCGGTTTTTACATTCCCTCTATAAGTGATAGGTTATGATAAGTGTCTTTTTCTGTGTGACTTATTTCACTTAGAATCGCCGTAGCTAAAGCCACTCATCATGCTGCTACTAGCCTTATGACATTGATTTCATGGCTGAGTGATATTCCATTGTACATAAGGACCACCACTTCTTTATCCATTTTTCTCTTTCCTGGGATATTTGAGGTGTCATGAAGTGGAGGTTTTTGTCAACAGAGCAGCCCTAAACTTTGGGGTGCCTGTGTCTTGCTGATTTTTAGTTTTCCCAATTTATACGCCCATGAGTGGAAGTGCCCTATGCGCTGTAAGCTGTGTTTTTTCGATGTTTCAGGACACACCGTACACTTCTCCAGAGTGGCTGTTGGCAATTTACATCCCGCCCATCAGCGTAGCAAGGCTCCCATTTCTCCATGGCCTGTCCTGCATTTCTGGTTTTGACACTTTTTTCCGCATGGCCCTTTTGACCGATGGGAAGCGAGACTTCTTTGTAGCGCTGATTTGCCTTTCCAGGTTGCTTGGTTGGCCAAAAAGGGCGTATGCGTTTTTTCCTGAATATATTCAGGAAAAAATGCATACGCCCTTTTTGGCCAAGGGCATCATTGTCGACGTTTTGCCGCTTTTCATGTGCTTTAAAGGCGATTCGAATCGACCTCCTGAAATCTGTTTCCTGCAATTCTGCCTTGCTTTCAGATCCTCTTCGTTGCCTTCCCTCAATATATTTGTGGACGAGAGTTATCATTTATAACTCTGCAGGTTTGTGAATTGCAGTGCCCCTGAGCTCCATTTTTCAACTCGCTTTTTTGGGAGCTGGCCGCAAAAGCGCAGGATTGCCTCAGGCCCTATTCTGGTTCCGGGCGGCAGGCTGAGCCTGTGGTTAATTCTTCTTCCTGATGGGAAAATAGAGTGACCTGTGCCTGTCCCAACACCTAGAGCTAGTCTCTCATTGGCTCCCCCTCTTCCCGTTCATCCTCAGGACAAATTGCAAGCTGTACGGAACGGGAGGTTACAGGTGCTGATTCTCCAAGGAGGGAGATTGCTAGTAAAGCGGCTGGAATGGCGAACCCGAGCACAAGGAGATGAGAAATGAGGTGCGTTTTAGAAACCTTTCCCGATCACACGGTGTACCACCTTCTGGGTTTCTCATGCATGTTTTCGAGGTAGGAAGATGCCCTTGAACCTGGAGATTTGGGACCCATGGGATGGGTAACAGGCAGTATTACTTTAAAGGCTCTGCGTTTGCTCCCCCAACCTCACCAAACCTCTCAGCCCCGAGAGTGTCCACCCTTATGTCTCATCCAGCTGTGGGTCTAGATATGGTCAATCCAGGTTGCATCACAGCCCCTGAACGAATTTTGTAAGAATTTCTCTCTCTTTCACTGTCTGTGTTTCACGGGTTTTTAAAAGTAATTTATTTTTATAATGGGGTTTAGCTGCTTTTCACGGCTGTGTTTCTGCCGCTTTACACCCACTTGACTCACTTCCAGAGAGATATCAATACATAGGTTTTAAGATTCTTACTAGTCAGATATATTCTTGTGCGGTGAATAGGGGGTGTGGAGTCCAGTTCACTGAGCAAGGAGTAGGTCTTTCTATTACATATTGGGTTTATGGAACGGTATCTGAGCTCATTTGAAACCCTTGTTTTATGCATCACCCCACCCCACCTTTCCCGTTAAGCAGCCATAGTGTGTTTTGTAAACTTGTGACTCTGTTCTGTTTTGTAATTCAGTTCAAGTGTAGCGGTTTTTACATTCCCTCTATAAGTGATAGCTTATGATAAGTGTCTTTTTCTGTGTGACTTATTTCACTTAGAATCGTCGTAGCTAAAGCCACTCATCATGCTGCTACTAGCCTTATGACATTGATTTCATGGCTGAGTGATATTCCATTGTACATAAGGACCACCACTTCTTTATCCATTTTTCTCTTTCCTGGGATATTTGAGGTGTCATGAAGTGGAGGTTCTTGTCAACAGAGCAGCCCTAAACTTTGGGGTGCCTGTGTCTTGCTGATTTTTAGTTTTCCCAATTTATACGCCCATGAGTGGAAGTGCCCTATGCGCTCTAAGCTGTGTTTTTTCGATGTTTCAGGACACACCGTACCCTTCTCCAGAGTGGCTGTTGGCAATTTACATCCCGCCCATCAGCGTAGCAAGGCTCCCATTTCTCCATGGCCTGTCCTGCATTTCTGGTTTTGACACTTTTTTCCGCATGGCCCTTTTGACCGATGGGAAGCGAGACTTCTTTGTAGCGCTGATTTGCCTTTCCAGGTTGCTTGGTTGGCCAAAAAGGGCGTATGCGTTTTTTCCTGAATATATTCAGGAAAAAACGCATACGCCCTTTTTGGCCAAGGGCATCATTGTCGACGTTTTGCCGCTTTTCATGTGCTTTAAAGGCGATTCGAATCGACCTCCTGAAATCTGTTTCCTGCAATTCTGCCTTGCTTTCAGATCCTCTTCGTTGCCTTCCCTCAATATATTTGTGGACGAGAGTTATCATTTATAACTCTGCAGGTTTGTGAATTGCAGTGCCCCTGAGCTCCATTTTTCAACTCGCTTTTTTGGGAGCTGGCCGCAAAAGCGCAGGATTGCCTCAGGCCCTATTCTGCTTCCGGGCGGCAGGCTGAGCCTGTGGTTAATTCTTCTTCCTGATGGGAAAATAGAGTGACCTGTGCCTGTCCCAACACCTAGAGCTAGTCTCTCATTGGCTCCCCCTCTTCCCGTTCATCCTCAGGACAAATTGCAAGCTGTACGGAACGGGAGGTTACAGGTGCTGATTCTCCAAGGAGGGAGATTGCTAGTAAAGCGGCTGGAATGGCGAACCCGAGCACAAGGAGATGAGAAATGAGGTGCGTTTTAGAAACCTTTCCCGATCACACGGTGTACCACCTTCTGGGTTTCTCATGCATGTTTTCGAGGTAGGAAGATGCCCTTGAACCTGGAGATTTGGGACCCATGGGATGGGTAACAGGCAGTATTACTTTAAAGGCTCTGCGTTTGCTCCCCCAACCTCACCAAACCTCTCAGCCCCGAGAGTGTCCACCCTTATGTCTCATCCAGCTGTGGGTCTAGATATGGTCAATCCAGGTTGCATCACAGCCCCTGAACGAATTTTGTAAGAATTTCTCTCTCTTTCACTGTCTGTGTTTCACGGGTTTTTAAAAGTAATTTATTTTTATAATGGGGTTTAGCTGCTTTTCACGGCTGTGTTTCTGCCGCTTTACAGCCACTTGACTCACTTCCAGAGAGATATCAATACATAGGTTTTAAGATTCTTACTAGTCAGATATATTCTTGTGCGGTGAATAGGGGGTGTGGAGTCCAGTTCACTGAGCAAGGAGTAGGTCTTTCTATTACATATTGGGTTTATGGAACGGTATCTGAGCTCATTTGAAACCCTTGTTTTATGCATCACCCCACCCCACCTTTCCCGTTAAGCAGCCATAGTGTGTTTTGTAAACTTGTGACTCTGTTCTGTTTTGTAATTCAGTTCAAGTGTAGCGGTTTTTACATTCCCTCTATAAGTGATAGCTTATGATAAGTGTCTTTTTCTGTGTGACTTATTTCACTTAGAATCGTCGTAGCTAAAGCCACTCATCATGCTGCTACTAGCCTTATGACATTGATTTCATGGCTGAGTGATATTCCATTGTACATAAGGACCACCACTTCTTTATCCATTTTTCTCTTTCCTGGGATATTTGAGGTGTCATGAAGTGGAGGTTCTTGTCAAAAGAGCAGCCCTAAACTTTGGGGTGCCTGTGTCTTGCTGATTTTTAGTTTTCCCAATTTATACGCCCATGAGTGGAAGTGCCCTATGCGCTGTAAGCTGTGTTTTTTCGATGTTTCAGGACACACCGTACACTTCTCCAGAGTGGCTGTTGGCAATTTACATCCCGCCCATCAGCGTAGCAAGGCTCCCATTTCTCCATGGCCTGTCCTGCATTTCTGGTTTTGACACTTTTTTCCGCATGGCCCTTTTGACCGATGGGAAGCGAGACTTCTTTGTAGCGCTGATTTGCCTTTCCAGGTTGCTTGGTTGGCCAAAAAGGGCGTATGCGTTTTTTCCTGAATATATTCAGGAAAAAACGCAAACGCCCTTTTTGGCCAAGGGCATCATTGTCGACGTTTTGCCGCTTTTCATGTGCTTTAAAGGCGATTCGAATCGACCTCCTGAAATCTGTTTCCTGCAATTCTGCCTTGCTTTCAGATCCTCTTCGTTGCCTTCCCTCAATATATTTGTGGACGAGAGTTATCATTTATAACTCTGCAGGTTTGTGAATTGCAGTGCCCCTGAGCTCCATTTTTCAACTCGCTTTTTTGGGAGCTGGCCGCAAAAGCGCAGGATTGCCTCAGGCCCTATTCTGCTTCCCGGCGGCAGGCTGAGCCTGTGGTTAATTCTTCTTCCTGATGGGAAAATAGAGTGACCTGTGCCTGTCCCAACACCTAGAGCTAGTCTCTCATTGGCTCCCCCTCTTCCCGTTCATCCTCAGGACAAATTGCAAGCTGTACGGAACGGGAGGTTACAGGTGCTGATTCTCCAAGGAGGGAGATTGCTAGTAAAGCGGCTGGAATGGCGAACCCGAGCACAAGGAGATGAGAAATGAGGTGCGTTTTAGAAACCTTTCCCGATCACACGGTGTACCACCTTCTGGGTTTCTCATGCATATTTTCGAGGTAGGAAGATGCCCTTGAACCTGGAGATTTGGGACCCATGGGATGGGTAACAGGCAGTATTACTTTAAAGGCTCTGCGTTTGCTCCCCCAACCTCACCAAACCTCTCAGCCCCGAGAGTGTCCACCCTTATGTCTCATCCAGCTGTGGGTCTAGATATGGTCAATCCAGGTTGCATCACAGCCCCTGAACGAATTTTGTAAGAATTTCTCTCTCTTTCACTGTCTGTGTTTCACGGGTTTTTAAAAGTAATTTATTTTTATAATGGGGTTTAGCTGCTTTTCACGGCTGTGTTTCTGCCGCTTTACACCCACTTGACTCACTTCCAGAGAGATATCAATACATAGGTTTTATGATTCTTACTAGTCAGATATATTCTTGTGCGGTGAATAGGGGGTGTGGAGTCCAGTTCACTGAGCAAGGAGTAGGTCTTTCTATTACATATTGGGTTTATGGAACGGTATCTGAGCTCATTTGAAACCCTTGTTTTATGCATCACCCCACCCCACCTTTCCCGTTAAGCAGCCATAGTGTGTTTTGTAAACTTGTGACTCTGTTCTGTTTTGTAATTCAGTTCAAGTGTAGCGGTTTTTACATTCCCTCTATAAGTGATAGCTTATGATAAGTGTCTTTTTCTGTGTGACTTATTTCACTTAGAATCGTCGTAGCTAAAGCCACTCATCATGCTGCTACTAGCCTTATGACATTGATTTCATGGCTGAGTGATATTCCATTGTACATAAGGACCACCACTTCTTTATCCATTTTTCTCTTTCCTGGGATATTTGAGGTGTCATGAAGTGGAGGTTCTTGTCAACAGAGCAGCCCTAAACTTTGTGGTGCCTGTGTCTTGCTGATTTTTATTTTTCCCAATTTATACGCCCATGAGTGGAAGTGCCCTATGCGCTGTAAGCTGTGTTTTTTCGATGTTTCAGGACACACCGTACACTTCTCCAGAGTGGCTGTTGGCAATTTACATCCCGCCCATCAGCGTAGCAAGGCTCCCATTTCTCCATGGCCTGTCCTGCATTTCTGGTTTTGACAGTTTTTTCCGCATGGCCCTTTTGACCGATGGGAAGCGAGACTTCTTTGTAGCGCTGATTTGCCTTTCCAGGTTGCTTGGTTGGCCAAAAAGGGCGTATGCGTTTTTTCCTGAATATATTCAGGAAAAAACGCATACGCCCTTTTTGGCCAAGGGCATCATTGTCGACGTTTTGCTGCTTTTCATGTGCTTTAAAGGCGATTCGAATCGACCTCCTGAAATCTGTTTCCTGCAATTCTGCCTTGCTTTCAAATCCTCTTCGTTGCCTTCCCTCAATATATTTGTGGACGAGAGTTATCATTTATAACTCTGCAGGTTTGTGAATTGCAGTGCCCCTGAGCTCCATTTTTCAACTCGCTTTTTTGGGAGCTGGCCGCAAAAGCGCAGGATTGCCTCAGGCCCTATTCTGCTTCCGGGCGGCAGGCTGAGCCTGTGGTTAATTCTTCTTCCTGATGGGAAAATAGAGTGACCTGTGCCTGTCCCAACACCTAGAGCTAGTCTCTCATTGGCTCCCCCTCTTCCCGTTCATCCTCAGGACAAATTGCAAGCTGTACGGAACGGGAGGTTAAAGGTGCTGATTCTCCAAGGAGGGAGATTGCTAGTAAAGCGGCTGGAATGGCGAACCCGAGCACAAGGAGATGAGAAATGAGGTGCGTTTTAGAAACCTTTCCCGATCACACGGTGTACCACCTTCTGGGTTTCTCATGCATGTTTTCGAGGTAGGAAGATGCCCTTGAACCTGGAGATTTGGGACCCATGGGATGGGTAACAGGCAGTATTACTTTAAAGGCTCTGCGTTTGCTCCCCCAACCTCACCAAACCTCTCAGCCCCGAGAGTGTCCACCCTTATGTCTCATCCAGCTGTGGGTCTAGATATGGTCAATCCAGGTTGCATCACAGCCCCTGAACGAATTTTGTAAGAATTTCTCTCTCTTTCACTGTCTGTGTTTCACGGGTTTTTAAAAGTAATTTATTTTTATAATGGGGTTTAGCTGCTTTTCACGGCTGTGTTTCTGCCGCTTTACACCCACTTGACTCACTTCCAGAGAGATATCAATACATAGGTTTTATGATTCTTACTAGTCAGATATATTCTTGTGCGGTGAATAGGGGGTGTGGAGTCCAGTTCACTGAGCAAGGAGTAGGTCTTTCTATTACATATTGGGTTTATGGAACGGTATCTGAGCTCATTTGAAACCCTTGTTTTATGCATCACCCCACCCCACCTTTCCCGTTAAGCAGCCATAGTGTGTTTTGTAAACTTGTGACTCTGTTCTGTTTTGTAATTCAGTTCAAGTGTAGCGGTTTTTACATTCCCTCTATAAGTGATAGGTTATGATAAGTGTCTTTTTCTGTGTGACTTATTTCACTTAGAATCGTCGTAGCTAAAGCCACTCATCATGCTGCTACTAGCCTTATGACATTGATTTCATGGCTGAGTGATATTCCATTGTACATAAGGACCACCACTTCTTTATCCATTTTTCTCTTTCCTGGGATATTTGAGGTGTCATGAAGTGGAGGTTCTTGTCAAAAGAGCAGCCCTAAACTTTGCGGTGCCTGTGTCTTGCTGATTTTTACTTTTCCCAATTTATATGCCCATGAGTGGAAGTGCCCTATGCGCTCTAAGCTGTGTTTTTTCGATGTTTCAGGACACACCGTAACTTTCTCCAGAGTGGCTGTTGGCAATTTACATCCCGCCCATCAGCGTAGCAAGGCTCCCATTTCTCCATGGCCTGTCCTGCATTTCTGGTTTTGACACTTTTTTCCGCATGGCCCTTTTGACCGATGGGAAGCGAGACTTCTTTGTAGCGCTGATTTGCCTTTCCAGGTTGCTTGGTTGGCCAAAAAGGGCGTATGCGTTTTTTCCTGAATATATTCAGGAAAAAACGCATACGCCCTTTTTGGCCAAGGGCATCATTGTCGACGTTTTGCCGCTTTTCATGTGCTTTAAAGGCGATTCGAATCGACCTCCTGAAATCTGTTTCCTGCAATTCTGCCTTGCTTTCAAATCCTCTTCGTTGCCTTCCCTCAATATATTTGTGGACGAGAGTTATCATTTATAACTCTGCAGGTTTGTGAATTGCAGTGCCCCTGAGCTCCATTTTTCAACTCGCTTTTTTGGGAGCTGGCCGCAAAAGCGCAGGATTGCCTCAGGCCCTATTCTGGTTCCGGGCGGCAGGCTGAGCCTGTGGTTAATTCTTCTTCCTGATGGGAAAATAGAGTGACCTGTGCCTGTCCCAACACCTAGAGCTAGTCTCTCATTGGCTCCCCCTCTTCCCGTTCATCCTCAGGACAAATTGCAAGCTGTACGGAACGGGAGGTTACAGGTGCTGATTCTCCAAGGAGGGAGATTGCTAGTAAAGCGGCTGGAATGGCGAACCCGAGCACAAGGAGATGAGAAGTGAGGTGCGTTTTAGAAACCTTTCCCGATCACACGGTGTACCACCTTCTGGGTTTCTCATGCATGTTTTCGAGGTAGGAAGATGCCCTTGAACCTGGAGATTTGGAACCCATGGGATGGGTAACAGGCAGTATTACTTTAAAGGCTCTGCGTTTGCTCCCCCAACCTCACCAAACCTCTCAGCCCCGAGAGTGTCCACCCTTATGTCTCATCCAGCTGTGGGTCTAGATATGGTCAATCCAGGTTGCATCACAGCCCCTGAACGAATTTTGTAAGAATTTCTCTCTCTTTCACTGTCTGTGTTTCACGGGTTTTTAAAAGTAATTTATTTTTATAATGGGGTTTAGCTGCTTTTCACGGCTGTGTTTCTGCCGCTTTACAGCCACTTGACTCACTTCCAGAGAGATATCAATACATAGGTTTTAAGATTCTTACTAGTCAGATATATTCTTGTGCGGTGAATAGGGGGTGTGGAGTCCAGTTCACTGAGCAAGGAGTAGGTCTTTCTATTACATATTGGGTTTATGGAACGGTATCTGAGCTCATTTGAAACCCTTGTTTTATGCATCACCCCACCCCACCTTTCCCGTTAAGCAGCCATAGTGTGTTTTGTAAACTTGTGACTCTGTTCTGTTTTGTAATTCAGTTCAAGTGTAGCGGTTTTTACATTCCCTCTCTAAGTGATAGCTTATGATAAGTGTCTTTTTCTGTGTGACTTATTTCACTTAGAATCGTCGTAGCTAAAGCCACTCATCATGCTGCTACTAGCCTTATGACATTGATTTCATGGTTGAGTGATATTCCATTGTACATAAGGACCACCACTTCTTTATCCATTTTTCTCTTTCCTGGGATATTTGAGGTGTCATGAAGTGGAGGTTCTTGTCAAAAGAGCAGCCCTAAACTTTGGGGTGCCTGTGTCTTGCTGATTTTTAGTTTTCCCAATTTATACGCCCATGAGTGGAAGTGCCCTATGCGCTCTAAGCTGTGTTTTTTCGATGTTTCAGGACACACCGTACACTTCTCCAGAGTGGCTGTTGGCAATTTACATCCCGCCCATCAGCGTAGCAAGGCTCCCATTTCTCCATGGCCTGTCCTGCATTTCTGGTTTTGACAGTTTTTTCCGCATGGCCCTTTTGACCGATGGGAAGCGAGACTTCTTTGTAGCGCTGATTTGCCTTTCCAGGTTGCTTGGTTGGCCAAAAAGGGCGTATGCGTTTTTTCCTGAATATATTCAGGAAAAAACGCATACGCCCTTTTTGGCCAAGGGCATCATTGTCGACGTTTTGCCGCTTTTCATGTGCTTTAAAGGCGATTCGAATCGACCTCCTGAAATCTGTTTCCTGCAATTCTGCCTTGCTTTCAGATCCTCTTCGTTGCCTTCCCTCAATATATTTGTGGACGAGAGTTATCATTTATAACTCTGCAGGTTTGTGAATTGCAGTGCCCCTGAGCTCCATTTTTCAACTCGCTTTTTTGGGAGCTGGCCGCAAAAGCGCAGGATTGCCTCAGGCCCTATTCTGGTTCCGGGCGGCAGGCTGAGCCTGTGGTTAATTCTTCTTCCTGATGGGAAAATAGAGTGACCTGTGCCTGTCCCAACACCTAGAGCTAGTCTCTCATTGGCTCCCCCTCTTCCCGTTCATCCTCAGGACAAATTGCAAGCTGTACGGAACGGGAGGTTAAAGGTGCTGATTCTCCAAGGAGGGAGATTGCTAGTAAAGCGGCTGGAATGGCGAACCCGAGCACAAGGAGATGAGAAATGAGGTGCGTTTTAGAAACCTTTCCCGATCACACGGTGTACCACCTTCTGGGTTTCTCATGCATGTTTTCGAGGTAGGAAGATGCCCTTGAACCTGGAGATTTGGGACCCATGGGATGGGTAACAGGCAGTATTACTTTAAAGGCTCTGCGTTTGCTCCCCCAACCTCACCAAACCTCTCAGCCCCGAGAGTGTCCACCCTTATGTCTCATCCAGCTGTGGGTCTAGATATGGTCAATCCAGGTTGCATCACAGCCCCTGAACGAATTTTGTAAGAATTTCTCTCTCTTTCACTGTCTGTGTTTCACGGGTTTTTAAAAGTAATTTATTTTTATAATGGGGTTTAGCTGCTTTTCACGGCTGTGTTTCTGCCGCTTTACACCCACTTGACTCACTTCCAGAGAGATATCAATACATAGGTTTTATGATTCTTACTAGTCAGATATATTCTTGTGCGGTGAATAGGGGGTGTGGAGTCCAGTTCACTGAGCAAGGAGTAGGTCTTTCTATTACATATTGGGTTTATGGAACGGTATCTGAGCTCATTTGAAACCCTTGTTTTATGCATCACCCCACCCCACCTTTCCCGTTAAGCAGCCATAGTGTGTTTTGTAAACGTGTGACTCTGTTCTGTTTTGTAATTCAGTTCAAGTGTAGCGGTTTTTACATTCCCTCTATAAGTGATAGGTTATGATAAGTGTCTTTTTCTGTGTGACTTATTTCACTTAGAATCGCCGTAGCTAAAGCCACTCATCATGCTGCTACTAGCCTTATGACATTGATTTCATGGCTGAGTGATATTCCATTGTACATAAGGACCACCACTTCTTTATCCATTTTTCTCTTTCCTGGGATATTTGAGGTGTCATGAAGTGGAGGTTCTTGTCAAAAGAGCAGCCCTAAACTTTGCGGTGCCTGTGTCTTGCTGATTTTTAGTTTTCCCAATTTATATGCCCATGAGTGGAAGTGCCCTATGCGCTCTAAGCTGTGTTTTTTCGATGTTTCAGGACACACTGTACCTTTCTCCAGAGTGGCTGTTGGCAATTTACATCCCGCCCATCAGCGTAGCAAGGCTCCCATTTCTCCATGGCCTGTCCTGCATTTCTGGTTTTGACAGTTTTTTCCGCATGGCCCTTTTGACCGATGGGAAGCGAGACTTCTTTGTAGCGCTGATTTGCCTTTCCAGGTTGCTTGGTTGGCCAAAAAGGGCGTATGCGTTTTTTCCTGAATATATTCAGGAAAAAACGCATACGCCCTTTTTGGCCAAGGGCATCATTGTCGACGTTTTGCCGCTTTTCATGTGCTTTAAAGGCGATTCGAATCGACCTCCTGAAATCTGTTTCCTGCAATTCTGCCTTGCTTTCAGATCCTCTTCGTTGCCTTCCCTCAATATATTTGTGGACGAGAGTTATCATTTATAACTCTGCAGGTTTGTGAATTGCAGTGCCCCTGAGCTCCATTTTTCAACTCGCTTTTTTGGGAGCTGGCCGCAAAAGCGCAGGATTGCCTCAGGCCCTATTCTGCTTCCGGGCGGCAGGCTGAGCCTGTGGTTAATTCTTCTTCCTGATGGGAAAATAGAGTGACCTGTGCCTGTCCCAACACCTAGAGCTAGTCTCTCATTGGCTCCCCCTCTTCCCGTTCATCCTCAGGACAAATTGCAAGCTGTACGGAACGGGAGGTTACAGGTGCTGATTCTCCAAGGAGGGAGATTGCTAGTAAAGCGGCTGGAATGGCAAACCCGAGCACAAGGAGATGAGAAGTGAGGTGCGTTTTAGAAACCTTTCCCGATCACACGGTGTACCACCTTCTGGGTTTCTCATGCATGTTTTCGAGGTAGGAAGATGCCCTTGAACCTGGAGATTTGGAACCCATGGGATGGGTAACAGGCAGTATTACTTTAAAGGCTCTGCGTTTGCTCCCCCAACCTCACCAAACCTCTCAGCCCCGAGAGTGTCCACCCTTATGTCTCATCCAGCTGTGGGTCTAGATATGGTCAATCCAGGTTGCATCACAGCCCCTGAACGAATTTTGTAAGAATTTCTCTCTCTTTCACTGTCTGTGTTTCACGGGTTTTTAAAAGTAATTTATTTTTATAATGGGGTTTAGCTGCTTTTCACGGCTGTGTTTCTGCCGCTTTACAGCCACTTGACTCACTTCCAGAGATATATCAATACATAGGTTTTAAGATTCTTACTAGTCAGATATATTCTTGTGCGGTGAATAGGGGGTGTGGAGTCCAGTTCACTGAGCAAGGAGTAGGTCTTTCTATTACATATTGGGTTTATGGAACGGTATCTGAGCTCATTTGAAACCCTTGTTTTATGCATCACCCCACCCCACCTTTCCCGTTAAGCAGCCATAGTGTGTTTTGTAAACTTGTGACTCTGTTCTGTTTTGTAATTCAGTTCAAGTGTAGCGGTTTTTACATTCCCTCTATAAGTGATAGCTTATGATAAGTGTCTTTTTCTGTGTGACTTATTTCACTTAGAATCGTCGTAGCTAAAGCCACTCATCATGCTGCTACTAGCCTTATGACATTGATTTCATGGTTGAGTGATATTCCATTGTACATAAGGACCACCACTTCTTTATCCATTTTTCTCTTTCCTGGGATATTTGAGGTGTCATGAAGTGGAGGTTCTTGTCAAAAGAGCAGCCCTAAACTTTGGGGTGCCTGTGTCTTGCTGATTTTTAGTTTTCCCAATTTATACGCCCATGAGTGGAAGTGCCCTATGCGCTCTAAGCTGTGTTTTTTCGATGTTTCAGGACACACCGTACACTTCTCCAGAGTGGCTGTTGGCAATTTACATCCCGCCCATCAGCGTAGCAAGGCTCTCATTTCTCCATGGCCTGTCCTGCATTTCTGGTTTTGACAGTTTTTTCCGCATGGCCCTTTTGACCGATGGGAAGCGAGACTTCTTTGTAGCGCTGATTTGCCTTTCCAGGTTGCTTGGTTGGCCAAAAAGGGCGTATGCGTTTTTTCCTGAATATATTCAGGAAAAAACGCATACGCCCTTTTTGGCCAAGGGCATCATTGTCGACGTTTTGCCGCTTTTCATGTGCTTTAAAGGCGATTCGAATCGACCTCCTGAAATCTGTTTCCTGCAATTCTGCCTTGCTTTCAGATCCTCTTCGTTGCCTTCCCTCAATATATTTGTGGACGAGAGTTATCATTTATAACTCTGCAGGTTTGTGAATTGCAGTGCCCCTGAGCTCCATTTTTCAACTCGCTTTTTTGGGAGCTGGCCGCAAAAGCGCAGGATTGCCTCAGGCCCTATTCTGCTTCCGGGCGGCAGGCTGAGCCTGTGGTTAATTCTTCTTCCTGATGGGAAAATAGAGTGACCTGTGCCTGTCCCAACACCTAGAGCTAGTCTCTCATTGGCTCCCCCTCTTCCCGTTCATCCTCAGGACAAATTGCAAGCTGTACGGAACGGGAGGTTACAGGTGCTGATTCTCCAAGGAGGGAGATTGCTAGTAAAGCGGCTGGAATGGCGAACCCGAGCACAAGGAGATGAGAAATGAGGTGCGTTTTAGAAACCTTTCCCGATCACACGGTGTACCACCTTCTGGGTTTCTCATGCATGTTTTCGAGGTAGGAAGATGCCCTTGAACCTGGAGATTTGGGACCCATGGGATGGGTAACAGGCAGTATTACTTTAAAGGCTCTGCGTTTGCTCCCCCAACCTCACCAAACCTCTCAGCCCCGAGAGTGTCCACCCTTATGTCTCATCCAGCTGTGGGTCTAGATATGGTCAATCCAGGTTGCATCACAGCCCCTGAACGAATTTTGTAAGAATTTCTCTCTCTTTCACTGTCTGTGTTTCACGGGTTTTTAAAAGTAATTTATTTTTATAATGGGGTTTAGCTGCTTTTCACGGCTGTGTTTCTGCCGCTTTACACCCACTTGACTCACTTCCAGAGAGATATCAATACATAGGTTTTATGATTCTTACTAGTCAGATATATTCTTGTGCGGTGAATAGGGGGTGTGGAGTCCAGTTCACTGAGCAAGGAGTAGGTCTTTCTATTACATATTGGGTTTATGGAACGGTATCTGAGCTCATTTGAAACCCTTGTTTTATGCATCACCCCACCCCACCTTTCCCGTTAAGCAGCCATAGTGTGTTTTGTAAACGTGTGACTCTGTTCTGTTTTGTAATTCAGTTCAAGTGTAGCGGTTTTTACATTCCCTCTATAAGTGATAGGTTATGATAAGTGTCTTTTTCTGTGTGACTTATTTCACTTAGAATCGCCGTAGCTAAAGCCACTCATCATGCTGCTACTAGCCTTATGACATTGATTTCATGGCTGAGTGATATTCCATTGTACATAAGGACCACCACTTCTTTATCCATTTTTCTCTTTCCTGGGATATTTGAGGTGTCATGAAGTGGAGGTTCTTGTCAACAGAGCAGCCCTAAACTTTGGGGTGCCTGTGTCTTGCTGATTTTTAGTTTTCCCAATTTATACGCCCATGAGTGGAAGTGCCCTATGCGCTCTAAGCTGTGTTTTTTCGATGTTTCAGGACACACCGTACACTTCTCCAGAGTGGCTGTTGGCAATTTACATCCCGCCCATCAGCGTAGCAAGGCTCCCATTTCTCCATGGCCTGTCCTGCATTTCTGGTTTTGACACTTTTTTCCGCATGGCCCTTTTGACCGATGGGAAGCGAGACTTCTTTGTAGCGCTGATTTGCCTTTCCAGGTTGCTTGGTTGGCCAAAAAGGGCGTATGCGTTTTTTCCTGAATATATTCAGGAAAAAACGCATACGCCCTTTTTGGCCAAGGGCATCATTGTCGACGTTTTGCCGCTTTTCATGTGCTTTAAAGGCGATTCGAATCGACCTCCTGAAATCTGTTTCCTGCAATTCTGCCTTGCTTTCAGATCCTCTTCGTTGCCTTCCCTCAATATATTTGTGGACGAGAGTTATCATTTATAACTCTGCAGGTTTGTGAATTGCAGTGCCCCTGAGCTCCATTTTTCAACTCGCTTTTTTGGGAGCTGGCCGCAAAAGCGCAGGATTGCCTCAGGCCCTATTCTGGTTCCGGGCGGCAGGCTGAGCCTGTGGTTAATTCTTCTTCCTGATGGGAAAATAGAGTGACCTGTGCCTGTCCCAACACCTAGAGCTAGTCTCTCATTGGCTCCCCCTCTTCCCGTTCATCCTCAGGACAAATTGCAAGCTGTACGGAACGGGAGGTTACAGGTGCTGATTCTCCAAGGAGGGAGATTGCTAGTAAAGCGGCTGGAATGGCGAACCCGAGCACAAGGAGATGAGAAATGAGGTGCGTTTTAGAAACCTTTCCCGATCACACGGTGTACCACCTTCTGGGTTTCTCATGCATGTTTTCGAGGTAGGAAGATGCCCTTGAACCTGGAGATTTGGGACCCATGGGATGGGTAACAGGCAGTATTACTTTAAAGGCTCTGCGTTTGCTCCCCCAACCTCACCAAACCTCTCAGCCCCGAGAGTGTCCACCCTTATGTCTCATCCAGCTGTGGGTCTAGATATGGTCAATCCAGGTTGCATCACAGCCCCTGAACGAATTTTGTAAGAATTTCTCTCTCTTTCACTGTCTGTGTTTCACGGGTTTTTAAAAGTAATTTATTTTTATAATGGGGTTTAGCTGCTTTTCACGGCTGTGTTTCTGCCGCTTTACACCCACTTGACTCACTTCCAGAGAGATATCAATACATAGGTTTTAAGATTCTTACTAGTCAGATATATTCTTGTGCGGTGAATAGGGGGTGTGGAGTCCAGTTCACTGAGCAAGGAGTAGGTCTTTCTATTACATATTGGGTTTATGGAACGGTATCTGAGCTCATTTGAAACCCTTGTTTTATGCATCACCCCACCCCACCTTTCCCGTTAAGCAGCCATAGTGTGTTTTGTAAACTTGTGACTCTGTTCTGTTTTGTAATTCAGTTCAAGTGTAGCGGTTTTTACATTCCCTCTATAAGTGATAGCTTATGATAAGTGTCTTTTTCTGTGTGACTTATTTCACTTAGAATCGTCGTAGCTAAAGCCACTCATCATGCTGCTACTAGCCTTATGACATTGATTTCATGGCTGAGTGATATTCCATTGTACATAAGGACCACCACTTCTTTATCCATTTTTCTCTTTCCTGGGATATTTGAGGTGTCATGAAGTGGAGGTTCTTGTCAACAGAGCAGCCCTAAACTTTGGGGTGCCTGTGTCTTGCTGATTTTTAGTTTTCCCAATTTATACGCCCATGAGTGGAAGTGCCCTATGCGCTCTAAGCTGTGTTTTTTCGATGTTTCAGGACACACCGTACCCTTCTCCAGAGTGGCTGTTGGCAATTTACATCCCGCCCATCAGCGTAGCAAGGCTCCCATTTCTCCATGGCCTGTCCTGCATTTCTGGTTTTGACACTTTTTTCCGCATGGCCCTTTTGACCGATGGGAAGCGAGACTTCTTTGTAGCGCTGATTTGCCTTTCCAGGTTGCTTGGTTGGCCAAAAAGGGCGTATGCGTTTTTTCCTGAATATATTCAGGAAAAAACGCATACGCCCTTTTTGGCCAAGGGCATCATTGTCGACGTTTTGCCGCTTTTCATGTGCTTTAAAGGCGATTCGAATCGACCTCCTGAAATCTGTTTCCTGCAATTCTGCCTTGCTTTCAGATCCTCTTCGTTGCCTTCCCTCAATATATTTGTGGACGAGAGTTATCATTTATAACTCTGCAGGTTTGTGAATTGCAGTGCCCCTGAGCTCCATTTTTCAACTCGCTTTTTTGGGAGCTGGCCGCAAAAGCGCAGGATTGCCTCAGGCCCTATTCTGCTTCCGGGCGGCAGGCTGAGCCTGTGGTTAATTCTTCTTCCTGATGGGAAAATAGAGTGACCTGTGCCTGTCCCAACACCTAGAGCTAGTCTCTCATTGGCTCCCCCTCTTCCCGTTCATCCTCAGGACAAATTGCAAGCTGTACGGAACGGGAGGTTACAGGTGCTGATTCTCCAAGGAGGGAGATTGCTAGTAAAGCGGCTGGAATGGCGAACCCGAGCACAAGGAGATGAGAAATGAGGTGCGTTTTAGAAACCTTTCCCGATCACACGGTGTACCACCTTCTGGGTTTCTCATGCATGTTTTCGAGGTAGGAAGATGCCCTTGAACCTGGAGATTTGGGACCCATGGGATGGGTAACAGGCAGTATTACTTTAAAGGCTCTGCGTTTGCTCCCCCAACCTCACCAAACCTCTCAGCCCCGAGAGTGTCCACCCTTATGTCTCATCCAGCTGTGGGTCTAGATATGGTCAATCCAGGTTGCATCACAGCCCCTGAACGAATTTTGTAAGAATTTCTCTCTCTTTCACTGTCTGTGTTTCACGGGTTTTTAAAAGTAATTTATTTTTATAATGGGGTTTAGCTGCTTTTCACGGCTGTGTTTCTGCCGCTTTACAGCCACTTGACTCACTTCCAGAGAGATATCAATACATAGGTTTTAAGATTCTTACTAGTCAGATATATTCTTGTGCGGTGAATAGGGGGTGTGGAGTCCAGTTCACTGAGCAAGGAGTAGGTCTTTCTATTACATATTGGGTTTATGGAACGGTATCTGAGCTCATTTGAAACCCTTGTTTTATGCATCACCCCACCCCACCTTTCCCGTTAAGCAGCCATAGTGTGTTTTGTAAACTTGTGACTCTGTTCTGTTTTGTAATTCAGTTCAAGTGTAGCGGTTTTTACATTCCCTCTATAAGTGATAGCTTATGATAAGTGTCTTTTTCTGTGTGACTTATTTCACTTAGAATCGTCGTAGCTAAAGCCACTCATCATGCTGCTACTAGCCTTATGACATTGATTTCATGGCTGAGTGATATTCCATTGTACATAAGGACCACCACTTCTTTATCCATTTTTCTCTTTCCTGGGATATTTGAGGTGTCATGAAGTGGAGGTTCTTGTCAACAGAGCAGCCCTAAACTTTGGGGTGCCTGTGTCTTGCTGATTTTTAGTTTTCCCAATTTATACGCCCATGAGTGGAAGTGCCCTATGCGCTCTAAGCTGTGTTTTTTCGATGTTTCAGGACACACCGTACCCTTCTCCAGAGTGGCTGTTGGCAATTTACATCCCGCCCATCAGCGTAGCAAGGCTCCCATTTCTCCATGGCCTGTCCTGCATTTCTGGTTTTGACACTTTTTTCCGCATGGCCCTTTTGACCGATGGGAAGCGAGACTTCTTTGTAGCGCTGATTTGCCTTTCCAGGTTGCTTGGTTGGCCAAAAAGGGCGTATGCGTTTTTTCCTGAATATATTCAGGAAAAAACGCATACGCCCTTTTTGGCCAAGGGCATCATTGTCGACGTTTTGCCGCTTTTCATGTGCTTTAAAGGCGATTCGAATCGACCTCCTGAAATCTGTTTCCTGCAATTCTGCCTTGCTTTCAAATCCTCTTCGTTGCCTTCCCTCAATATATTTGTGGACGAGAGTTATCATTTATAACTCTGCAGGTTTGTGAATTGCAGTGCCCCTGAGCTCCATTTTTCAACTCGCTTTTTTGGGAGCTGGCCGCAAAAGCGCAGGATTGCCTCAGGCCCTATTCTGGTTCCGGGCGGCAGGCTGAGCCTGTGGTTAATTCTTCTTCCTGATGGGAAAATAGAGTGACCTGTGCCTGTCCCAACACCTAGAGCTAGTCTCTCATTGGCTCCCCCTCTTCCCGTTCAGCCTCAGGACAAATTGCAAGCTGTACGGAACGGGAGGTTAAAGGTGCTGATTCTCCAAGGAGGGAGATTGCTAGTAAAGCGGCTGGAATGGCGAACCCGAGCACAAGGAGATGAGAAATGAGGTGCGTTTTAGAAACCTTTCCCGATCACATGGTGTACCACCTTCTGGGTTTCTCATGCATGTTTTCGAGGTAGGAAGATGCCCTTGAACCTGGAGATTTGGGACCCATGGGATGGGTAACAGGCAGTATTACTTTAAAGGCTCTGCGTTTGCTCCCCCAACCTCACCAAACCTCTCAGCCCCGAGAGTGTCCACCCTTATGTCTCATCCAGCTGTGGGTCTAGATATGGTCAATCCAGGTTGCATCACAGCCCCTGAACGAATTTTGTAAGAATTTCTCTCTCTTTCACTGTCTGTGTTTCACGGGTTTTTAAAAGTAATTTATTTTTATAATGGGGTTTAGCTGCTTTTCACGGCTGTGTTTCTGCCGCTTTACACCCACTTGACTCACTTCCAGAGAGATATCAATACATAGGTTTTATGATTCTTACTAGTCAGATATATTCTTGTGCGGTGAATAGGGGGTGTGGAGTCCAGTTCACTGAGCAAGGAGTAGGTCTTTCTATTACATATTGGGTTTATGGAACGGTATCTGAGCTCATTTGAAACCCTTGTTTTATGCATCACCCCACCCCACCTTTCCCGTTAAGCAGCCATAGTGTGTTTTGTAAACGTGTGACTCTGTTATGTTTTGTAATTCAGTTCAAGTGTAGCGGTTTTTACATTCCCTCTATAAGTGATAGGTTATGATAAGTGTCTTTTTCTGTGTGACTTATTTCACTTAGAATCGCCGTAGCTAAAGCCACTCATCATGCTGCTACTAGCCTTATGACATTGATTTCATGGCTGAGTGATATTCCATTGTACATAAGGACCACCACTTCTTTATCCATTTTTCTCTTTCCTGGGATATTTGAGGTGTCATGAAGTGGAGGTTTTTGTCAACAGAGCAGCCCTAAACTTTGGGGTGCCTGTGTCTTGCTGATTTTTAGTTTTCCCAATTTATACGCCCATGAGTGGAAGTGCCCTATGCGCTGTAAGCTGTGTTTTTTCGATGTTTCAGGACACACCGTACACTTCTCCAGAGTGGCTGTTGGCAATTTACATCCCGCCCATCAGCGTAGCAAGGCTCCCATTTCTCCATGGCCTGTCCTGCATTTCTGGTTTTGACACTTTTTTCCGCATGGCCCTTTTGACCGATGGGAAGCGAGACTTCTTTGTAGCGCTGATTTGCCTTTCCAGGTTGCTTGGTTGGCCAAAAAGGGCGTATGCGTTTTTTCCTGAATATATTCAGGAAAAAATGCATACGCCCTTTTTGGCCAAGGGCATCATTGTCGACGTTTTGCCGCTTTTCATGTGCTTTAAAGGCGATTCGAATCGACCTCCTGAAATCTGTTTCCTGCAATTCTGCCTTGCTTTCAGATCCTCTTCGTTGCCTTCCCTCAATATATTTGTGGACGAGAGTTATCATTTATAACTCTGCAGGTTTGTGAATTGCAGTGCCCCTGAGCTCCATTTTTCAACTCGCTTTTTTGGGAGCTGGCCGCAAAAGCGCAGGATTGCCTCAGGCCCTATTCTGGTTCCGGGCGGCAGGCTGAGCCTGTGGTTAATTCTTCTTCCTGATGGGAAAATAGAGTGACCTGTGCCTGTCCCAACACCTAGAGCTAGTCTCTCATTGGCTCCCCCTCTTCCCGTTCATCCTCAGGACAAATTGCAAGCTGTACGGAACGGGAGGTTACAGGTGCTGATTCTCCAAGGAGGGAGATTGCTAGTAAAGCGGCTGGAATGGCGAACCCGAGCACAAGGAGATGAGAAATGAGGTGCGTTTTAGAAACCTTTCCCGATCACACGGTGTACCACCTTCTGGGTTTCTCATGCATGTTTTCGAGGTAGGAAGATGCCCTTGAACCTGGAGATTTGGGACCCATGGGATGGGTAACAGGCAGTATTACTTTAAAGGCTCTGCGTTTGCTCCCCCAACCTCACCAAACCTCTCAGCCCCGAGAGTGTCCACCCTTATGTCTCATCCAGCTGTGGGTCTAGATATGGTCAATCCAGGTTGCATCACAAGCCCTGAACGAATTTTGTAAGAATTTCTCTCTCTTTCACTGTCTGTGTTTCACGGGTTTTTAAAAGTAATTTATTTTTATAATGGGGTTTAGCTGCTTTTCACGGCTGTGTTTCTGCCGCTTTACACCCACTTGACTCACTTCCAGAGAGATATCAATACATAGGTTTTAAGATTCTTACTAGTCAGATATATTCTTGTGCGGTGAATAGGGGGTGTGGAGTCCAGTTCACTGAGCAAGGAGTAGGTCTTTCTATTACATATTGGGTTTATGGAACGGTATCTGAGCTCATTTGAAACCCTTGTTTTATGCATCACCCCACCCCACCTTTCCCGTTAAGCAGCCATAGTGTGTTTTGTAAACTTGTGACTCTGTTCTGTTTTGTAATTCAGTTCAAGTGTAGCGGTTTTTACATTCCCTCTATAAGTGATAGCTTATGATAAGTGTCTTTTTCTGTGTGACTTATTTCACTTAGAATCGTCGTAGCTAAAGCCACTCATCATGCTGCTACTAGCCTTATGACATTGATTTCATGGCTGAGTGATATTCCATTGTACATAAGGACCACCACTTCTTTATCCATTTTTCTCTTTCCTGGGATATTTGAGGTGTCATGAAGTGGAGGTTCTTGTCAACAGAGCAGCCCTAAACTTTGGGGTGCCTGTGTCTTGCTGATTTTTAGTTTTCCCAATTTATACGCCCATGAGTGGAAGTGCCCTATGCGCTCTAAGCTGTGTTTTTTCGATGTTTCAGGACACACCGTACCCTTCTCCAGAGTGGCTGTTGGCAATTTACATCCCGCCCATCAGCGTAGCAAGGCTCCCATTTCTCCATGGCCTGTCCTGCATTTCTGGTTTTGACACTTTTTTCCGCATGGCCCTTTTGACCGATGGGAAGCGAGACTTCTTTGTAGCGCTGATTTGCCTTTCCAGGTTGCTTGGTTGGCCAAAAAGGGCGTATGCGTTTTTTCCTGAATATATTCAGGAAAAAACGCATACGCCCTTTTTGGCCAAGGGCATCATTGTCGACGTTTTGCCGCTTTTCATGTGCTTTAAAGGCGATTCGAATCGACCTCCTGAAATCTGTTTCCTGCAATTCTGCCTTGCTTTCAGATCCTCTTCGTTGCCTTCCCTCAATATATTTGTGGACGAGAGTTATCATTTATAACTCTGCAGGTTTGTGAATTGCAGTGCCCCTGAGCTCCATTTTTCAACTCGCTTTTTTGGGAGCTGGCCGCAAAAGCGCAGGATTGCCTCAGGCCCTATTCTGCTTCCGGGCGGCAGGCTGAGCCTGTGGTTAATTCTTCTTCCTGATGGGAAAATAGAGTGACCTGTGCCTGTCCCAACACCTAGAGCTAGTCTCTCATTGGCTCCCCCTCTTCCCGTTCATCCTCAGGACAAATTGCAAGCTGTACGGAACGGGAGGTTACAGGTGCTGATTCTCCAAGGAGGGAGATTGCTAGTAAAGCGGCTGGAATGGCGAACCCGAGCACAAGGAGATGAGAAATGAGGTGCGTTTTAGAAACCTTTCCCGATCACACGGTGTACCACCTTCTGGGTTTCTCATGCATGTTTTCGAGGTAGGAAGATGCCCTTGAACCTGGAGATTTGGGACCCATGGGATGGGTAACAGGCAGTATTACTTTAAAGGCTCTGCGTTTGCTCCCCCAACCTCACCAAACCTCTCAGCCCCGAGAGTGTCCACCCTTATGTCTCATCCAGCTGTGGGTCTAGATATGGTCAATCCAGGTTGCATCACAGCCCCTGAACGAATTTTGTAAGAATTTCTCTCTCTTTCACTGTCTGTGTTTCACGGGTTTTTAAAAGTAATTTATTTTTATAATGGGGTTTAGCTGCTTTTCACGGCTGTGTTTCTGCCGCTTTACAGCCACTTGACTCACTTCCAGAGAGATATCAATACATAGGTTTTAAGATTCTTACTAGTCAGATATATTCTTGTGCGGTGAATAGGGGGTGTGGAGTCCAGTTCACTGAGCAAGGAGTAGGTCTTTCTATTACATATTGGGTTTATGGAACGGTATCTGAGCTCATTTGAAACCCTTGTTTTATGCATCACCCCACCCCACCTTTCCCGTTAAGCAGCCATAGTGTGTTTTGTAAACTTGTGACTCTGTTCTGTTTTGTAATTCAGTTCAAGTGTAGCGGTTTTTACATTCCCTCTATAAGTGATAGCTTATGATAAGTGTCTTTTTCTGTGTGACTTATTTCACTTAGAATCGTCGTAGCTAAAGCCACTCATCATGCTGCTACTAGCCTTATGACATTGATTTCATGGCTGAGTGATATTCCATTGTACATAAGGACCACCACTTCTTTATCCATTTTTCTCTTTCCTGGGATATTTGAGGTGTCATGAAGTGGAGGTTCTTGTCAAAAGAGCAGCCCTAAACTTTGGGGTGCCTGTGTCTTGCTGATTTTTAGTTTTCCCAATTTATACGCCCATGAGTGGAAGTGCCCTATGCGCTGTAAGCTGTGTTTTTTCGATGTTTCAGGACACACCGTACACTTCTCCAGAGTGGCTGTTGGCAATTTACATCCCGCCCATCAGCGTAGCAAGGCTCCCATTTCTCCATGGCCTGTCCTGCATTTCTGGTTTTGACACTTTTTTCCGCATGGCCCTTTTGACCGATGGGAAGCGAGACTTCTTTGTAGCGCTGATTTGCCTTTCCAGGTTGCTTGGTTGGCCAAAAAGGGCGTATGCGTTTTTTCCTGAATATATTCAGGAAAAAACGCAAACGCCCTTTTTGGCCAAGGGCATCATTGTCGACGTTTTGCCGCTTTTCATGTGCTTTAAAGGCGATTCGAATCGACCTCCTGAAATCTGTTTCATGCAATTCTGCCTTGCTTTCAAATCCTCTTCGTTGCCTTCCCTCAATATATTTGTGGACGAGAGTTATCATTTATAACTCTGCAGGTTTGTGAATTGCAGTGCCCCTGAGCTCCATTTTTCAACTCGCTTTTTTGGGAGCTGGCCGCAAAAGCGCAGGATTGCCTCAGGCCCTATTCTGCTTCCCGGCGGCAGGCTGAGCCTGTGGTTAATTCTTCTTCCTGATGGGAAAATAGAGTGACCTGTGCCTGTCCCAACACCTAGAGCTAGTCTCTCATTGGCTCCCCCTCTTCCCGTTCATCCTCAGGACAAATTGCAAGCTGTACGGAACGGGAGGTTACAGGTGCTGATTCTCCAAGGAGGGAGATTGCTAGTAAAGCGGCTGGAATGGCGAACCCGAGCACAAGGAGATGAGAAATGAGGTGCGTTTTAGAAACCTTTCCCGATCACACGGTGTACCACCTTCTGGGTTTCTCATGCATATTTTCGAGGTAGGAAGATGCCCTTGAACCTGGAGATTTGGGACCCATGGGATGGGTAACAGGCAGTATTACTTTAAAGGCTCTGCGTTTGCTCCCCCAACCTCACCAAACCTCTCAGCCCCGAGAGTGTCCACCCTTATGTCTCATCCAGCTGTGGGTCTAGATATGGTCAATCCAGGTTGCATCACAGCCCCTGAACGAATTTTGTAAGAATTTCTCTCTCTTTCACTGTCTGTGTTTCACGGGTTTTTAAAAGTAATTTATTTTTATAATGGGGTTTAGCTGCTTTTCACGGCTGTGTTTCTGCCGCTTTACACCCACTTGACTCACTTCCAGAGAGATATCAATACATAGGTTTTATGATTCTTACTAGTCAGATATATTCTTGTGCGGTGAATAGGGGGTGTGGAGTCCAGTTCACTGAGCAAGGAGTAGGTCTTTCTATTACATATTGGGTTTATGGAACGGTATCTGAGCTCATTTGAAACCCTTGTTTTATGCATCACCCCACCCCACCTTTCCCGTTAAGCAGCCATAGTGTGTTTTGTAAACTTGTGACTCTGTTCTGTTTTGTAATTCAGTTCAAGTGTAGCGGTTTTTACATTCCCTCTATAAGTGATAGCTTATGATAAGTGTCTTTTTCTGTGTGACTTATTTCACTTAGAATCGTCGTAGCTAAAGCCACTCATCATGCTGCTACTAGCCTTATGACATTGATTTCATGGCTGAGTGATATTCCATTGTACATAAGGACCACCACTTCTTTATCCATTTTTCTCTTTCCTGGGATATTTGAGGTGTCATGAAGTGGAGGTTCTTGTCAAAAGAGCAGCCCTAAACTTTGGGGTGCCTGTGTCTTGCTGATTTTTAGTTTTCCCAATTTATACGCCCATGAGTGGAAGTGCCCTATGCGCTCTAAGCTGTGTTTTTTCGATGTTTCAGGACACACCGTACCCTTCTCCAGAGTGGCTGTTGGCAATTTACATCCCGCCCATCAGCGTAGCAAGGCTCCCATTTCTCCATGGCCTGTCCTGCATTTCTGGTTTTGACACTTTTTTCCGCATGGCCCTTTTGACCGATGGGAAGCGAGACTTCTTTGTAGCGCTGATTTGCCTTTCCAGGTTGCTTGGTTGGCCAAAAAGGGCGTATGCGTTTTTTCCTGAATATATTCAGGAAAAAACGCATACGCCCTTTTTGGCCAAGGGCATCATTGTCGACGTTTTGCCGCTTTTCATGTGCTTTAAAGGCGATTCGAATCGACCTCCTGAAATCTGTTTCCTGCAATTCTGCCTTGCTTTCAAATCCTCTTCGTTGCCTTCCCTCAATATATTTGTGGACGAGAGTTATCATTTATAACTCTGCAGGTTTGTGAATTGCAGTGCCCCTGAGCTCCATTTTTCAACTCGCTTTTTTGGGAGCTGGCCGCAAAAGCGCAGGATTGCCTCAGGCCCTATTCTGCTTCCGGGCGGCAGGCTGAGCCTGTGGTTAATTCTTCTTCCTGATGGGAAAATAGAGTGACCTGTGCCTGTCCCAACACCTAGAGCTAGTCTCTCATTGGCTCCCCCTCTTCCCGTTCATCCTCAGGACAAATTGCAAGCTGTACGGAACGGGAGGTTACAGGTGCTGATTCTCCAAGGAGGGAGATTGCTAGTAAAGCGGCTGGAATGGCGAACCCGAGCACAAGGAGATGAGAAATGAGGTGCGTTTTAGAAACCTTTCCCGATCACACGGTGTACCACCTTCTGGGTTTCTCATGCATATTTTCGAGGTAGGAAGATGCCCTTGAACCTGGAGATTTGGGACCCATGGGATGGGTAACAGGCAGTATTACTTTAAAGGCTCTGCGTTTGCTCCCCCAACCTCACCAAACCTCTCAGCCCCGAGAGTGTCCACCCTTATGTCTCATCCAGCTGTGGGTCTAGATATGGTCAATCCAGGTTGCATCACAGCCCCTGAACGAATTTTGTAAGAATTTCTCTCTCTTTCACTGTCTGTGTTTCACGGGTTTTTAAAAGTAATTTATTTTTATAATGGGGTTTAGCTGCTTTTCACGGCTGTGTTTCTGCCGCTTTACACCCACTTGACTCACTTCCAGAGAGATATCAATACATAGGTTTTATGATTCTTACTAGTCAGATATATTCTTGTGCGGTGAATAGGGGGTGTGGAGTCCAGTTCACTGAGCAAGGAGTAGGTCTTTCTATTACATATTGGGTTTATGGAACGGTATCTGAGCTCATTTGAAACCCTTGTTTTATGCATCACCCCACCCCACCTTTCCCGTTAAGCAGCCATAGTGTGTTTTGTAAACTTGTGACTCTGTTCTGTTTTGTAATTCAGTTCAAGTGTAGCGGTTTTTACATTCCCTCTATAAGTGATAGCTTATGATAAGTGTCTTTTTCTGTGTGACTTATTTCACTTAGAATCGTCGTAGCTAAAGCCACTCATCATGCTGCTACTAGCCTTATGACATTGATTTCATGGCTGAGTGATATTCCATTGTACATAAGGACCACCACTTCTTTATCCATTTTTCTCTTTCCTGGGATATTTGAGGTGTCATGAAGTGGAGGTTCTTGTCAAAAGAGCAGCCCTAAACTTTGGGGTGCCTGTGTCTTGCTGATTTTTAGTTTTCCCAATTTATACGCCCATGAGTGGAAGTGCCCTATGCGCTCTAAGCTGTGTTTTTTCGATGTTTCAGGACACACCGTACCCTTCTGCAGAGTGGCTGTTGGCAATTTACATCCCGCCCATCAGCGTAGCAAGGCTCCCATTTCTCCATGGCCTGTCCTGCATTTCTGGTTTTGACACTTTTTTCCGCATGGCCCTTTTGACCGATGGGAAGCGAGACTTCTTTGTAGCGCTGATTTGCCTTTCCAGGTTGCTTGGTTGGCCAAAAAGGGCGTATGCGTTTTTTCCTGAATATATTCAGGAAAAAACGCATACGCCCTTTTTGGCCAAGGGCATCATTGTCGACGTTTTGCCGCTTTTCATGTGCTTTAAAGGCGATTCGAATCGACCTCCTGAAATCTGTTTCCTGCAATTCTGCCTTGCTTTCAAATCCTCTTCGTTGCCTTCCCTCAATATATTTGTGGACGAGAGTTATCATTTATAACTCTGCAGGTTTGTGAATTGCAGTGCCCCTGAGCTCCATTTTTCAACTCGCTTTTTTGGGAGCTGGCCGCAAAAGCGCAGGATTGCCTCAGGCCCTATTCTGCTTCCGGGCGGCAGGCTGAGCCTGTGGTTAATTCTTCTTCCTGATGGGAAAATAGAGTGACCTGTGCCTGTCCCAACACCTAGAGCTAGTCTCTCATTGGCTCCCCCTCTTCCCGTTCATCCTCAGGACAAATTGCAAGCTGTACGGAACGGGAGGTTACAGGTGCTGATTCTCCAAGGAGGGAGATTGCTAGTAAAGCGGCTGGAATGGCGAACCCGAGCACAAGGAGATGAGAAATGAGGTGCGTTTTAGAAACCTTTCCCGATCACACGGTGTACCACCTTCTGGGTTTCTCATGCATATTTTCGAGGTAGGAAGATGCCCTTGAACCTGGAGATTTGGGACCCATGGGATGGGTAACAGGCAGTATTACTTTAAAGGCTCTGCGTTTGCTCCCCCAACCTCACCAAACCTCTCAGCCCCGAGAGTGTCCACCCTTATGTCTCATCCAGCTGTGGGTCTAGATATGGTCAATCCAGGTTGCATCACAGCCCCTGAACGAATTTTGTAAGAATTTCTCTCTCTTTCACTGTCTGTGTTTCACGGGTTTTTAAAAGTAATTTATTTTTATAATGGGGTTTAGCTGCTTTTCACGGCTGTGTTTCTGCCGCTTTACACCCACTTGACTCACTTCCAGAGAGATATCAATACATAGGTTTTATGATTCTTACTAGTCAGATATATTCTTGTGCGGTGAATAGGGGGTGTGGAGTCCAGTTCACTGAGCAAGGAGTAGGTCTTTCTATTACATATTGGGTTTATGGAACGGTATCTGAGCTCATTTGAAACCCTTGTTTTATGCATCACCCCACCCCACCTTTCCCGTTAAGCAGCCATAGTGTGTTTTGTAAACGTGTGACTCTGTTCTGTTTTGTAATTCAGTTCAAGTGTAGCGGTTTTTACATTCCCTCTATAAGTGATAGGTTATGATAAGTGTCTTTTTCTGTGTGACTTATTTCACTTAGAATCGCCGTAGCTAAAGCCACTCATCATGCTGCTACTAGCCTTATGACATTGATTTCATGGCTGAGTGATATTCCATTGTACATAAGGACCACCACTTCTTTATCCATTTTTCTCTTTCCTGGGATATTTGAGGTGTCATGAAGTGGAGGTTTTTGTCAACAGAGCAGCCCTAAACTTTGGGGTGCCTGTGTCTTGCTGATTTTTAGTTTTCCCAATTTATACGCCCATGAGTGGAAGTGCCCTATGCGCTGTAAGCTGTGTTTTTTCGATGTTTCAGGACACACCGTACACTTCTCCAGAGTGGCTGTTGGCAATTTACATCCCGCCCATCAGCGTAGCAAGGCTCCCATTTCTCCATGGCCTGTCCTGCATTTCTGGTTTTGACACTTTTTTCCGCATGGCCCTTTTGACCGATGGGAAGCGAGACTTCTTTGTAGCGCTGATTTGCCTTTCCAGGTTGCTTGGTTGGCCAAAAAGGGCGTATGCGTTTTTTCCTGAATATATTCAGGAAAAAATGCATACGCCCTTTTTGGCCAAGGGCATCATTGTCGACGTTTTGCCGCTTTTCATGTGCTTTAAAGGCGATTCGAATCGACCTCCTGAAATCTGTTTCCTGCAATTCTGCCTTGCTTTCAGATCCTCTTCGTTGCCTTCCCTCAATATATTTGTGGACGAGAGTTATCATTTATAACTCTGCAGGTTTGTGAATTGCAGTGCCCCTGAGCTCCATTTTTCAACTCGCTTTTTTGGGAGCTGGCCGCAAAAGCGCAGGATTGCCTCAGGCCCTATTCTGGTTCCGGGCGGCAGGCTGAGCCTGTGGTTAATTCTTCTTCCTGATGGGAAAATAGAGTGACCTGTGCCTGTCCCAACACCTAGAGCTAGTCTCTCATTGGCTCCCCCTCTTCCCGTTCATCCTCAGGACAAATTGCAAGCTGTACGGAACGGGAGGTTACAGGTGCTGATTCTCCAAGGAGGGAGATTGCTAGTAAAGCGGCTGGAATGGCGAACCCGAGCACAAGGAGATGAGAAATGAGGTGCGTTTTAGAAACCTTTCCCGATCACACGGTGTACCACCTTCTGGGTTTCTCATGCATGTTTTCGAGGTAGGAAGATGCCCTTGAACCTGGAGATTTGGGACCCATGGGATGGGTAACAGGCAGTATTACTTTAAAGGCTCTGCGTTTGCTCCCCCAACCTCACCAAACCTCTCAGCCCCGAGAGTGTCCACCCTTATGTCTCATCCAGCTGTGGGTCTAGATATGGTCAATCCAGGTTGCATCACAGCCCCTGAACGAATTTTGTAAGAATTTCTCTCTCTTTCACTGTCTGTGTTTCACGGGTTTTTAAAAGTAATTTATTTTTATAATGGGGTTTAGCTGCTTTTCACGGCTGTGTTTCTGCCGCTTTACACCCACTTGACTCACTTCCAGAGAGATATCAATACATAGGTTTTAAGATTCTTACTAGTCAGATATATTCTTGTGCGGTGAATAGGGGGTGTGGAGTCCAGTTCACTGAGCAAGGAGTAGGTCTTTCTATTACATATTGGGTTTATGGAACGGTATCTGAGCTCATTTGAAACCCTTGTTTTATGCATCACCCCACCCCACCTTTCCCGTTAAGCAGCCATAGTGTGTTTTGTAAACTTGTGACTCTGTTCTGTTTTGTAATTCAGTTCAAGTGTAGCGGTTTTTACATTCCCTCTATAAGTGATAGCTTATGATAAGTGTCTTTTTCTGTGTGACTTATTTCACTTAGAATCGTCGTAGCTAAAGCCACTCATCATGCTGCTACTAGCCTTATGACATTGATTTCATGGCTGAGTGATATTCCATTGTACATAAGGACCACCACTTCTTTATCCATTTTTCTCTTTCCTGGGATATTTGAGGTGTCATGAAGTGGAGGTTCTTGTCAACAGAGCAGCCCTAAACTTTGGGGTGCCTGTGTCTTGCTGATTTTTAGTTTTCCCAATTTATACGCCCATGAGTGGAAGTGCCCTATGCGCTCTAAGCTGTGTTTTTTCGATGTTTCAGGACACACCGTACCCTTCTCCAGAGTGGCTGTTGGCAATTTACATCCCGCCCATCAGCGTAGCAAGGCTCCCATTTCTCCATGGCCTGTCCTGCATTTCTGGTTTTGACACTTTTTTCCGCATGGCCCTTTTGACCGATGGGAAGCGAGACTTCTTTGTAGCGCTGATTTGCCTTTCCAGGTTGCTTGGTTGGCCAAAAAGGGCGTATGCGTTTTTTCCTGAATATATTCAGGAAAAAACGCATACGCCCTTTTTGGCCAAGGGCATCATTGTCGACGTTTTGCCGCTTTTCATGTGCTTTAAAGGCGATTCGAATCGACCTCCTGAAATCTGTTTCCTGCAATTCTGCCTTGCTTTCAGATCCTCTTCGTTGCCTTCCCTCAATATATTTGTGGACGAGAGTTATCATTTATAACTCTGCAGGTTTGTGAATTGCAGTGCCCCTGAGCTCCATTTTTCAACTCGCTTTTTTGGGAGCTGGCCGCAAAAGCGCAGGATTGCCTCAGGCCCTATTCTGCTTCCGGGCGGCAGGCTGAGCCTGTGGTTAATTCTTCTTCCTGATGGGAAAATAGAGTGACCTGTGCCTGTCCCAACACCTAGAGCTAGTCTCTCATTGGCTCCCCCTCTTCCCGTTCATCCTCAGGACAAATTGCAAGCTGTACGGAACGGGAGGTTACAGGTGCTGATTCTCCAAGGAGGGAGATTGCTAGTAAAGCGGCTGGAATGGCGAACCCGAGCACAAGGAGATGAGAAATGAGGTGCGTTTTAGAAACCTTTCCCGATCACACGGTGTACCACCTTCTGGGTTTCTCATGCATGTTTTCGAGGTAGGAAGATGCCCTTGAACCTGGAGATTTGGGACCCATGGGATGGGTAACAGGCAGTATTACTTTAAAGGCTCTGCGTTTGCTCCCCCAACCTCACCAAACCTCTCAGCCCCGAGAGTGTCCACCCTTATGTCTCATCCAGCTGTGGGTCTAGATATGGTCAATCCAGGTTGCATCACAGCCCCTGAACGAATTTTGTAAGAATTTCTCTCTCTTTCACTGTCTGTGTTTCACGGGTTTTTAAAAGTAATTTATTTTTATAATGGGGTTTAGCTGCTTTTCACGGCTGTGTTTCTGCCGCTTTACAGCCACTTGACTCACTTCCAGAGAGATATCAATACATAGGTTTTAAGATTCTTACTAGTCAGATATATTCTTGTGCGGTGAATAGGGGGTGTGGAGTCCAGTTCACTGAGCAAGGAGTAGGTCTTTCTATTACATATTGGGTTTATGGAACGGTATCTGAGCTCATTTGAAACCCTTGTTTTATGCATCACCCCACCCCACCTTTCCCGTTAAGCAGCCATAGTGTGTTTTGTAAACTTGTGACTCTGTTCTGTTTTGTAATTCAGTTCAAGTGTAGCGGTTTTTACATTCCCTCTATAAGTGATAGCTTATGATAAGTGTCTTTTTCTGTGTGACTTATTTCACTTAGAATCGTCGTAGCTAAAGCCACTCATCATGCTGCTACTAGCCTTATGACATTGATTTCATGGCTGAGTGATATTCCATTGTACATAAGGACCACCACTTCTTTATCCATTTTTCTCTTTCCTGGGATATTTGAGGTGTCATGAAGTGGAGGTTCTTCTCAAAAGAGCAGCCCTAAACTTTGGGGTGCCTGTGTCTTGCTGATTTTTAGTTTTCCCAATTTATACGCCCATGAGTGGAAGTGCCCTATGCGCTCTAAGCTGTGTTTTTTCGATGTTTCAGGACACACCGTACCCTTCTCCAGAGTGGCTGTTGGCAATTTACATCCCGCCCATCAGCGTAGCAAGGCTCCCATTTCTCCATGGCCTGTCCTGCATTTCTGGTTTTGACACTTTTTTCCGCATGGCCCTTTTGACCGATGGGAAGCGAGACTTCTTTGTAGCGCTGATTTGCCTTTCCAGGTTGCTTGGTTGGCCAAAAAGGGCGTATGCGTTTTTTCCTGAATATATTCAGGAAAAAACGCATACGCCCTTTTTGGCCAAGGGCATCATTGTCGACGTTTTGCCGCTTTTCATGTGCTTTAAAGGCGATTCGAATCGACCTCCTGAAATCTGTTTCCTGCAATTCTGCCTTGCTTTCAAATCCTCTTCGTTGCCTTCCCTCAATATATTTGTGGACGAGAGTTATCATTTATAACTCTGCAGGTTTGTGAATTGCAGTGCCCCTGAGCTCCATTTTTCAACTCGCTTTTTTGGGAGCTGGCCGCAAAAGCGCAGGATTGCCTCAGGCCCTATTCTGCTTCCGGGCGGCAGGCTGAGCCTGTGGTTAATTCTTCTTCCTGATGGGAAAATAGAGTGACCTGTGCCTGTCCCAACACCTAGAGCTAGTCTCTCATTGGCTCCCCCTCTTCCCGTTCATCCTCAGGACAAATTGCAAGCTGTACGGAACGGGAGGTTACAAGTGCTGATTCTCCAAGGAGGGAGATTGCTAGTAAAGCGGCTGGAATGGCGAACCCGAGCACAAGGAGATGAGAAATGAGGTGCGTTTTAGAAACCTTTCCCGATCACACGGTGTACCACCTTCTGGGTTTCTCATGCATATTTTCGAGGTAGGAAGATGCCCTTGAACCTGGAGATTTGGGACCCATGGGATGGGTAACAGGCAGTATTACTTTAAAGGCTCTGCGTTTGCTCCCCCAACCTCACCAAACCTCTCAGCCCCGAGAGTGTCCACCCTTATGTCTCATCCAGCTGTGGGTCTAGATATGGTCAATCCAGGTTGCATCACAGCCCCTGAACCAATTTTGTAAGAATTTCTCTCTCTTTCACTGTCTTTGTTTCACGGGTTTTTAAAAGTAATTTATTTTTATAATGGGGTTTAGCTGCTTTTCACGGCTGTGTTTCTGCCGCTTTACAGCCACTTGACTCACTTCCAGAGAGATATCAATACATAGGTTTTAAGATTCTTACTAGTCAGATATATTCTTGTGCGGTGAATAGGGGGTGTGGAGTCCAGTTCACTGAGCAAGGAGTAGGTCTTTCTATTACATATTGGGTTTATGGAACGGTATCTGAGCTCATTTGAAACCCTTGTTTTATGCATCACCCCACCCCACCTTTCCCGTTAAGCAGCCATAGTGTGTTTTGTAAACTTGTGACTCTGTTCTGTTTTGTAATTCAGTTCAAGTGTAGCGGTTTTTACATTCCCTCTATAAGTGATAGCTTATGATAAGTGTCTTTTTCTGTGTGACTTATTTCACTTAGAATCGTCGTAGCTAAAGCCACTCATCATGCTGCTACTAGCCTTATGACATTGATTTCATGGCTGAGTGATATTCCATTGTACATAAGGACCACCACTTCTTTATCCATTTTTCTCTTTCCTGGGATATTTGAGGTGTCATGAAGTGGAGGTTCTTGTCAACAGAGCAGCCCTAAACTTTGGGGTGCCTGTGTCTTGCTGATTTTTAGTTTTCCCAATTTATATGCCCATGAGTGGAAGTGCCCTATGCGCTCTAAGCTGTGTTTTTTCGATGTTTCAGGACACACCGTACACTTCTCCAGAGTGGCTGTTGGCAATTTACATCCCGCCCATCAGCGTAGCAAGGCTCCCATTTCTCCATGGCCTGTCCTGCATTTCTGGTTTTGACACTTTTTTCCGCATGGCCCTTTTGACCGATGGGAAGCGAGACTTCTTTGTAGCGCTGATTTGCCTTTCCAGGTTGCTTGGTTGGCCAAAAAGGGCGTATGCGTTTTTTCCTGAATATATTCAGGAAAAAACGCATACGCCCTTTTTGGCCAAGGGCATCATTGTCGACGTTTTGCCGCTTTTCATGTGCTTTAAAGGCGATTCGAATCGACCTCCTGAAATCTGTTTCCTGCAATTCTGCCTTGCTTTCAGATCCTCTTCGTTGCCTTCCCTCAATATATTTGTGGACGAGAGTTATCATTTATAACTCTGCAGGTTTGTGAATTGCAGTGCCCCTGAGCTCCATTTTTCAACTCGCTTTTTTGGGAGCTGGCCGCAAAAGCGCAGGATTGCCTCAGGCCCTATTCTGCTTCCGGGCGGCAGGCTGAGCCTGTGGTTAATTCTTCTTCCTGATGGGAAAATAGAGTGACCTGTGCCTGTCCCAACACCTAGAGCTAGTCTCTCATTGGCTCCCCCTCTTCCCGTTCATCCTCAGGACAAATTGCAAGCTGTACGGAACGGGAGGTTAAAGGTGCTGATTCTCCAAGGAGGGAGATTGCTAGTAAAGCGGCTGGAATGGCGAACCCGAGCACAAGGAGATGAGAAATGAGGTGCGTTTTAGAAACCTTTCCCGATCACACGGTGTACCACCTTCTGGGTTTCTCATGCATGTTTTCGAGGTAGGAAGATGCCCTTGAACCTGGAGATTTGGGACCCATGGGATGGGTAACAGGCAGTATTACTTTAAAGGCTCTGCGTTTGCTCCCCCAACCTCACCAAACCTCTCAGCCCCGAGAGTGTCCACCCTTATGTCTCATCCAGCTGTGGGTCTAGATATGGTCAATCCAGGTTGCATCACAGCCCCTGAACGAATTTTGTAAGAATTTCTCTCTCTTTCACTGTCTGTGTTTCACGGGTTTTTAAAAGTAATTTATTTTTATAATGGGGTTTAGCTGCTTTTCACGGCTGTGTTTCTGCCGCTTTACACCCACTTGACTCACTTCCAGAGAGATATCAATACATAGGTTTTATGATTCTTACTAGTCAGATATATTCTTGTGCGGTGAATAGGGGGTGTGGAGTCCAGTTCACTGAGCAAGGAGTAGGTCTTTCTATTACATATTGGGTTTATGGAACGGTATCTGAGCTCATTTGAAACCCTTGTTTTATGCATCACCCCACCCCACCTTTCCCGTTAAGCAGCCATAGTGTGTTTTGTAAACGTGTGACTCTGTTCTGTTTTGTAATTCAGTTCAAGTGTAGCGGTTTTTACATTCCCTCTATAAGTGATAGGTTATGATAAGTGTCTTTTTCTGTGTGACTTATTTCACTTAGAATCGCCGTAGCTAAAGCCACTCATCATGCTGCTACTAGCCTTATGACATTGATTTCATGGCTGAGTGATATTCCATTGTACATAAGGACCACCACTTCTTTATCCATTTTTCTCTTTCCTGGGATATTTGAGGTGTCATGAAGTGGAGGTTCTTGTCAAAAGAGCAGCCCTAAACTTTGCGGTGCCTGTGTCTTGCTGATTTTTAGTTTTCCCAATTTATATGCCCATGAGTGGAAGTGCCCTATGCGCTCTAAGCTGTGTTTTTTCGATGTTTCAGGACACACTGTACCTTTCTCCAGAGTGGCTGTTGGCAATTTACATCCCGCCCATCAGCGTAGCAAGGCTCCCATTTCTCCATGGCCTGTCCTGCATTTCTGGTTTTGACAGTTTTTTCCGCATGGCCCTTTTGACCGATGGGAAGCGAGACTTCTTTGTAGCGCTGATTTGCCTTTCCAGGTTGCTTGGTTGGCCAAAAAGGGCGTATGCGTTTTTTCCTGAATATATTCAGGAAAAAACGCATACGCCCTTTTTGGCCAAGGGCATCATTGTCGACGTTTTGCCGCTTTTCATGTGCTTTAAAGGCGATTCGAATCGACCTCCTGAAATCTGTTTCCTGCAATTCTGCCTTGCTTTCAGATCCTCTTCGTTGCCTTCCCTCAATATATTTGTGGACGAGAGTTATCATTTATAACTCTGCAGGTTTGTGAATTGCAGTGCCCCTGAGCTCCATTTTTCAACTCGCTTTTTTGGGAGCTGGCCGCAAAAGCGCAGGATTGCCTCAGGCCCTATTCTGCTTCCGGGCGGCAGGCTGAGCCTGTGGTTAATTCTTCTTCCTGATGGGAAAATAGAGTGACCTGTGCCTGTCCCAACACCTAGAGCTAGTCTCTCATTGGCTCCCCCTCTTCCCGTTCATCCTCAGGACAAATTGCAAGCTGTACGGAACGGGAGGTTACAGGTGCTGATTCTCCAAGGAGGGAGATTGCTAGTAAAGCGGCTGGAATGGCAAACCCGAGCACAAGGAGATGAGAAGTGAGGTGCGTTTTAGAAACCTTTCCCGATCACACGGTGTACCACCTTCTGGGTTTCTCATGCATGTTTTCGAGGTAGGAAGATGCCCTTGAACCTGGAGATTTGGAACCCATGGGATGGGTAACAGGCAGTATTACTTTAAAGGCTCTGCGTTTGCTCCCCCAACCTCACCAAACCTCTCAGCCCCGAGAGTGTCCACCCTTATGTCTCATCCAGCTGTGGGTCTAGATATGGTCAATCCAGGTTGCATCACAGCCCCTGAACGAATTTTGTAAGAATTTCTCTCTCTTTCACTGTCTGTGTTTCACGGGTTTTTAAAAGTAATTTATTTTTATAATGGGGTTTAGCTGCTTTTCACGGCTGTGTTTCTGCCGCTTTACAGCCACTTGACTCACTTCCAGAGAGATATCAATACATAGGTTTTAAGATTCTTACTAGTCAGATATATTCTTGTGCGGTGAATAGGGGGTGTGGAGTCCAGTTCACTGAGCAAGGAGTAGGTCTTTCTATTACATATTGGGTTTATGGAACGGTATCTGAGCTCATTTGAAACCCTTGTTTTATGCATCACCCCACCCCACCTTTCCCGTTAAGCAGCCATAGTGTGTTTTGTAAACTTGTGACTCTGTTCTGTTTTGTAATTCAGTTCAAGTGTAGCGGTTTTTACATTCCCTCTATAAGTGATAGCTTATGATAAGTGTCTTTTTCTGTGTGACTTATTTCACTTAGAATCGTCGTAGCTAAAGCCACTCATCATGCTGCTACTAGCCTTATGACATTGATTTCATGGTTGAGTGATATTCCATTGTACATAAGGACCACCACTTCTTTATCCATTTTTCTCTTTCCTGGGATATTTGAGGTGTCATGAAGTGGAGGTTCTTGTCAAAAGAGCAGCCCTAAACTTTGGGGTGCCTGTGTCTTGCTGATTTTTAGTTTTCCCAATTTATACGCCCATGAGTGGAAGTGCCCTATGCGCTCTAAGCTGTGTTTTTTCGATGTTTCAGGACACACCGTACCCTTCTCCAGAGTGGCTGTTGGCAATTTACATCCCGCCCATCAGCGTAGCAAGGCTCCCATTTCTCCATGGCCTGTCCTGCATTTCTGGTTTTGACACTTTTTTCCGCATGGCCCTTTTGACCGATGGGAAGCGAGACTTCTTTGTAGCGCTGATTTGCCTTTCCAGGTTGCTTGGTTGGCCAAAAAGGGCGTATGCGTTTTTTCCTGAATATATTCAGGAAAAAACGCATACGCCCTTTTTGGCCAAGGGCATCATTGTCGACGTTTTGCCGCTTTTCATGTGCTTTAAAGGCGATTCGAATCGACCTCCTGAAATCTGTTTCCTGCAATTCTGCCTTGCTTTCAGATCCTCTTCGTTGCCTTCCCTCAATATATTTGTGGACGAGAGTTATCATTTATAACTCTGCAGGTTTGTGAATTGCAGTGCCCCTGAGCTCCATTTTTCAACTCGCTTTTTTGGGAGCTGGCCGCAAAAGCGCAGGATTGCCTCAGGCCCTATTCTGGTTCCGGGCGGCAGGCTGAGCCTGTGGTTAATTCTTCTTCCTGATGGGAAAATAGAGTGACCTGTGCCTGTCCCAACACCTAGAGCTAGTCTCTCATTGGCTCCCCCTCTTCCCGTTCATCCTCAGGACAAATTGCAAGCTGTACGGAACGGGAGGTTACAGGTGCTGATTCTCCAAGGAGGGAGATTGCTAGTAAAGCGGCTGGAATGGCGAACCCGAGCACAAGGAGATGAGAAATGAGGTGCGTTTTAGAAACCTTTCCCGATCACACGGTGTACCACCTTCTGGGTTTCTCATGCATGTTTTCGAGGTAGGAAGATGCCCTTGAACCTGGAGATTTGGGACCCATGGGATGGGTAACAGGCAGTATTACTTTAAAGGCTCTGCGTTTGCTCCCCCAACCTCACCAAACCTCTCAGCCCCGAGAGTGTCCACCCTTATGTCTCATCCAGCTGTGGGTCTAGATATGGTCAATCCAGGTTGCATCACAGCCCCTGAACGAATTTTGTAAGAATTTCTCTCTCTTTCACTGTCTGTGTTTCACGGGTTTTTAAAAGTAATTTATTTTTATAATGGGGTTTAGCTGCTTTTCACGGCTGTGTTTCTGCCGCTTTACACCCACTTGACTCACTTCCAGAGAGATATCAATACATAGGTTTTAAGATTCTTACTAGTCAGATATATTCTTGTGCGGTGAATAGGGGGTGTGGAGTCCAGTTCACTGAGCAAGGAGTAGGTCTTTCTATTACATATTGGGTTTATGGAACGGTATCTGAGCTCATTTGAAACCCTTGTTTTATGCATCACCCCACCCCACCTTTCCCGTTAAGCAGCCATAGTGTGTTTTGTAAACTTGTGACTCTGTTCTGTTTTGTAATTCAGTTCAAGTGTAGCGGTTTTTACATTCCCTCTATAAGTGATAGCTTATGATAAGTGTCTTTTTCTGTGTGACTTATTTCACTTAGAATCGTCGTAGCTAAAGCCACTCATCATGCTGCTACTAGCCTTATGACATTGATTTCATGGCTGAGTGATATTCCATTGTACATAAGGACCACCACTTCTTTATCCATTTTTCTCTTTCCTGGGATATTTGAGGTGTCATGAAGTGGAGGTTCTTGTCAACAGAGCAGCCCTAAACTTTGGGGTGCCTGTGTCTTGCTGATTTTTAGTTTTCCCAATTTATACGCCCATGAGTGGAAGTGCCCTATGCGCTCTAAGCTGTGTTTTTTCGATGTTTCAGGACACACCGTACCCTTCTCCAGAGTGGCTGTTGGCAATTTACATCCCGCCCATCAGCGTAGCAAGGCTCCCATTTCTCCATGGCCTGTCCTGCATTTCTGGTTTTGACAGTTTTTTCCGCATGGCCCTTTTGACCGATGGGAAGCGAGACTTCTTTGTAGCGCTGATTTGCCTTTCCAGGTTGCTTGGTTGGCCAAAAAGGGCGTATGCGTTTTTTCCTGAATATATTCAGGAAAAAACGCATACGCCCTTTTTGGCCAAGGGCATCATTGTCGACGTTTTGCCGCTTTTCATGTGCTTTAAAGGCGATTCGAATCGACCTCCTGAAATCTGTTTCCTGCAATTCTGCCTTGCTTTCAGATCCTCTTCGTTGCCTTCCCTCAATATATTTGTGGACGAGAGTTATCATTTATAACTCTGCAGGTTTGTGAATTGCAGTGCCCCTGAGCTCCATTTTTCAACTCGCTTTTTTGGGAGCTGGCCGCAAAAGCGCAGGATTGCCTCAGGCCCTATTCTGCTTCCGGGCGGCAGGCTGAGCCTGTGGTTAATTCTTCTTCCTGATGGGAAAATAGAGTGACCTGTGCCTGTCCCAACACCTAGAGCTAGTCTCTCATTGGCTCCCCCTCTTCCCGTTCATCCTCAGGACAAATTGCAAGCTGTACGGAACGGGAGGTTACAGGTGCTGATTCTCCAAGGAGGGAGATTGCTAGTAAAGCGGCTGGAATGGCAAACCCGAGCACAAGGAGATGAGAAGTGAGGTGCGTTTTAGAAACCTTTCCCGATCACACGGTGTACCACCTTCTGGGTTTCTCATGCATGTTTTCGAGGTAGGAAGATGCCCTTGAACCTGGAGATTTGGAACCCATGGGATGGGTAACAGGCAGTATTACTTTAAAGGCTCTGCGTTTGCTCCCCCAACCTCACCAAACCTCTCAGCCCCGAGAGTGTCCACCCTTATGTCTCATCCAGCTGTGGGTCTAGATATGGTCAATCCAGGTTGCATCACAGCCCCTGAACGAATTTTGTAAGAATTTCTCTCTCTTTCACTGTCTGTGTTTCACGGGTTTTTAAAAGTAATTTATTTTTATAATGGGGTTTAGCTGCTTTTCACGGCTGTGTTTCTGCCGCTTTACAGCCACTTGACTCACTTCCAGAGAGATATCAATACATAGGTTTTAAGATTCTTACTAGTCAGATATATTCTTGTGCGGTGAATAGGGGGTGTGGAGTCCAGTTCACTGAGCAAGGAGTAGGTCTTTCTATTACATATTGGGTTTATGGAACGGTATCTGAGCTCATTTGAAACCCTTGTTTTATGCATCACCCCACCCCACCTTTCCCGTTAAGCAGCCATAGTGTGTTTTGTAAACGTGTGACTCTGTTCTGTTTTGTAATTCAGTTCAAGTGTAGCGGTTTTTACATTCCCTCTATAAGTGATAGCTTATGATAAGTGTCTTTTTCTGTGTGACTTATTTCACTTAGAATCGTCGTAGCTAAAGCCACTCATCATGCTGCTACTAGCCTTATGACATTGATTTCATGGCTGAGTGATATTCCATTGTACATAAGGACCACCACTTCTTTATCCATTTTTCTCTTTCCTGGGATATTTGAGGTGTCATGAAGTGGAGGTTCTTGTCAACAGAGCAGCCCTAAACTTTGGGGTGCCTGTGTCTTGCTGATTTTTAGTTTTCCCAATTTATACGCCCATGAGTGGAAGTGCCCTATGCGCTCTAAGCTGTGTTTTTTCGATGTTTCAGGACACACCGTACACTTCTCCAGAGTGGCTGTTGGCAATTTACATCCCGCCCATCAGCGTAGCAAGGCTCCCATTTCTCCATGGCCTGTCCTGCATTTCTGGTTTTGACACTTTTTTCCGCATGGCCCTTTTGACCGATGGGAAGCGAGACTTCTTTGTAGCGCTGATTTGCCTTTCCAGGTTGCTTGGTTGGCCAAAAAGGGCGTATGCGTTTTTTCCTGAATATATTCAGGAAAAAACGCATACGCCCTTTTTGGCCAAGGGCATCATTGTCGACGTTTTGCCGCTTTTCATGTGCTTTAAAGGCGATTCGAATCGACCTCCTGAAATCTGTTTCCTGCAATTCTGCCTTGCTTTCAGATCCTCTTCGTTGCCTTCCCTCAATATATTTGTGGACGAGAGTTATCATTTATAACTCTGCAGGTTTGTGAATTGCAGTGCCCCTGAGCTCCATTTTTCAACTCGCTTTTTTGGGAGCTGGCCGCAAAAGCGCAGGATTGCCTCAGGCCCTATTCTGCTTCCGGGCGGCAGGCTGAGCCTGTGGTTAATTCTTCTTCCTGATGGGAAAATAGAGTGACCTGTGCCTGTCCCAACACCTAGAGCTAGTCTCTCATTGGCTCCCCCTCTTCCCGTTCATCCTCAGGACAAATTGCAAGCTGTACGGAACGGGAGGTTACAGGTGCTGATTCTCCAAGGAGGGAGATTGCTAGTAAAGCGGCTGGAATGGCGAACCCGAGCACAAGGAGATGAGAAATGAGGTGCGTTTTAGAAACCTTTCCCGATCACACGGTGTACCACCTTCTGGGTTTCTCATGCATGTTTTCGAGGTAGGAAGATGCCCTTGAACCTGGAGATTTGGGACCCATGGGATGGGTAACAGGCAGTATTACTTTAAAGGCTCTGCGTTTGCTCCCCCAACCTCACCAAACCTCTCAGCCCCGAGAGTGTCCACCCTTATGTCTCATCCAGCTGTGGGTCTAGATATGGTCAATCCAGGTTGCATCACAGCCCCTGAACGAATTTTGTAAGAATTTCTCTCTCTTTCACTGTCTGTGTTTCACGGGTTTTTAAAAGTAATTTATTTTTATAATGGGGTTTAGCTGCTTTTCACGGCTGTGTTTCTGCCGCTTTACACCCACTTGACTCACTTCCAGAGAGATATCAATACATAGGTTTTAAGATTCTTACTAGTCAGATATATTCTTGTGCGGTGAATAGGGGGTGTGGAGTCCAGTTCACTGAGCAAGGAGTTGGTCTTTCTATTACATATTGGGTTTATGGAACGGTATCTGAGCTCATTTGAAACCCTTGTTTTATGCATCACCCCACCCCACCTTTCCCGTTAAGCAGCCATAGTGTGTTTTGTAAACTTGTGACTCTGTTCTGTTTTGTAATTCAGTTCAAGTGTAGCGGTTTTTACATTCCCTCTATAAGTGATAGCTTATGATAAGTGTCTTTTTCTGTGTGACTTATTTCACTTAGAATCGTCGTAGCTAAAGCCACTCATCATGCTGCTACTAGCCTTATGACATTGATTTCATGGCTGAGTGATATTCCATTGTACATAAGGACCACCACTTCTTTATCCATTTTTCTCTTTCCTGGGATATTTGAGGTGTCATGAAGTGGAGGTTCTTGTCAACAGAGCAGCCCTAAACTTTGGGGTGCCTGTGTCTTGCTGATTTTTAGTTTTCCCAATTTATACGCCCATGAGTGGAAGTGCCCTATGCGCTCTAAGCTGTGTTTTTTCGATGTTTCAGGACACACCGTACCCTTCTCCAGAGTGGCTGTTGGCAATTTACATCCCGCCCATCAGCGTAGCAAGGCTCCCATTTCTCCATGGCCTGTCCTGCATTTCTGGTTTTGACACTTTTTTCCGCATGGCCCTTTTGACCGATGGGAAGCGAGACTTCTTTGTAGCGCTGATTTGCCTTTCCAGGTTGCTTGGTTGGCCAAAAAGGGCGTATGCGTTTTTTCCTGAATATATTCAGGAAAAAACGCATACGCCCTTTTTGGCCAAGGGCATCATTGTCGACGTTTTGCCGCTTTTCATGTGCTTTAAAGGCGATTCGAATCGACCTCCTGAAATCTGTTTCCTGCAATTCTGCCTTGCTTTCAGATCCTCTTCGTTGCCTTCCCTCAATATATTTGTGGACGAGAGTTATCATTTATAACTCTGCAGGTTTGTGAATTGCAGTGCCCCTGAGCTCCATTTTTCAACTCGCTTTTTTGGGAGCTGGCCGCAAAAGCGCAGGATTGCCTCAGGCCCTATTCTGCTTCCGGGCGGCAGGCTGAGCCTGTGGTTAATTCTTCTTCCTGATGGGAAAATAGAGTGACCTGTGCCTGTCCCAACACCTAGAGCTAGTCTCTCATTGGCTCCCCCTCTTCCCGTTCATCCTCAGGACAAATTGCAAGCTGTACGGAACGGGAGGTTACAGGTGCTGATTCTCCAAGGAGGGAGATTGCTAGTAAAGCGGCTGGAATGGCGAACCCGAGCACAAGGAGATGAGAAATGAGGTGCGTTTTAGAAACCTTTCCCGATCACACGGTGTACCACCTTCTGGGTTTCTCATGCATGTTTTCGAGGTAGGAAGATGCCCTTGAACCTGGAGATTTGGGACCCATGGGATGGGTAACAGGCAGTATTACTTTAAAGGCTCTGCGTTTGCTCCCCCAACCTCACCAAACCTCTCAGCCCCGAGAGTGTCCACCCTTATGTCTCATCCAGCTGTGGGTCTAGATATGGTCAATCCAGGTTGCATCACAGCCCCTGAACGAATTTTGTAAGAATTTCTCTCTCTTTCACTGTCTGTGTTTCACGGGTTTTTAAAAGTAATTTATTTTTATAATGGGGTTTAGCTGCTTTTCACGGCTGTGTTTCTGCCGCTTTACAGCCACTTGACTCACTTCCAGAGAGATATCAATACATAGGTTTTAAGATTCTTACTAGTCAGATATATTCTTGTGCGGTGAATAGGGGGTGTGGAGTCCAGTTCACTGAGCAAGGAGTAGGTCTTTCTATTACATATTGGGTTTATGGAACGGTATCTGAGCTCATTTGAAACCCTTGTTTTATGCATCACCCCACCCCACCTTTCCCGTTAAGCAGCCATAGTGTGTTTTGTAAACTTGTGACTCTGTTCTGTTTTGTAATTCAGTTCAAGTGTAGCGGTTTTTACATTCCCTCTATAAGTGATAGCTTATGATAAGTGTCTTTTTCTGTGTGACTTATTTCACTTAGAATCGTCGTAGCTAAAGCCACTCATCATGCTGCTACTAGCCTTATGACATTGATTTCATGGCTGAGTGATATTCCATTGTACATAAGGACCACCACTTCTTTATCCATTTTTCTCTTTCCTGGGATATTTGAGGTGTCATGAAGTGGAGGTTCTTGTCAACAGAGCAGCCCTAAACTTTGTGGTGCCTGTGTCTTGCTGATTTTTATTTTTCCCAATTTATACGCCCATGAGTGGAAGTGCCCTATGCGCTCTAAGCTGTGTTTTTTCGATGTTTCAGGACACACCGTACACTTCTCCAGAGTGGCTGTTGGCAATTTACATCCCGCCCATCAGCGTAGCAAGGCTCCCATTTCTCCATGGCCTGTCCTGCATTTCTGGTTTTGACACTTTTTTCCGCATGGCCCTTTTGACCGGTGGGAAGCGAGACTTCTTTGTAGCGCTGATTTGCCTTTCCAGGTTGCTTGGTTGGCCAAAAAGGGCGTATGCGTTTTTTCCTGAATATATTCAGGAAAAAACGCATACGCCCTTTTTGGCCAAGGGCATCATTGTCGACGTTTTGCCGCTTTTCATGTGCTTTAAAGGCGATTCGAATCGACCTCCTGAAATCTGTTTCCTGCAATTCTGCCTTGCTTTCAGATCCTCTTCGTTGCCTTCCCTCAATATATTTGTGGACGAGAGTTATCATTTATAACTCTGCAGGTTTGTGAATTGCAGTGCCCCTGAGCTCCATTTTTCAACTCGCTTTTTTGGGAGCTGGCCGCAAAAGCGCAGGATTGCCTCAGGCCCTATTCTGCTTCCGGGCGGCAGGCTGAGCCTGTGGTTAATTCTTCTTCCTGATGGGAAAATAGAGTGACCTGTGCCTGTCCCAACACCTAGAGCTAGTCTCTCATTGGCTCCCCCTCTTCCCGTTCATCCTCAGGACAAATTGCAAGCTGTACGGAACGGGAGGTTACAGGTGCTGATTCTCCAAGGAGGGAGATTGCTAGTAAAGCGGCTGGAATGGCGAACCCGAGCACAAGGAGATGAGAAATGAGGTGCGTTTTAGAAACCTTTCCCGATCACACGGTGTACCACCTTCTGGGTTTCTCATGCATGTTTTCGAGGTAGGAAGATGCCCTTGAACCTGGAGATTTGGGACCCATGGGATGGGTAACAGGCAGTATTACTTTAAAGGCTCTGCGTTTGCTCCCCCAACCTCACCAAACCTCTCAGCCCCGAGAGTGTCCACCCTTATGTCTCATCCAGCTGTGGGTCTAGATATGGTCAATCCAGGTTGCATCACAGCCCCTGAACGAATTTTGTAAGAATTTCTCTCTCTTTCACTGTCTGTGTTTCACGGGTTTTTAAAAGTAATTTATTTTTATAATGGGGTTTAGCTGCTTTTCACGGCTGTGTTTCTGCCGCTTTACACCCACTTGACTCACTTCCAGAGAGATATCAATACATAGGTTTTAAGATTCTTACTAGTCAGATATATTCTTGTGCGGTGAATAGGGGGTGTGGAGTCCAGTTCACTGAGCAAGGAGTAGGTCTTTCTATTACATATTGGGTTTATGGAACGGTATCTGAGCTCATTTGAAACCCTTGTTTTATGCATCACCCCACCCCACCTTTCCCGTTAAGCAGCCATAGTGTGTTTTGTAAACTTGTGACTCTGTTCTGTTTTGTAATTCAGTTCAAGTGTAGCGGTTTTTACATTCCCTCTATAAGTGATAGCTTATGATAAGTGTCTTTTTCTGTGTGACTTATTTCACTTAGAATCGTCGTAGCTAAAGCCACTCATCATGCTGCTACTAGCCTTATGACATTGATTTCATGGCTGAGTGATATTCCATTGTACATAAGGACCACCACTTCTTTATCCATTTTTCTCTTTCCTGGGATATTTGAGGTGTCATGAAGTGGAGGTTCTTGTCAACAGAGCAGCCCTAAACTTTGGGGTGCCTGTGTCTTGCTGATTTTTAGTTTTCCCAATTTATACGCCCATGAGTGGAAGTGCCCTATGCGCTCTAAGCTGTGTTTTTTCGATGTTTCAGGACACACCGTACCCTTCTCCAGAGTGGCTGTTGGCAATTTACATCCCGCCCATCAGCGTAGCAAGGCTCCCATTTCTCCATGGCCTGTCCTGCATTTCTGGTTTTGACACTTTTTTCCGCATGGCCCTTTTGACCGATGGGAAGCGAGACTTCTTTGTAGCGCTGATTTGCCTTTCCAGGTTGCTTGGTTGGCCAAAAAGGGCGTATGCGTTTTTTCCTGAATATATTCAGGAAAAAACGCATACGCCCTTTTTGGCCAAGGGCATCATTGTCGACGTTTTGCCGCTTTTCATGTGCTTTAAAGGCGATTCGAATCGACCTCCTGAAATCTGTTTCCTGCAATTCTGCCTTGCTTTCAGATCCTCTTCGTTGCCTTCCCTCAATATATTTGTGGACGAGAGTTATCATTTATAACTCTGCAGGTTTGTGAATTGCAGTGCCCCTGAGCTCCATTTTTCAACTCGCTTTTTTGGGAGCTGGCCGCAAAAGCGCAGGATTGCCTCAGGCCCTATTCTGGTTCCGGGCGGCAGGCTGAGCCTGTGGTTAATTCTTCTTCCTGATGGGAAAATAGAGTGACCTGTGCCTGTCCCAACACCTAGAGCTAGTCTCTCATTGGCTCCCCCTCTTCCCGTTCATCCTCAGGACAAATTGCAAGCTGTACGGAACGGGAGGTTACAGGTGCTGATTCTCCAAGGAGGGAGATTGCTAGTAAAGCGGCTGGAATGGCGAACCCGAGCACAAGGAGATGAGAAATGAGGTGCGTTTTAGAAACCTTTCCCGATCACACGGTGTACCACCTTCTGGGTTTCTCATGCATGTTTTCGAGGTAGGAAGATGCCCTTGAACCTGGAGATTTGGGACCCATGGGATGGGTAACAGGCAGTATTACTTTAAAGGCTCTGCGTTTGCTCCCCCAACCTCACCAAACCTCTCAGCCCCGAGAGTGTCCACCCTTATGTCTCATCCAGCTGTGGGTCTAGATATGGTCAATCCAGGTTGCATCACAGCCCCTGAACGAATTTTGTAAGAATTTCTCTCTCTTTCACTGTCTGTGTTTCACGGGTTTTTAAAAGTAATTTATTTTTATAATGGGGTTTAGCTGCTTTTCACGGCTGTGTTTCTGCCGCTTTACAGCCACTTGACTCACTTCCAGAGAGATATCAATACATAGGTTTTAAGATTCTTACTAGTCAGATATATTCTTGTGCGGTGAATAGGGGGTGTGGAGTCCAGTTCACTGAGCAAGGAGTAGGTCTTTCTATTACATATTGGGTTTATGGAACGGTATCTGAGCTCATTTGAAACCCTTGTTTTATGCATCACCCCACCCCACCTTTCCCGTTAAGCAGCCATAGTGTGTTTTGTAAACTTGTGACTCTGTTCTGTTTTGTAATTCAGTTCAAGTGTAGCGGTTTTTACATTCCCTCTATAAGTGATAGCTTATGATAAGTGTCTTTTTCTGTGTGACTTATTTCACTTAGAATCGTCGTAGCTAAAGCCACTCATCATGCTGCTACTAGCCTTATGACATTGATTTCATGGCTGAGTGATATTCCATTGTACATAAGGACCACCACTTCTTTATCCATTTTTCTCTTTCCTGGGATATTTGAGGTGTCATGAAGTGGAGGTTCTTGTCAACAGAGCAGCCCTAAACTTTGGGGTGCCTGTGTCTTGCTGATTTTTAGTTTTCCCAATTTATACGCCCATGAGTGGAAGTGCCCTATGCGCTCTAAGCTGTGTTTTTTCGATGTTTCAGGACACACCGTACCCTTCTCCAGAGTGGCTGTTGGCAATTTACATCCCGCCCATCAGCGTAGCAAGGCTCCCATTTCTCCATGGCCTGTCCTGCATTTCTGGTTTTGACACTTTTTTCCGCATGGCCCTTTTGACCGATGGGAAGCGAGACTTCTTTGTAGCGCTGATTTGCCTTTCCAGGTTGCTTGGTTGGCCAAAAAGGGCGTATGCGTTTTTTCCTGAATATATTCAGGAAAAAACGCATACGCCCTTTTTGGCCAAGGGCATCATTGTCGACGTTTTGCCGCTTTTCATGTGCTTTAAAGGCGATTCGAATCGACCTCCTGAAATCTGTTTCCTGCAATTCTGCCTTGCTTTCAGATCCTCTTCGTTGCCTTCCCTCAATATATTTGTGGACGAGAGTTATCATTTATAACTCTGCAGGTTTGTGAATTGCAGTGCCCCTGAGCTCCATTTTTCAACTCGCTTTTTTGGGAGCTGGCCGCAAAAGCGCAGGATTGCCTCAGGCCCTATTCTGCTTCCGGGCGGCAGGCTGAGCCTGTGGTTAATTCTTCTTCCTGATGGGAAAATAGAGTGACCTGTGCCTGTCCCAACACCTAGAGCTAGTCTCTCATTGGCTCCCCCTCTTCCCGTTCATCCTCAGGACAAATTGCAAGCTGTACGGAACGGGAGGTTACAGGTGCTGATTCTCCAAGGAGGGAGATTGCTAGTAAAGCGGCTGGAATGGCGAACCCGAGCACAAGGAGATGAGAAATGAGGTGCGTTTTAGAAACCTTTCCCGATCACACGGTGTACCACCTTCTGGGTTTCTCATGCATGTTTTCGAGGTAGGAAGATGCCCTTGAACCTGGAGATTTGGGACCCATGGGATGGGTAACAGGCAGTATTACTTTAAAGGCTCTGCGTTTGCTCCCCCAACCTCACCAAACCTCTCAGCCCCGAGAGTGTCCACCCTTATGTCTCATCCAGCTGTGGGTCTAGATATGGTCAATCCAGGTTGCATCACAGCCCCTGAACGAATTTTGTAAGAATTTCTCTCTCTTTCACTGTCTGTGTTTCACGGGTTTTTAAAAGTAATTTATTTTTATAATGGGGTTTAGCTGCTTTTCACGGCTGTGTTTCTGCCGCTTTACAGCCACTTGACTCACTTCCAGAGAGATATCAATACATAGGTTTTAAGATTCTTACTAGTCAGATATATTCTTGTGCGGTGAATAGGGGGTGTGGAGTCCAGTTCACTGAGCAAGGAGTAGGTCTTTCTATTACATATTGGGTTTATGGAACGGTATCTGAGCTCATTTGAAACCCTTGTTTTATGCATCACCCCACCCCACCTTTCCCGTTAAGCAGCCATAGTGTGTTTTGTAAACTTGTGACTCTGTTCTGTTTTGTAATTCAGTTCAAGTGTAGCGGTTTTTACATTCCCTCTATAAGTGATAGCTTATGATAAGTGTCTTTTTCTGTGTGACTTATTTCACTTAGAATCGTCGTAGCTAAAGCCACTCATCATGCTGCTACTAGCCTTATGACATTGATTTCATGGCTGAGTGATATTCCATTGTACATAAGGACCACCACTTCTTTATCCATTTTTCTCTTTCCTGGGATATTTGAGGTGTCATGAAGTGGAGGTTCTTGTCAAAAGAGCAGCCCTAAACTTTGGGGTGCCTGTGTCTTGCTGATTTTTAGTTTTCCCAATTTATACGCCCATGAGTGGAAGTGCCCTATGCGCTCTAAGCTGTGTTTTTTCGATGTTTCAGGACACACCGTACACTTCTCCAGAGTGGCTGTTGGCAATTTACATCCCGCCCATCAGCGTAGCAAGGCTCCCATTTCTCCATGGCCTGTCCTGCATTTCTGGTTTTGACACTTTTTTCCGCATGGCCCTTTTGACCGGTGGGAAGCGAGACTTCTTTGTAGCGCTGATTTGCCTTTCCAGGTTGCTTGGTTGGCCAAAAAGGGCGTATGCGTTTTTTCCTGAATATATTCAGGAAAAAACGCATACGCCCTTTTTGGCCAAGGGCATCATTGTCGACGTTTTGCCGCTTTTCATGTGCTTTAAAGGCGATTCGAATCGACCTCCTGAAATCTGTTTCCTGCAATTCTGCCTTGCTTTCAGATCCTCTTCGTTGCCTTCCCTCAATATATTTGTGGACGAGAGTTATCATTTATAACTCTGCAGGTTTGTGAATTGCAGTGCCCCTGAGCTCCATTTTTCAACTCGCTTTTTTGGGAGCTGGCCGCAAAAGCGCAGGATTGCCTCAGGCCCTATTCTGCTTCCGGGCGGCAGGCTGAGCCTGTGGTTAATTCTTCTTCCTGATGGGAAAATAGAGTGACCTGTGCCTGTCCCAACACCTAGAGCTAGTCTCTCATTGGCTCCCCCTCTTCCCGTTCATCCTCAGGACAAATTGCAAGCTGTACGGAACGGGAGGTTACAGGTGCTGATTCTCCAAGGAGGGAGATTGCTAGTAAAGCGGCTGGAATGGCGAACCCGAGCACAAGGAGATGAGAAATGAGGTGCGTTTTAGAAACCTTTCCCGATCACACGGTGTACCACCTTCTGGGTTTCTCATGCATGTTTTCGAGGTAGGAAGATGCCCTTGAACCTGGAGATTTGGGACCCATGGGATGGGTAACAGGCAGTATTACTTTAAAGGCTCTGCGTTTGCTCCCCCAACCTCACCAAACCTCTCAGCCCCGAGAGTGTCCACCCTTATGTCTCATCCAGCTGTGGGTCTAGATATGGTCAATCCAGGTTGCATCACAGCCCCTGAACGAATTTTGTAAGAATTTCTCTCTCTTTCACTGTCTGTGTTTCACGGGTTTTTAAAAGTAATTTATTTTTATAATGGGGTTTAGCTGCTTTTCACGGCTGTGTTTCTGCCGCTTTACACCCACTTGACTCACTTCCAGAGAGATATCAATACATAGGTTTTAAGATTCTTACTAGTCAGATATATTCTTGTGCGGTGAATAGGGGGTGTGGAGTCCAGTTCACTGAGCAAGGAGTAGGTCTTTCTATTACATATTGGGTTTATGGAACGGTATCTGAGCTCATTTGAAACCCTTGTTTTATGCATCACCCCACCCCACCTTTCCCGTTAAGCAGCCATAGTGTGTTTTGTAAACTTGTGACTCTGTTCTGTTTTGTAATTCAGTTCAAGTGTAGCGGTTTTTACATTCCCTCTATAAGTGATAGCTTATGATAAGTGTCTTTTTCTGTGTGACTTATTTCACTTAGAATCGTCGTAGCTAAAGCCACTCATCATGCTGCTACTAGCCTTATGACATTGATTTCATGGCTGAGTGATATTCCATTGTACATAAGGACCACCACTTCTTTATCCATTTTTCTCTTTCCTGGGATATTTGAGGTGTCATGAAGTGGAGGTTCTTGTCAACAGAGCAGCCCTAAACTTTGGGGTGCCTGTGTCTTGCTGATTTTTAGTTTTCCCAATTTATACGCCCATGAGTGGAAGTGCCCTATGCGCTCTAAGCTGTGTTTTTTCGATGTTTCAGGACACACCGTACCCTTCTCCAGAGTGGCTGTTGGCAATTTACATCCCGCCCATCAGCGTAGCAAGGCTCCCATTTCTCCATGGCCTGTCCTGCATTTCTGGTTTTGACACTTTTTTCCGCATGGCCCTTTTGACCGATGGGAAGCGAGACTTCTTTGTAGCGCTGATTTGCCTTTCCAGGTTGCTTGGTTGGCCAAAAAGGGCGTATGCGTTTTTTCCTGAATATATTCAGGAAAAAACGCATACGCCCTTTTTGGCCAAGGGCATCATTGTCGACGTTTTGCCGCTTTTCATGTGCTTTAAAGGCGATTCGAATCGACCTCCTGAAATCTGTTTCCTGCAATTCTGCCTTGCTTTCAGATCCTCTTCGTTGCCTTCCCTCAATATATTTGTGGACGAGAGTTATCATTTATAACTCTGCAGGTTTGTGAATTGCAGTGCCCCTGAGCTCCATTTTTCAACTCGCTTTTTTGGGAGCTGGCCGCAAAAGCGCAGGATTGCCTCAGGCCCTATTCTGCTTCCGGGCGGCAGGCTGAGCCTGTGGTTAATTCTTCTTCCTGATGGGAAAATAGAGTGACCTGTGCCTGTCCCAACACCTAGAGCTAGTCTCTCATTGGCTCCCCCTCTTCCCGTTCATCCTCAGGACAAATTGCAAGCTGTACGGAACGGGAGGTTACAGGTGCTGATTCTCCAAGGAGGGAGATTGCTAGTAAAGCGGCTGGAATGGCGAACCCGAGCACAAGGAGATGAGAAATGAGGTGCGTTTTAGAAACCTTTCCCGATCACACGGTGTACCACCTTCTGGGTTTCTCATGCATGTTTTCGAGGTAGGAAGATGCCCTTGAACCTGGAGATTTGGGACCCATGGGATGGGTAACAGGCAGTATTACTTTAAAGGCTCTGCGTTTGCTCCCCCAACCTCACCAAACCTCTCAGCCCCGAGAGTGTCCACCCTTATGTCTCATCCAGCTGTGGGTCTAGATATGGTCAATCCAGGTTGCATCACAGCCCCTGAACGAATTTTGTAAGAATTTCTCTCTCTTTCACTGTCTGTGTTTCACGGGTTTTTAAAAGTAATTTATTTTTATAATGGGGTTTAGCTGCTTTTCACGGCTGTGTTTCTGCCGCTTTACAGCCACTTGACTCACTTCCAGAGAGATATCAATACATAGGTTTTAAGATTCTTACTAGTCAGATATATTCTTGTGCGGTGAATAGGGGGTGTGGAGTCCAGTTCACTGAGCAAGGAGTAGGTCTTTCTATTACATATTGGGTTTATGGAACGGTATCTGAGCTCATTTGAAACCCTTGTTTTATGCATCACCCCACCCCACCTTTCCCGTTAAGCAGCCATAGTGTGTTTTGTAAACTTGTGACTCTGTTCTGTTTTGTAATTCAGTTCAAGTGTAGCGGTTTTTACATTCCCTCTATAAGTGATAGCTTATGATAAGTGTCTTTTTCTGTGTGACTTATTTCACTTAGAATCGTCGTAGCTAAAGCCACTCATCATGCTGCTACTAGCCTTATGACATTGATTTCATGGCTGAGTGATATTCCATTGTACATAAGGACCACCACTTCTTTATCCATTTTTCTCTTTCCTGGGATATTTGAGGTGTCATGAAGTGGAGGTTCTTGTCAAAAGAGCAGCCCTAAACTTTGGGGTGCCTGTGTCTTGCTGATTTTTAGTTTTCCCAATTTATACGCCCATGAGTGGAAGTGCCCTATGCGCTCTAAGCTGTGTTTTTTCGATGTTTCAGGACACACCGTACCCTTCTCCAGAGTGGCTGTTGGCAATTTACATCCCGCCCATCAGCGTAGCAAGGCTCCCATTTCTCCATGGCCTGTCCTGCATTTCTGGTTTTGACACTTTTTTCCGCATGGCCCTTTTGACCGATGGGAAGCGAGACTTCTTTGTAGCGCTGATTTGCCTTTCCAGGTTGCTTGGTTGGCCAAAAAGGGCGTATGCGTTTTTTCCTGAATATATTCAGGAAAAAACGCATACGCCCTTTTTGGCCAAGGGCATCATTGTCGACGTTTTGCCGCTTTTCATGTGCTTTAAAGGCGATTGGAATCGACCTCCTGAAATCTGTTTCCTGCAATTCTGCCTTGCTTTCAAATCCTCTTCGTTGCCTTCCCTCAATATATTTGTGGACGAGAGTTATCATTTATAACTCTGCAGGTTTGTGAATTGCAGTGCCCCTGAGCTCCATTTTTCAACTCGCTTTTTTGGGAGCTGGCCGCAAAAGCGCAGGATTGCCTCAGGCCCTATTCTGCTTCCGGGCGGCAGGCTGAGCCTGTGGTTAATTCTTCTTCCTGATGGGAAAATAGAGTGACCTGTGCCTGTCCCAACACCTAGAGCTAGTCTCTCATTGGCTCCCCCTCTTCCCGTTCATCCTCAGGACAAATTGCAAGCTGTACGGAACGGGAGGTTACAGGTGCTGATTCTCCAAGGAGGGAGATTGCTAGTAAAGCGGCTGGAATGGCGAACCCGAGCACAAGGAGATGAGAAATGAGGTGCGTTTTAGAAACCTTTCCCGATCACACGGTGTACCACCTTCTGGGTTTCTCATGCATATTTTCGAGGTAGGAAGATGCCCTTGAACCTGGAGATTTGGGACCCATGGGATGGGTAACAGGCAGTATTACTTTAAAGGCTCTGCGTTTGCTCCCCCAACCTCACCAAACCTCTCAGCCCCGAGAGTGTCCACCCTTATGTCTCATCCAGCTGTGGGTCTAGATATGGTCAATCCAGGTTGCATCACAGCCCCTGAACGAATTTTGTAAGAATTTCTCTCTCTTTCACTGTCTGTGTTTCACGGGTTTTTAAAAGTAATTTATTTTTATAATGGGGTTTAGCTGCTTTTCACGGCTGTGTTTCTGCCGCTTTACACCCACTTGACTCACTTCCAGAGAGATATCAATACATAGGTTTTATGATTCTTACTAGTCAGATATATTCTTGTGCGGTGAATAGGGGGTGTGGAGTCCAGTTCACTGAGCAAGGAGTAGGTCTTTCTATTACATATTGGGTTTATGGAACGGTATCTGAGCTCATTTGAAACCCTTGTTTTATGCATCACCCCACCCCACCTTTCCCGTTAAGCAGCCATAGTGTGTTTTGTAAACTTGTGACTCTGTTCTGTTTTGTAATTCAGTTCAAGTGTAGCGGTTTTTACATTCCCTCTATAAGTGATAGCTTATGATAAGTGTCTTTTTCTGTGTGACTTATTTCACTTAGAATCGTCGTAGCTAAAGCCACTCATCATGCTGCTACTAGCCTTATGACATTGATTTCATGGCTGAGTGATATTCCATTGTACATAAGGACCACCACTTCTTTATCCATTTTTCTCTTTCCTGGGATATTTGAGGTGTCATGAAGTGGAGGTTCTTGTCAAAAGAGCAGCCCTAAACTTTGGGGTGCCTGTGTCTTGCTGATTTTTAGTTTTCCCAATTTATACGCCCATGAGTGGAAGTGCCCTATGCGCTCTAAGCTGTGTTTTTTCGATGTTTCAGGACACACCGTACCCTTCTCCAGAGTGGCTGTTGGCAATTTACATCCCGCCCATCAGCGTAGCAAGGCTCCCATTTCTCCATGGCCTGTCCTGCATTTCTGGTTTTGACAGTTTTTTCCTCATGGCCCTTTTGACCGATGGGAAGCGAGACTTCTTTGTAGCGCTGATTTGCCTTTCCAGGTTGCTTGGTTGGCCAAAAAGGGCGTATGCGTTTTTTCCTGAATATATTCAGGAAAAAACGCATACGCCCTTTTTGGCCAAGGGCATCATTGTCGACGTTTTGCCGCTTTTCATGTGCTTTAAAGGCGATTCGAATCGACCTCCTGAAATCTGTTTCCTGCAATTCTGCCTTGCTTTCAAATCCTCTTCGTTGCCTTCCCTCAATATATTTGTGGACGAGAGTTATCATTTATAACTCTGCAGGTTTGTGAATTGCAGTGCCCCTGAGCTCCATTTTTCAACTCGCTTTTTTGGGAGCTGGCCGCAAAAGCGCAGGATTGCCTCAGGCCCTATTCTGCTTCCGGGCGGCAGGCTGAGCCTGTGGTTAATTCTTCTTCCTGATGGGAAAATAGAGTGACCTGTGCCTGTCCCAACACCTAGAGCTAGTCTCTCATTGGCTCCCCCTCTTCCCGTTCATCCTCAGGACAAATTGCAAGCTGTACGGAACGGGAGGTTACAGGCGCTGATTCTCCAAGGAGGGAGATTGCTAGTAAAGCGGCTGGAATGGCGAACCCGAGCACAAGGAGATGAGAAATGAGGTGCGTTTTAGAAACCTTTCCCGATCACACGGTGTACCACCTTCTGGGTTTCTCATGCATGTTTTCGAGGTAGGAAGATGCCCTTGAACCTGGAGATTTGGGACCCATGGGATGGGTAACAGGCAGTATTACTTTAAAGGCTCTGCGTTTGCTCCCCCAACCTCACCAAACCTCTCAGCCCCGAGAGTGTCCACCCTTATGTCTCATCCAGCTGTGGGTCTAGATATGGTCAATCCAGGTTGCATCACAGCCCCTGAACGAATTTTGTAAGAATTTCTCTCTCTTTCACTGTCTGTGTTTCACGGGTTTTTAAAAGTAATTTATTTTTATAATGGGGTTTAGCTGCTTTTCACGGCTGTGTTTCTGCCGCTTTACACCCACTTGACTCACTTCCAGAGAGATATCAATACATAGGTTTTAAGATTCTTACTAGTCAGATATATTCTTGTGCGGTGAATAGGGGGTGTGGAGTCCAGTTCACTGAGCAAGGAGTAGGTCTTTCTATTACATATTGGGTTTATGGAACGGTATCTGAGCTCATTTGAAACCCTTGTTTTATGCATCACCCCACCCCACCTTTCCCGTTAAGCAGCCATAGTGTGTTTTGTAAACTTGTGACTCTGTTCTGTTTTGTAATTCAGTTCAAGTGTAGCGGTTTTTACATTCCCTCTATAAGTGATAGCTTATGATAAGTGTCTTTTTCTGTGTGACTTATTTCACTTAGAATCGTCGTAGCTAAAGCCACTCATCATGCTGCTACTAGCCTTATGACATTGATTTCATGGCTGAGTGATATTCCATTGTACATAAGGACCACCACTTCTTTATCCATTTTTCTCTTTCCTGGGATATTTGAGGTGTCATGAAGTGGAGGTTCTTGTCAACAGAGCAGCCCTAAACTTTGGGGTGCCTGTGTCTTGCTGATTTTTAGTTTTCCCAATTTATACGCCCATGAGTGGAAGTGCCCTATGCGCTCTAAGCTGTGTTTTTTCGATGTTTCAGGACACACCGTACCCTTCTCCAGAGTGGCTGTTGGCAATTTACATCCCGCCCATCAGCGTAGCAAGGCTCCCATTTCTCCATGGCCTGTCCTGCATTTCTGGTTTTGACACTTTTTTCCGCATGGCCCTTTTGACCGATGGGAAGCGAGACTTCTTTGTAGCGCTGATTTGCCTTTCCAGGTTGCTTGGTTGGCCAAAAAGGGCGTATGCGTTTTTTCCTGAATATATTCAGGAAAAAACGCATACGCCCTTTTTGGCCAAGGGCATCATTGTCGACGTTTTGCCGCTTTTCATGTGCTTTAAAGGCGATTCGAATCGACCTCCTGAAATCTGTTTCCTGCAATTCTGCCTTGCTTTCAGATCCTCTTCGTTGCCTTCCCTCAATATATTTGTGGACGAGAGTTATCATTTATAACTCTGCAGGTTTGTGAATTGCAGTGCCCCTGAGCTCCATTTTTCAACTCGCTTTTTTGGGAGCTGGCCGCAAAAGCGCAGGATTGCCTCAGGCCCTATTCTGCTTCCGGGCGGCAGGCTGAGCCTGTGGTTAATTCTTCTTCCTGATGGGAAAATAGAGTGACCTGTGCCTGTCCCAACACCTAGAGCTAGTCTCTCATTGGCTCCCCCTCTTCCCGTTCATCCTCAGGACAAATTGCAAGCTGTACGGAACGGGAGGTTACAGGTGCTGATTCTCCAAGGAGGGAGATTGCTAGTAAAGCGGCTGGAATGGCGAACCCGAGCACAAGGAGATGAGAAATGAGGTGCGTTTTAGAAACCTTTCCCGATCACACGGTGTACCACCTTCTGGGTTTCTCATGCATGTTTTCGAGGTAGGAAGATGCCCTTGAACCTGGAGATTTGGGACCCATGGGATGGGTAACAGGCAGTATTACTTTAAAGGCTCTGCGTTTGCTCCCCCAACCTCACCAAACCTCTCAGCCCCGAGAGTGTCCACCCTTATGTCTCATCCAGCTGTGGGTCTAGATATGGTCAATCCAGGTTGCATCACAGCCCCTGAACGAATTTTGTAAGAATTTCTCTCTCTTTCACTGTCTGTGTTTCACGGGTTTTTAAAAGTAATTTATTTTTATAATGGGGTTTAGCTGCTTTTCACGGCTGTGTTTCTGCCGCTTTACAGCCACTTGACTCACTTCCAGAGAGATATCAATACATAGGTTTTAAGATTCTTACTAGTCAGATATATTCTTGTGCGGTGAATAGGGGGTGTGGAGTCCAGTTCACTGAGCAAGGAGTAGGTCTTTCTATTACATATTGGGTTTATGGAACGGTATCTGAGCTCATTTGAAACCCTTGTTTTATGCATCACCCCACCCCACCTTTCCCGTTAAGCAGCCATAGTGTGTTTTGTAAACTTGTGACTCTGTTCTGTTTTGTAATTCAGTTCAAGTGTAGCGGTTTTTACATTCCCTCTATAAGTGATAGCTTATGATAAGTGTCTTTTTCTGTGTGACTTATTTCACTTAGAATCGTCGTAGCTAAAGCCACTCATCATGCTGCTACTAGCCTTATGACATTGATTTCATGGCTGAGTGATATTCCATTGTACATAAGGACCACCACTTCTTTATCCATTTTTCTCTTTCCTGGGATATTTGAGGTGTCATGAAGTGGAGGTTCTTCTCAAAAGAGCAGCCCTAAACTTTGGGGTGCCTGTGTCTTGCTGATTTTTAGTTTTCCCAATTTATACGCCCATGAGTGGAAGTGCCCTATGCGCTCTAAGCTGTGTTTTTTCGATGTTTCAGGACACACCGTACCCTTCTCCAGAGTGGCTGTTGGCAATTTACATCCCGCCCATCAGCGTAGCAAGGCTCCCATTTCTCCATGGCCTGTCCTGCATTTCTGGTTTTGACACTTTTTTCCGCATGGCCCTTTTGACCGATGGGAAGCGAGACTTCTTTGTAGCGCTGATTTGCCTTTCCAGGTTGCTTGGTTGGCCAAAAAGGGCGTATGCGTTTTTTCCTGAATATATTCAGGAAAAAACGCATACGCCCTTTTTGGCCAAGGGCATCATTGTCGACGTTTTGCCGCTTTTCATGTGCTTTAAAGGCGATTCGAATCGACCTCCTGAAATCTGTTTCCTGCAATTCTGCCTTGCTTTCAAATCCTCTTCGTTGCCTTCCCTCAATATATTTGTGGACGAGAGTTATCATTTATAACTCTGCAGGTTTGTGAATTGCAGTGCCCCTGAGCTCCATTTTTCAACTCGCTTTTTTGGGAGCTGGCCGCAAAAGCGCAGGATTGCCTCAGGCCCTATTCTGCTTCCGGGCGGCAGGCTGAGCCTGTGGTTAATTCTTCTTCCTGATGGGAAAATAGAGTGACCTGTGCCTGTCCCAACACCTAGAGCTAGTCTCTCATTGGCTCCCCCTCTTCCCGTTCATCCTCAGGACAAATTGCAAGCTGTACGGAACGGGAGGTTACAGGTGCTGATTCTCCAAGGAGGGAGATTGCTAGTAAAGCGGCTGGAATGGCGAACCCGAGCACAAGGAGATGAGAAATGAGGTGCGTTTTAGAAACCTTTCCCGATCACACGGTGTACCACCTTCTGGGTTTCTCATGCATGTTTTCGAGGTAGGAAGATGCCCTTGAACCTGGAGATTTGGGACCCATGGGATGGGTAACAGGCAGTATTACTTTAAAGGCTCTGCGTTTGCTCCCCCAACCTCACCAAACCTCTCAGCCCCGAGAGTGTCCACCCTTATGTCTCATCCAGCTGTGGGTCTAGATATGGTCAATCCAGGTTGCATCACAGCCCCTGAACGAATTTTGTAAGAATTTCTCTCTCTTTCACTGTCTTTGTTTCACGGGTTTTTAAAAGTAATTTATTTTTATAATGGGGTTTAGCTGCTTTTCACGGCTGTGTTTCTGCCGCTTTACAGCCACTTGACTCACTTCCAGAGAGATATCAATACATAGGTTTTAAGATTCTTACTAGTCAGATATATTCTTGTGCGGTGAATAGGGGGTGTGGAGTCCAGTTCACTGAGCAAGGAGTAGGTCTTTCTATTACATATTGGGTTTATGGAACGGTATCTGAGCTCATTTGAAACCCTTGTTTTATGCATCACCCCACCCCACCTTTCCCGTTAAGCAGCCATAGTGTGTTTTGTAAACTTGTGACTCTGTTCTGTTTTGTAATTCAGTTCAAGTGTAGCGGTTTTTACATTCCCTCTATAAGTGATAGGTTATGATAAGTGTCTTTTTCTGTGTGACTTATTTCACTTAGAATCGCCGTAGCTAAAGCCACTCATCATGCTGCTACTAGCCTTATGACATTGATTTCATGGCTGAGTGATATTCCATTGTACATAAGGACCACCACTTCTTTATCCATTTTTCTCTTTCCTGGGATATTTGAGGTGTCATGAAGTGGAGGTTCTTGTCAACAGAGCAGCCCTAAACTTTGGGGTGCCTGTGTCTTGCTGATTTTTAGTTTTCCCAATTTATACGCCCATGAGTGGAAGTGCCCTATGCGCTCTAAGCTGTGTTTTTTCGATGTTTCAGGACACACCGTACCCTTCTCCAGAGTGGCTGTTGGCAATTTACATCCCGCCCATCAGCGTAGCAAGGCTCCCATTTCTCCATGGCCTGTCCTGCATTTCTGGTTTTGACACTTTTTTCCGCATGGCCCTTTTGACCGATGGGAAGCGAGACTTCTTTGTAGCGCTGATTTGCCTTTCCAGGTTGCTTGGTTGGCCAAAAAGGGCGTATGCGTTTTTTCCTGAATATATTCAGGAAAAAACGCATACGCCCTTTTTGGCCAAGGGCATCATTGTCGACGTTTTGCCGCTTTTCATGTGCTTTAAAGGCGATTCGAATCGACCTCCTGAAATCTGTTTCCTGCAATTCTGCCTTGCTTTCAGATCCTCTTCGTTGCCTTCCCTCAATATATTTGTGGACGAGAGTTATCATTTATAACTCTGCAGGTTTGTGAATTGCAGTGCCCCTGAGCTCCATTTTTCAACTCGCTTTTTTGGGAGCTGGCCGCAAAAGCGCAGGATTGCCTCAGGCCCTATTCTGCTTCCGGGCGGCAGGCTGAGCCTGTGGTTAATTCTTCTTCCTGATGGGAAAATAGAGTGACCTGTGCCTGTCCCAACACCTAGAGCTAGTCTCTCATTGGCTCCCCCTCTTCCCGTTCATCCTCAGGACAAATTGCAAGCTGTACGGAACGGGAGGTTACAGGTGCTGATTCTCCAAGGAGGGAGATTGCTAGTAAAGCGGCTGGAATGGCGAACCCGAGCACAAGGAGATGAGAAATGAGGTGCGTTTTAGAAACCTTTCCCGATCACACGGTGTACCACCTTCTGGGTTTCTCATGCATATTTTCGAGGTAGGAAGATGCCCTTGAACCTGGAGATTTGGGACCCATGGGATGGGTAACAGGCAGTATTACTTTAAAGGCTCTGCGTTTGCTCCCCCAACCTCACCAAACCTCTCAGCCCCGAGAGTGTCCACCCTTATGTCTCATCCAGCTGTGGGTCTAGATATGGTCAATCCAGGTTGCATCACAGCCCCTGAACGAATTTTGTAAGAATTTCTCTCTCTTTCACTGTCTGTGTTTCACGGGTTTTTAAAAGTAATTTATTTTTATAATGGGGTTTAGCTGCTTTTCACGGCTGTGTTTCTGCCGCTTTACACCCACTTGACTCACTTCCAGAGAGATATCAATACATAGGTTTTATGATTCTTACTAGTCAGATATATTCTTGTGCGGTGAATAGGGGGTGTGGAGTCCAGTTCACTGAGCAAGGAGTAGGTCTTTCTATTACATATTGGGTTTATGGAACGGTATCTGAGCTCATTTGAAACCCTTGTTTTATGCATCACCCCACCCCACCTTTCCCGTTAAGCAGCCATAGTGTGTTTTGTAAACTTGTGACTCTGTTCTGTTTTGTAATTCAGTTCAAGTGTAGCGGTTTTTACATTCCCTCTATAAGTGATAGCTTATGATAAGTGTCTTTTTCTGTGTGACTTATTTCACTTAGAATCGTCGTAGCTAAAGCCACTCATCATGCTGCTACTAGCCTTATGACATTGATTTCATGGCTGAGTGATATTCCATTGTACATAAGGACCACCACTTCTTTATCCATTTTTCTCTTTCCTGGGATATTTGAGGTGTCATGAAGTGGAGGTTCTTGTCAAAAGAGCAGCCCTAAACTTTGGGGTGCCTGTGTCTTGCTGATTTTTAGTTTTCCCAATTTATACGCCCATGAGTGGAAGTGCCCTATGCGCTCTAAGCTGTGTTTTTTCGATGTTTCAGGACACACCGTACCCTTCTCCAGAGTGGCTGTTGGCAATTTACATCCCGCCCATCAGCGTAGCAAGGCTCCCATTTCTCCATGGCCTGTCCTGCATTTCTGGTTTTGACAGTTTTTTCCTCATGGCCCTTTTGACCGATGGGAAGCGAGACTTCTTTGTAGCGCTGATTTGCCTTTCCAGGTTGCTTGGTTGGCCAAAAAGGGCGTATGCGTTTTTTCCTGAATATATTCAGGAAAAAACGCATACGCCCTTTTTGGCCAAGGGCATCATTGTCGACGTTTTGCCGCTTTTCATGTGCTTTAAAGGCGATTCGAATCGACCTCCTGAAATCTGTTTCCTGCAATTCTGCCTTGCTTTCAAATCCTCTTCGTTGCCTTCCCTCAATATATTTGTGGACGAGAGTTATCATTTATAACTCTGCAGGTTTGTGAATTGCAGTGCCCCTGAGCTCCATTTTTCAACTCGCTTTTTTGGGAGCTGGCCGCAAAAGCGCAGGATTGCCTCAGGCCCTATTCTGCTTCCGGGCGGCAGGCTGAGCCTGTGGTTAATTCTTCTTCCTGATGGGAAAATAGAGTGACCTGTGCCTGTCCCAACACCTAGAGCTAGTCTCTCATTGGCTCCCCCTCTTCCCGTTCATCCTCAGGACAAATTGCAAGCTGTACGGAACGGGAGGTTACAGGTGCTGATTCTCCAAGGAGGGAGATTGCTAGTAAAGCGGCTGGAATGGCGAACCCGAGCACAAGGAGATGAGAAATGAGGTGCGTTTTAGAAACCTTTCCCGATCACACGGTGTACCACCTTCTGGGTTTCTCATGCATGTTTTCGAGGTAGGAAGATGCCCTTGAACCTGGAGATTTGGGACCCATGGGATGGGTAACAGGCAGTATTACTTTAAAGGCTCTGCGTTTGCTCCCCCAACCTCACCAAACCTCTCAGCCCCGAGAGTGTCCACCCTTATGTCTCATCCAGCTGTGGGTCTAGATATGGTCAATCCAGGTTGCATCACAGCCCCTGAACGAATTTTGTAAGAATTTCTCTCTCTTTCACTGTCTGTGTTTCACGGGTTTTTAAAAGTAATTTATTTTTATAATGGGGTTTAGCTGCTTTTCACGGCTGTGTTTCTGCCGCTTTACACCCACTTGACTCACTTCCAGAGAGATATCAATACATAGGTTTTAAGATTCTTACTAGTCAGATATATTCTTGTGCGGTGAATAGGGGGTGTGGAGTCCAGTTCACTGAGCAAGGAGTAGGTCTTTCTATTACATATTGGGTTTATGGAACGGTATCTGAGCTCATTTGAAACCCTTGTTTTATGCATCACCCCACCCCACCTTTCCCGTTAAGCAGCCATAGTGTGTTTTGTAAACTTGTGACTCTGTTCTGTTTTGTAATTCAGTTCAAGTGTAGCGGTTTTTACATTCCCTCTATAAGTGATAGCTTATGATAAGTGTCTTTTTCTGTGTGACTTATTTCACTTAGAATCGTCGTAGCTAAAGCCACTCATCATGCTGCTACTAGCCTTATGACATTGATTTCATGGCTGAGTGATATTCCATTGTACATAAGGACCACCACTTCTTTATCCATTTTTCTCTTTCCTGGGATATTTGAGGTGTCATGAAGTGGAGGTTCTTGTCAACAGAGCAGCCCTAAACTTTGGGGTGCCTGTGTCTTGCTGATTTTTAGTTTTCCCAATTTATACGCCCATGAGTGGAAGTGCCCTATGCGCTCTAAGCTGTGTTTTTTCGATGTTTCAGGACACACCGTACCCTTCTCCAGAGTGGCTGTTGGCAATTTACATCCCGCCCATCAGCGTAGCAAGGCTCCCATTTCTCCATGGCCTGTCCTGCATTTCTGGTTTTGACACTTTTTTCCGCATGGCCCTTTTGACCGATGGGAAGCGAGACTTCTTTGTAGCGCTGATTTGCCTTTCCAGGTTGCTTGGTTGGCCAAAAAGGGCGTATGCGTTTTTTCCTGAATATATTCAGGAAAAAACGCATACGCCCTTTTTGGCCAAGGGCATCATTGTCGACGTTTTGCCGCTTTTCATGTGCTTTAAAGGCGATTCGAATCGACCTCCTGAAATCTGTTTCCTGCAATTCTGCCTTGCTTTCAGATCCTCTTCGTTGCCTTCCCTCAATATATTTGTGGACGAGAGTTATCATTTATAACTCTGCAGGTTTGTGAATTGCAGTGCCCCTGAGCTCCATTTTTCAACTCGCTTTTTTGGGAGCTGGCCGCAAAAGCGCAGGATTGCCTCAGGCCCTATTCTGCTTCCGGGCGGCAGGCTGAGCCTGTGGTTAATTCTTCTTCCTGATGGGAAAATAGAGTGACCTGTGCCTGTCCCAACACCTAGAGCTAGTCTCTCATTGGCTCCCCCTCTTCCCGTTCATCCTCAGGACAAATTGCAAGCTGTACGGAACGGGAGGTTACAGGTGCTGATTCTCCAAGGAGGGAGATTGCTAGTAAAGCGGCTGGAATGGCGAACCCGAGCACAAGGAGATGAGAAATGAGGTGCGTTTTAGAAACCTTTCCCGATCACACGGTGTACCACCTTCTGGGTTTCTCATGCATGTTTTCGAGGTAGGAAGATGCCCTTGAACCTGGAGATTTGGGACCCATGGGATGGGTAACAGGCAGTATTACTTTAAAGGCTCTGCGTTTGCTCCCCCAACCTCACCAAACCTCTCAGCCCCGAGAGTGTCCACCCTTATGTCTCATCCAGCTGTGGGTCTAGATATGGTCAATCCAGGTTGCATCACAGCCCCTGAACGAATTTTGTAAGAATTTCTCTCTCTTTCACTGTCTGTGTTTCACGGGTTTTTAAAAGTAATTTATTTTTATAATGGGGTTTAGCTGCTTTTCACGGCTGTGTTTCTGCCGCTTTACAGCCACTTGACTCACTTCCAGAGAGATATCAATACATAGGTTTTAAGATTCTTACTAGTCAGATATATTCTTGTGCGGTGAATAGGGGGTGTGGAGTCCAGTTCACTGAGCAAGGAGTAGGTCTTTCTATTACATATTGGGTTTATGGAACGGTATCTGAGCTCATTTGAAACCCTTGTTTTATGCATCACCCCACCCCACCTTTCCCGTTAAGCAGCCATAGTGTGTTTTGTAAACTTGTGACTCTGTTCTGTTTTGTAATTCAGTTCAAGTGTAGCGGTTTTTACATTCCCTCTATAAGTGATAGCTTATGATAAGTGTCTTTTTCTGTGTGACTTATTTCACTTAGAATCGTCGTAGCTAAAGCCACTCATCATGCTGCTACTAGCCTTATGACATTGATTTCATGGCTGAGTGATATTCCATTGTACATAAGGACCACCACTTCTTTATCCATTTTTCTCTTTCCTGGGATATTTGAGGTGTCATGAAGTGGAGGTTCTTCTCAAAAGAGCAGCCCTAAACTTTGGGGTGCCTGTGTCTTGCTGATTTTTAGTTTTCCCAATTTATACGCCCATGAGTGGAAGTGCCCTATGCGCTCTAAGCTGTGTTTTTTCGATGTTTCAGGACACACCGTACCCTTCTCCAGAGTGGCTGTTGGCAATTTACATCCCGCCCATCAGCGTAGCAAGGCTCCCATTTCTCCATGGCCTGTCCTGCATTTCTGGTTTTGACACTTTTTTCCGCATGGCCCTTTTGACCGATGGGAAGCGAGACTTCTTTGTAGCGCTGATTTGCCTTTCCAGGTTGCTTGGTTGGCCAAAAAGGGCGTATGCGTTTTTTCCTGAATATATTCAGGAAAAAACGCATACGCCCTTTTTGGCCAAGGGCATCATTGTCGACGTTTTGCCGCTTTTCATGTGCTTTAAAGGCGATTCGAATCGACCTCCTGAAATCTGTTTCCTGCAATTCTGCCTTGCTTTCAAATCCTCTTCGTTGCCTTCCCTCAATATATTTGTGGACGAGAGTTATCATTTATAACTCTGCAGGTTTGTGAATTGCAGTGCCCCTGAGCTCCATTTTTCAACTCGCTTTTTTGGGAGCTGGCCGCAAAAGCGCAGGATTGCCTCAGGCCCTATTCTGCTTCCGGGCGGCAGGCTGAGCCTGTGGTTAATTCTTCTTCCTGATGGGAAAATAGAGTGACCTGTGCCTGTCCCAACACCTAGAGCTAGTCTCTCATTGGCTCCCCCTCTTCCCGTTCATCCTCAGGACAAATTGCAAGCTGTACGGAACGGGAGGTTACAGGTGCTGATTCTCCAAGGAGGGAGATTGCTAGTAAAGCGGCTGGAATGGCGAACCCGAGCACAAGGAGATGAGAAATGAGGTGCGTTTTAGAAACCTTTCCCGATCACACGGTGTACCACCTTCTGGGTTTCTCATGCATGTTTTCGAGGTAGGAAGATGCCCTTGAACCTGGAGATTTGGGACCCATGGGATGGGTAACAGGCAGTATTACTTTAAAGGCTCTGCGTTTGCTCCCCCAACCTCACCAAACCTCTCAGCCCCGAGAGTGTCCACCCTTATGTCTCATCCAGCTGTGGGTCTAGATATGGTCAATCCAGGTTGCATCACAGCCCCTGAACGAATTTTGTAAGAATTTCTCTCTCTTTCACTGTCTTTGTTTCACGGGTTTTTAAAAGTAATTTATTTTTATAATGGGGTTTAGCTGCTTTTCACGGCTGTGTTTCTGCCGCTTTACAGCCACTTGACTCACTTCCAGAGAGATATCAATACATAGGTTTTAAGATTCTTACTAGTCAGATATATTCTTGTGCGGTGAATAGGGGGTGTGGAGTCCAGTTCACTGAGCAAGGAGTAGGTCTTTCTATTACATATTGGGTTTATGGAACGGTATCTGAGCTCATTTGAAACCCTTGTTTTATGCATCACCCCACCCCACCTTTCCCGTTAAGCAGCCATAGTGTGTTTTGTAAACTTGTGACTCTGTTCTGTTTTGTAATTCAGTTCAAGTGTAGCGGTTTTTACATTCCCTCTATAAGTGATAGGTTATGATAAGTGTCTTTTTCTGTGTGACTTATTTCACTTAGAATCGCCGTAGCTAAAGCCACTCATCATGCTGCTACTAGCCTTATGACATTGATTTCATGGCTGAGTGATATTCCATTGTACATAAGGACCACCACTTCTTTATCCATTTTTCTCTTTCCTGGGATATTTGAGGTGTCATGAAGTGGAGGTTCTTGTCAACAGAGCAGCCCTAAACTTTGGGGTGCCTGTGTCTTGCTGATTTTTAGTTTTCCCAATTTATACGCCCATGAGTGGAAGTGCCCTATGCGCTCTAAGCTGTGTTTTTTCGATGTTTCAGGACACACCGTACCCTTCTCCAGAGTGGCTGTTGGCAATTTACATCCCGCCCATCAGCGTAGCAAGGCTCCCATTTCTCCATGGCCTGTCCTGCATTTCTGGTTTTGACACTTTTTTCCGCATGGCCCTTTTGACCGATGGGAAGCGAGACTTCTTTGTAGCGCTGATTTGCCTTTCCAGGTTGCTTGGTTGGCCAAAAAGGGCGTATGCGTTTTTTCCTGAATATATTCAGGAAAAAACGCATACGCCCTTTTTGGCCAAGGGCATCATTGTCGACGTTTTGCCGCTTTTCATGTGCTTTAAAGGCGATTCGAATCGACCTCCTGAAATCTGTTTCCTGCAATTCTGCCTTGCTTTCAGATCCTCTTCGTTGCCTTCCCTCAATATATTTGTGGACGAGAGTTATCATTTATAACTCTGCAGGTTTGTGAATTGCAGTGCCCCTGAGCTCCATTTTTCAACTCGCTTTTTTGGGAGCTGGCCGCAAAAGCGCAGGATTGCCTCAGGCCCTATTCTGCTTCCGGGCGGCAGGCTGAGCCTGTGGTTAATTCTTCTTCCTGATGGGAAAATAGAGTGACCTGTGCCTGTCCCAACACCTAGAGCTAGTCTCTCATTGGCTCCCCCTCTTCCCGTTCATCCTCAGGACAAATTGCAAGCTGTACGGAACGGGAGGTTACAGGTGCTGATTCTCCAAGGAGGGAGATTGCTAGTAAAGCGGCTGGAATGGCGAACCCGAGCACAAGGAGATGAGAAATGAGGTGCGTTTTAGAAACCTTTCCCGATCACACGGTGTACCACCTTCTGGGTTTCTCATGCATGTTTTCGAGGTAGGAAGATGCCCTTGAACCTGGAGATTTGGGACCCATGGGATGGGTAACAGGCAGTATTACTTTAAAGGCTCTGCGTTTGCTCCCCCAACCTCACCAAACCTCTCAGCCCCGAGAGTGTCCACCCTTATGTCTCATCCAGCTGTGGGTCTAGATATGGTCAATCCAGGTTGCATCACAGCCCCTGAACGAATTTTGTAAGAATTTCTCTCTCTTTCACTGTCTGTGTTTCACGGGTTTTTAAAAGTAATTTATTTTTATAATGGGGTTTAGCTGCTTTTCACGGCTGTGTTTCTGCCGCTTTACACCCACTTGACTCACTTCCAGAGAGATATCAATACATAGGTTTTAAGATTCTTACTAGTCAGATATATTCTTGTGCGGTGAATAGGGGGTGTGGAGTCCAGTTCACTGAGCAAGGAGTAGGTCTTTCTATTACATATTGGGTTTATGGAACGGTATCTGAGCTCATTTGAAACCCTTGTTTTATGCATCACCCCACCCCACCTTTCCCGTTAAGCAGCCATAGTGTGTTTTGTAAACTTGTGACTCTGTTCTGTTTTGTAATTCAGTTCAAGTGTAGCGGTTTTTACATTCCCTCTATAAGTGATAGCTTATGATAAGTGTCTTTTTCTGTGTGACTTATTTCACTTAGAATCGTCGTAGCTAAAGCCACTCATCATGCTGCTACTAGCCTTATGACATTGATTTCATGGCTGAGTGATATTCCATTGTACATAAGGACCACCACTTCTTTATCCATTTTTCTCTTTCCTGGGATATTTGAGGTGTCATGAAGTGGAGGTTCTTGTCAAAAGAGCAGCCCTAAACTTTGGGGTGCCTGTGTCTTGCTGATTTTTAGTTTTCCCAATTTATACGCCCATGAGTGGAAGTGCCCTATGCGCTCTAAGCTGTGTTTTTTCGATGTTTCAGGACACACCGTACCCTTCTCCAGAGTGGCTGTTGGCAATTTACATCCCGCCCTTCAGCGTAGCAAGGCTCCCATTTCTCCATGGCCTGTCCTGCATTTCTGGTTTTGACACTTTTTTCCGCATGGCCCTTTTGACCGATGGGAAGCGAGACTTCTTTGTAGCGCTGATTTGCCTTTCCAGGTTGCTTGGTTGGCCAAAAAGGGCGTATGCGTTTTTTCCTGAATATATTCAGGAAAAAACGCATACGCCCTTTTTGGCCAAGGGCATCATTGTCGACGTTTTGCCGCTTTTCATGTGCTTTAAAGGCGATTCGAATCGACCTCCTGAAATCTGTTTCCTGCAATTCTGCCTTGCTTTCAGATCCTCTTCGTTGCCTTCCCTCAATATATTTGTGGACGAGAGTTATCATTTATAACTCTGCAGGTTTGTGAATTGCAGTGCCCCTGAGCTCCATTTTTCAACTCGCTTTTTTGGGAGCTGGCCGCAAAAGCGCAGGATTGCCTCAGGCCCTATTCTGCTTCCGGGCGGCAGGCTGAGCCTGTGGTTAATTCTTCTTCCTGATGGGAAAATAGAGTGACCTGTGCCTGTCCCAACACCTAGAGCTAGTCTCTCATTGGCTCCCCCTCTTCCCGTTCATCCTCAGGACAAATTGCAAGCTGTACGGAACGGGAGGTTACAGGTGCTGATTCTCCAAGGAGGGAGATTGCTAGTAAAGCGGCTGGAATGGCGAACCCGAGCACAAGGAGATGAGAAATGAGGTGCGTTTTAGAAACCTTTCCTGATCACACGGTGTACCACCTTCTGGGTTTCTCATGCATGTTTTCGAGGTAGGAAGATGCCCTTGAACCTGGAGATTTGGGACCCATGGGATGGGTAACAGGCAGTATTACTTTAAAGGCTCTGCGTTTGCTCCCCCAACCTCACCAAACCTCTCAGCCCCGAGAGTGTCCACCCTTATGTCTCATCCAGCTGTGGGTCTAGATATGGTCAATCCAGGTTGCATCACAGCCCCTGAACGAATTTTGTAAGAATTTCTCTCTCTTTCACTGTCTGTGTTTCACGGGTTTTTAAAAGTAATTTATTTTTATAATGGGGTTTAGCTGCTTTTCACGGCTGTGTTTCTGCCGCTTTACACCCACTTGACTCACTTCCAGAGAGATATCAATACATAGGTTTTAAGATTCTTACTAGTCAGATATATTCTTGTGCGGTGAATAGGGGGTGTGGAGTCCAGTTCACTGAGCAAGGAGTAGGTCTTTCTATTACATATTGGGTTTATGGAACGGTATCTGAGCTCATTTGAAACCCTTGTTTTATGCATCACCCCACCCCACCTTTCCCGTTAAGCAGCCATAGTGTGTTTTGTAAACTTGTGACTCTGTTCTGTTTTGTAATTCAGTTCAAGTGTAGCGGTTTTTACATTCCCTCTATAAGTGATAGCTTATGATAAGTGTCTTTTTCTGTGTGACTTATTTCACTTAGAATCGTCGTAGCTAAAGCCACTCATCATGCTGCTACTAGCCTTATGACATTGATTTCATGGCTGAGTGATATTCCATTGTACATAAGGACCACCAGTTCTTTATCCATTTTTCTCTTTCCTGGGATATTTGAGGTGTCATGAAGTGGAGGTTCTTGTCAAAAGAGCAGCCCTAAACTTTGGGGTGCCTGTGTCTTGCTGATTTTTAGTTTTCCCAATTTATACGCCCATGAGTGGAAGTGCCCTATGCGCTCTAAGCTGTGTTTTTTCGATGTTTCAGGACACACCGTACACTTCTCCAGAGTGGCTGTTGGCAATTTACATCCCGCCCATCAGCGTAGCAAGGCTCCCATTTCTCCATGGCCTGTCCTGCATTTCTGGTTTTGACACTTTTTTCCGCATGGCCCTTTTGACCGATGGGAAGCGAGACTTCTTTGTAGCGCTGATTTGCCTTTCCAGGTTGCTTGGTTGGCCAAAAAGGGCGTATGCGTTTTTTCCTGAATATATTCAGGAAAAAACGCATACGCCCTTTTTGGCCAAGGGCATCATTGTCGACGTTTTGCCGCTTTTCATGTGCTTTAAAGGCGATTCGAATCGACCTCCTGAAATCTGTTTCCTGCAATTCTGCCTTGCTTTCAGATCCTCTTCGTTGCCTTCCCTCAATATATTTGTGGACGAGAGTTATCATTTATAACTCTGCAGGTTTGTGAATTGCAGTGCCCCTGAGCTCCATTTTTCAACTCGCTTTTTTGGGAGCTGGCCGCAAAAGCGCAGGATTGCCTCAGGCCCTATTCTGCTTCCGGGCGGCAGGCTGAGCCTGTGGTTAATTCTTCTTCCTGATGGGAAAATAGAGTGACCTGTGCCTGTCCCAACACCTAGAGCTAGTCTCTCATTGGCTCCCCCTCTTCCCGTTCATCCTCAGGACAAATTGCAAGCTGTACGGAACGGGAGGTTACAGGTGCTGATTCTCCAAGGAGGGAGATTGCTAGTAAAGCGGCTGGAATGGCGAACCCGAGCACAAGGAGATGAGAAATGAGGTGCGTTTTAGAAACCTTTCCCGATCACACGGTGTACCACCTTCTGGGTTTCTCATGCATGTTTTCGAGGTAGGAAGATGCCCTTGAACCTGGAGATTTGGGACCCATGGGATGGGTAACAGGCAGTATTACTTTAAAGGCTCTGCGTTTGCTCCCCCAACCTCACCAAACCTCTCAGCCCCGAGAGTGTCCACCCTTATGTCTCATCCAGCTGTGGGTCTAGATATGGTCAATCCAGGTTGCATCACAGCCCCTGAACGAATTTTGTAAGAATTTCTCTCTCTTTCACTGTCTGTGTTTCACGGGTTTTTAAAAGTAATTTATTTTTATAATGGGGTTTAGCTGCTTTTCACGGCTGTGTTTCTGCCGCTTTACACCCACTTGACTCACTTCCAGAGAGATATCAATACATAGGTTTTAAGATTCTTACTAGTCAGATATATTCTTGTGCGGTGAATAGGGGGTGTGGAGTCCAGTTCACTGAGCAAGGAGTAGGTCTTTCTATTACATATTGGGTTTATGGAACGGTATCTGAGCTCATTTGAAACCCTTGTTTTATGCATCACCCCACCCCACCTTTCCCGTTAAGCAGCCATAGTGTGTTTTGTAAACGTGTGACTCTGTTCTGTTTTGTAATTCAGTTCAAGTGTAGCGGTTTTTACATTCCCTCTATAAGTGATAGCTTATGATAAGTGTCTTTTTCTGTGTGACTTATTTCACTTAGAATCGTCGTAGCTAAAGCCACTCATCATGCTGCTACTAGCCTTATGACATTGATTTCATGGCTGAGTGATATTCCATTGTACATAAGGACCACCACTTCTTTATCCATTTTTCTCTTTCCTGGGATATTTGAGGTGTCATGAAGTGGAGGTTCTTGTCAACAGAGCAGCCCTAAACTTTGGGGTGCCTGTGTCTTGCTGATTTTTAGTTTTCCCAATTTATACGCCCATGAGTGGAAGTGCCCTATGCGCTCTAAGCTGTGTTTTTTCGATGTTTCAGGACACACCGTACCCTTCTCCAGAGTGGCTGTTGGCAATTTACATCCCGCCCATCAGCGTAGCAAGGCTCCCATTTCTCCATGGCCTGTCCTGCATTTCTGGTTTTGACACTTTTTTCCGCATGGCCCTTTTGACCGATGGGAAGCGAGACTTCTTTGTAGCGCTGATTTGCCTTTCCAGGTTGCTTGGTTGGCCAAAAAGGGCGTATGCGTTTTTTCCTGAATATATTCAGGAAAAAACGCATACGCCCTTTTTGGCCAAGGGCATCATTGTCGACGTTTTGCCGCTTTTCATGTGCTTTAAAGGCGATTCGAATCGACCTCCTGAAATCTGTTTCCTGCAATTCTGCCTTGCTTTCAGATCCTCTTCGTTGCCTTCCCTCAATATATTTGTGGACGAGAGTTATCATTTATAACTCTGCAGGTTTGTGAATTGCAGTGCCCCTGAGCTCCATTTTTCAACTCGCTTTTTTGGGAGCTGGCCGCAAAAGCGCAGGATTGCCTCAGGCCCTATTCTGCTTCCGGGCGGCAGGCTGAGCCTGTGGTTAATTCTTCTTCCTGATGGGAAAATAGAGTGACCTGTGCCTGTCCCAACACCTAGAGCTAGTCTCTCATTGGCTCCCCCTCTTCCCGTTCATCCTCAGGACAAATTGCAAGCTGTACGGAACGGGAGGTTACAGGTGCTGATTCTCCAAGGAGGGAGATTGCTAGTAAAGCGGCTGGAATGGCGAACCCGAGCACAAGGAGATGAGAAATGAGGTGCGTTTTAGAAACCTTTCCCGATCACACGGTGTACCACCTTCTGGGTTTCTCATGCATGTTTTCGAGGTAGGAAGATGCCCTTGAACCTGGAGATTTGGGACCCATGGGATGGGTAACAGGCAGTATTACTTTAAAGGCTCTGCGTTTGCTCCCCCAACCTCACCAAACCTCTCAGCCCCGAGAGTGTCCACCCTTATGTCTCATCCAGCTGTGGGTCTAGATATGGTCAATCCAGGTTGCATCACAGCCCCTGAACGAATTTTGTAAGAATTTCTCTCTCTTTCACTGTCTGTGTTTCACGGGTTTTTAAAAGTAATTTATTTTTATAATGGGGTTTAGCTGCTTTTCACGGCTGTGTTTCTGCCGCTTTACAGCCACTTGACTCACTTCCAGAGAGATATCAATACATAGGTTTTAAGATTCTTACTAGTCAGATATATTCTTGTGCGGTGAATAGGGGGTGTGGAGTCCAGTTCACTGAGCAAGGAGTAGGTCTTTCTATTACATATTGGGTTTATGGAACGGTATCTGAGCTCATTTGAAACCCTTGTTTTATGCATCACCCCACCCCACCTTTCCCGTTAAGCAGCCATAGTGTGTTTTGTAAACTTGTGACTCTGTTCTGTTTTGTAATTCAGTTCAAGTGTAGCGGTTTTTACATTCCCTCTATAAGTGATAGCTTATGATAAGTGTCTTTTTCTGTGTGACTTATTTCACTTAGAATCGTCGTAGCTAAAGCCACTCATCATGCTGCTACTAGCCTTATGACATTGATTTCATGGCTGAGTGATATTCCATTGTACATAAGGACCACCAGTTCTTTATCCATTTTTCTCTTTCCTGGGATATTTGAGGTGTCATGAAGTGGAGGTTCTTGTCAAAAGAGCAGCCCTAAACTTTGGGGTGCCTGTGTCTTGCTGATTTTTAGTTTTCCCAATTTATACGCCCATGAGTGGAAGTGCCCTATGCGCTCTAAGCTGTGTTTTTTCGATGTTTCAGGACACACCGTACCCTTCTCCAGAGTGGCTGTTGGCAATTTACATCCCGCCCATCAGCGTAGCAAGGCTCCCATTTCTCCATGGCCTGTCCTGCATTTCTGGTTTTGACACTTTTTTCCGCATGGCCCTTTTGACCGATGGGAAGCGAGACTTCTTTGTAGCGCTGATTTGCCTTTCCAGGTTGCTTGGTTGGCCAAAAAGGGCGTATGCGTTTTTTCCTGAATATATTCAGGAAAAAACGCATACGCCCTTTTTGGCCAAGGGCATCATTGTCGACGTTTTGCCGCTTTTCATGTGCTTTAAAGGCGATTCGAATCGACCTCCTGAAATCTGTTTCCTGCAATTCTGCCTTGCTTTCAGATCCTCTTCGTTGCCTTCCCTCAATATATTTGTGGACGAGAGTTATCATTTATAACTCTGCAGGTTTGTGAATTGCAGTGCCCCTGAGCTCCATTTTTCAACTCGCTTTTTTGGGAGCTGGCCGCAAAAGCGCAGGATTGCCTCAGGCCCTATTCTGCTTCCGGGCGGCAGGCTGAGCCTGTGGTTAATTCTTCTTCCTGATGGGAAAATAGAGTGACCTGTGCCTGTCCCAACACCTAGAGCTAGTCTCTCATTGGCTCCCCCTCTTCCCGTTCATCCTCAGGACAAATTGCAAGCTGTACGGAACGGGAGGTTAAAGGTGCTGATTCTCCAAGGAGGGAGATTGCTAGTAAAGCGGCTGGAATGGCGAACCCGAGCACAAGGAGATGAGAAATGAGGTGCGTTTTAGAAACCTTTCCCGATCACACGGTGTACCACCTTCTGGGTTTCTCATGCATGTTTTCGAGGTAGGAAGATGCCCTTGAACCTGGAGATTTGGGACCCATGGGATGGGTAACAGGCAGTATTACTTTAAAGGCTCTGCGTTTGCTCCCCCAACCTCACCAAACCTCTCAGCCCCGAGAGTGTCCACCCTTATGTCTCATCCAGCTGTGGGTCTAGATATGGTCAATCCAGGTTGCATCACAGCCCCTGAACGAATTTTGTAAGAATTTCTCTCTCTTTCACTGTCTGTGTTTCACGGGTTTTTAAAAGTAATTTATTTTTATAATGGGGTTTAGCTGCTTTTCACGGCTGTGTTTCTGCCGCTTTACAGCCACTTGACTCACTTCCAGAGAGATATCAATACATAGGTTTTAAGATTCTTACTAGTCAGATATATTCTTGTGCGGTGAATAGGGGGTGTGGAGTCCAGTTCACTGAGCAAGGAGTAGGTCTTTCTATTACATATTGGGTTTATGGAACGGTATCTGAGCTCATTTGAAACCCTTGTTTTATGCATCACCCCACCCCACCTTTCCCGTTAAGCAGCCATAGTGTGTTTTGTAAACGTGTGACTCTGTTCTGTTTTGTAATTCAGTTCAAGTGTAGCGGTTTTTACATTCCCTCTATAAGTGATAGGTTATGATAAGTGTCTTTTTCTGTGTGACTTATTTCACTTAGAATCGCCGTAGCTAAAGCCACTCATCATGCTGCTACTAGCCTTATGACATTGATTTCATGGCTGAGTGATATTCCATTGTACATAAGGACCACCACTTCTTTATCCATTTTTCTCTTTCCTGGGATATTTGAGGTGTCATGAAGTGGAGGTTTTTGTCAACAGAGCAGCCCTAAACTTTGGGGTGCCTGTGTCTTGCTGATTTTTAGTTTTCCCAATTTATACGCCCATGAGTGGAAGTGCCCTATGCGCTGTAAGCTGTGTTTTTTCGATGTTTCAGGACACACCGTACACTTCTCCAGAGTGGCTGTTGGCAATTTACATCCCGCCCATCAGCGTAGCAAGGCTCCCATTTCTCCATGGCCTGTCCTGCATTTCTGGTTTTGACACTTTTTTCCGCATGGCCCTTTTGACCGATGGGAAGCGAGACTTCTTTGTAGCGCTGATTTGCCTTTCCAGGTTGCTTGGTTGGCCAAAAAGGGCGTATGCGTTTTTTCCTGAATATATTCAGGAAAAAATGCATACGCCCTTTTTGGCCAAGGGCATCATTGTCGACGTTTTGCCGCTTTTCATGTGCTTTAAAGGCGATTCGAATCGACCTCCTGAAATCTGTTTCCTGCAATTCTGCCTTGCTTTCAGATCCTCTTCGTTGCCTTCCCTCAATATATTTGTGGACGAGAGTTATCATTTATAACTCTGCAGGTTTGTGAATTGCAGTGCCCCTGAGCTCCATTTTTCAACTCGCTTTTTTGGGAGCTGGCCGCAAAAGCGCAGGATTGCCTCAGGCCCTATTCTGGTTCCGGGCGGCAGGCTGAGCCTGTGGTTAATTCTTCTTCCTGATGGGAAAATAGAGTGACCTGTGCCTGTCCCAACACCTAGAGCTAGTCTCTCATTGGCTCCCCCTCTTCCCGTTCATCCTCAGGACAAATTGCAAGCTGTACGGAACGGGAGGTTACAGGTGCTGATTCTCCAAGGAGGGAGATTGCTAGTAAAGCGGCTGGAATGGCGAACCCGAGCACAAGGAGATGAGAAATGAGGTGCGTTTTAGAAACCTTTCCCGATCACACGGTGTACCACCTTCTGGGTTTCTCATGCATGTTTTCGAGGTAGGAAGATGCCCTTGAACCTGGAGATTTGGGACCCATGGGATGGGTAACAGGCAGTATTACTTTAAAGGCTCTGCGTTTGCTCCCCCAACCTCACCAAACCTCTCAGCCCCGAGAGTGTCCACCCTTATGTCTCATCCAGCTGTGGGTCTAGATATGGTCAATCCAGGTTGCATCACAGCCCCTGAACGAATTTTGTAAGAATTTCTCTCTCTTTCACTGTCTGTGTTTCACGGGTTTTTAAAAGTAATTTATTTTTATAATGGGGTTTAGCTGCTTTTCACGGCTGTGTTTCTGCCGCTTTACACCCACTTGACTCACTTCCAGAGAGATATCAATACATAGGTTTTAAGATTCTTACTAGTCAGATATATTCTTGTGCGGTGAATAGGGGGTGTGGAGTCCAGTTCACTGAGCAAGGAGTAGGTCTTTCTATTACATATTGGGTTTATGGAACGGTATCTGAGCTCATTTGAAACCCTTGTTTTATGCATCACCCCACCCCACCTTTCCCGTTAAGCAGCCATAGTGTGTTTTGTAAACTTGTGACTCTGTTCTGTTTTGTAATTCAGTTCAAGTGTAGCGGTTTTTACATTCCCTCTATAAGTGATAGCTTATGATAAGTGTCTTTTTCTGTGTGACTTATTTCACTTAGAATCGTCGTAGCTAAAGCCACTCATCATGCTGCTACTAGCCTTATGACATTGATTTCATGGCTGAGTGATATTCCATTGTACATAAGGACCACCACTTCTTTATCCATTTTTCTCTTTCCTGGGATATTTGAGGTGTCATGAAGTGGAGGTTCTTGTCAACAGAGCAGCCCTAAACTTTGGGGTGCCTGTGTCTTGCTGATTTTTAGTTTTCCCAATTTATACGCCCATGAGTGGAAGTGCCCTATGCGCTCTAAGCTGTGTTTTTTCGATGTTTCAGGACACACCGTACCCTTCTCCAGAGTGGCTGTTGGCAATTTACATCCCGCCCATCAGCGTAGCAAGGCTCCCATTTCTCCATGGCCTGTCCTGCATTTCTGGTTTTGACACTTTTTTCCGCATGGCCCTTTTGACCGATGGGAAGCGAGACTTCTTTGTAGCGCTGATTTGCCTTTCCAGGTTGCTTGGTTGGCCAAAAAGGGCGTATGCGTTTTTTCCTGAATATATTCAGGAAAAAACGCATACGCCCTTTTTGGCCAAGGGCATCATTGTCGACGTTTTGCCGCTTTTCATGTGCTTTAAAGGCGATTCGAATCGACCTCCTGAAATCTGTTTCCTGCAATTCTGCCTTGCTTTCAGATCCTCTTCGTTGCCTTCCCTCAATATATTTGTGGACGAGAGTTATCATTTATAACTCTGCAGGTTTGTGAATTGCAGTGCCCCTGAGCTCCATTTTTCAACTCGCTTTTTTGGGAGCTGGCCGCAAAAGCGCAGGATTGCCTCAGGCCCTATTCTGCTTCCGGGCGGCAGGCTGAGCCTGTGGTTAATTCTTCTTCCTGATGGGAAAATAGAGTGACCTGTGCCTGTCCCAACACCTAGAGCTAGTCTCTCATTGGCTCCCCCTCTTCCCGTTCATCCTCAGGACAAATTGCAAGCTGTACGGAACGGGAGGTTACAGGTGCTGATTCTCCAAGGAGGGAGATTGCTAGTAAAGCGGCTGGAATGGCGAACCCGAGCACAAGGAGATGAGAAATGAGGTGCGTTTTAGAAACCTTTCCCGATCACACGGTGTACCACCTTCTGGGTTTCTCATGCATGTTTTCGAGGTAGGAAGATGCCCTTGAACCTGGAGATTTGGGACCCATGGGATGGGTAACAGGCAGTATTACTTTAAAGGCTCTGCGTTTGCTCCCCCAACCTCACCAAACCTCTCAGCCCCGAGAGTGTCCACCCTTATGTCTCATCCAGCTGTGGGTCTAGATATGGTCAATCCAGGTTGCATCACAGCCCCTGAACGAATTTTGTAAGAATTTCTCTCTCTTTCACTGTCTGTGTTTCACGGGTTTTTAAAAGTAATTTATTTTTATAATGGGGTTTAGCTGCTTTTCACGGCTGTGTTTCTGCCGCTTTACAGCCACTTGACTCACTTCCAGAGAGATATCAATACATAGGTTTTAAGATTCTTACTAGTCAGATATATTCTTGTGCGGTGAATAGGGGGTGTGGAGTCCAGTTCACTGAGCAAGGAGTAGGTCTTTCTATTACATATTGGGTTTATGGAACGGTATCTGAGCTCATTTGAAACCCTTGTTTTATGCATCACCCCACCCCACCTTTCCCGTTAAGCAGCCATAGTGTGTTTTGTAAACTTGTGATTCTGTTCTGTTTTGTAATTCAGTTCAAGTGTAGCGGTTTTTACATTCCCTCTATAAGTGATAGCTTATGATAAGTGTCTTTTTCTGTGTGACTTATTTCACTTAGAATCGTCGTAGCTAAAGCCACTCATCATGCTGCTACTAGCCTTATGACATTGATTTCATGGCTGAGTGATATTCCATTGTACATAAGGACCACCACTTCTTTATCCATTTTTCTCTTTCCTGGGATATTTGAGGTGTCATGAAGTGGAGGTTCTTGTCAACAGAGCAGCCCTAAACTTTGGGGTGCCTGTGTCTTGCTGATTTTTAGTTTTCCCAATTTATACGCCCATGAGTGGAAGTGCCCTATGCGCTCTAAGCTGTGTTTTTTCGATGTTTCAGGACACACCGTACCCTTCTCCAGAGTGGCTGTTGGCAATTTACATCCCGCCCATCAGCGTAGCAAGGCTCCCATTTCTCCATGGCCTGTCCTGCATTTCTGGTTTTGACACTTTTTTCCGCATGGCCCTTTTGACCGATGGGAAGCGAGACTTCTTTGTAGCGCTGATTTGCCTTTCCAGGTTGCTTGGTTGGCCAAAAAGGGCGTATGCGTTTTTTCCTGAATATATTCAGGAAAAAACGCATACGCCCTTTTTGGCCAAGGGCATCATTGTCGACGTTTTGCCGCTTTTCATGTGCTTTAAAGGCGATTCGAATCGACCTCCTGAAATCTGTTTCCTGCAATTCTGCCTTGCTTTCAAATCCTCTTCGTTGCCTTCCCTCAATATATTTGTGGACGAGAGTTATCATTTATAACTCTGCAGGTTTGTGAATTGCAGTGCCCCTGAGCTCCATTTTTCAACTCGCTTTTTTGGGAGCTGGCCGCAAAAGCGCAGGATTGCCTCAGGCCCTATTCTGCTTCCAGGCGGCAGGCTGAGCCTGTGGTTAATTCTTCTTCCTGATGGGAAAATAGAGTGACCTGTGCCTGTCCCAACACCTAGAGCTAGTCTCTCATTGGCTCCCCCTCTTCCCGTTCATCCTCAGGACAAATTGCAAGCTGTACGGAACGGGAGGTTACAGGTGCTGATTCTCCAAGGAGGGAGATTGCTAGTAAAGCGGCTGGAATGGCGAACCCGAGCACAAGGAGATGAGAAATGAGGTGCGTTTTAGAAACCTTTCCCGATCACACGGTGTACCACCTTCTGGGTTTCTCATGCATATTTTCGAGGTAGGAAGATGCCCTTGAACCTGGAGATTTGGGACCCATGGGATGGGTAACAGGCAGTATTACTTTAAAGGCTCTGCGTTTGCTCCCCCAACCTCACCAAACCTCTCAGCCCCGAGAGTGTCCACCCTTATGTCTCATCCAGCTGTGGGTCTAGATATGGTCAATCCAGGTTGCATCACAGCCCCTGAACGAATTTTGTAAGAATTTCTCTCTCTTTCACTGTCTGTGTTTCACGGGTTTTTAAAAGTAATTTATTTTTATAATGGGGTTTAGCTGCTTTTCACGGCTGTGTTTCTGCCGCTTTACACCCACTTGACTCACTTCCAGAGAGATATCAATACATAGGTTTTATGATTCTTACTAGTCAGATATATTCTTGTGCGGTGAATAGGGGGTGTGGAGTCCAGTTCACTGAGCAAGGAGTAGGTCTTTCTATTACATATTGGGTTTATGGAACGGTATCTGAGCTCATTTGAAACCCTTGTTTTATGCATCACCCCACCCCACCTTTCCCGTTAAGCAGCCATAGTGTGTTTTGTAAACTTGTGACTCTGTTCTGTTTTGTAATTCAGTTCAAGTGTAGCGGTTTTTACATTCCCTCTATAAGTGATAGCTTATGATAAGTGTCTTTTTCTGTGTGACTTATTTCACTTAGAATCGTCGTAGCTAAAGCCACTCATCATGCTGCTACTAGCCTTATGACATTGATTTCATGGCTGAGTGATATTCCATTGTACATAAGGACCACCACTTCTTTATCCATTTTTCTCTTTCCTGGGATATTTGAGGTGTCATGAAGTGGAGGTTCTTGTCAAAAGAGCAGCCCTAAACTTTGGGGTGCCTGTGTCTTGCTGATTTTTAGTTTTCCCAATTTATACGCCCATGAGTGGAAGTGCCCTATGCGCTCTAAGCTGTGTTTTTTCGATGTTTCAGGACACACCGTACCCTTCTCCAGAGTGGCTGTTGGCAATTTACATCCCGCCCATCAGCGTAGCAAGGCTCCCATTTCTCCATGGCCTGTCCTGCATTTGTGGTTTTGACACTTTTTTCCGCATGGCCCTTTTGACCGATGGGAAGCGAGACTTCTTTGTAGCGCTGATTTGCCTTTCCAGGTTGCTTGGTTGGCCAAAAAGGGCGTATGCGTTTTTTCCTGAATATATTCAGGAAAAAACGCATACGCCCTTTTTGGCCAAGGGCATCATTGTCGACGTTTTGCCGCTTTTCATGTGCTTTAAAGGCGATTCGAATCGACCTCCTGAAATCTGTTTCCTGCAATTCTGCCTTGCTTTCAAATCCTCTTCGTTGCCTTCCCTCAATATATTTGTGGACGAGAGTTATCATTTATAACTCTGCAGGTTTGTGAATTGCAGTGCCCCTGAGCTCCATTTTTCAACTCGCTTTTTTGGGAGCTGGCCGCAAAAGCGCAGGATTGCCTCAGGCCCTATTCTGCTTCCGGGCGGCAGGCTGAGCCTGTGGTTAATTCTTCTTCCTGATGGGAAAATAGAGTGACCTGTGCCTGTCCCAACACCTAGAGCTAGTCTCTCATTGGCTCCCCCTCTTCCCGTTCATCCTCAGGACAAATTGCAAGCTGTACGGAACGGGAGGTTACAGGTGCTGATTCTCCAAGGAGGGAGATTGCTAGTAAAGCGGCTGGAATGGCGAACCCGAGCACAAGGAGATGAGAAATGAGGTGCGTTTTAGAAACCTTTCCCGATCACACGGTGTACCACCTTCTGGGTTTCTCATGCATATTTTCGAGGTAGGAAGATGCCCTTGAACCTGGAGATTTGGGACCCATGGGATGGGTAACAGGCAGTATTACTTTAAAGGCTCTGCGTTTGCTCCCCCAACCTCACCAAACCTCTCAGCCCCGAGAGTGTCCACCCTTATGTCTCATCCAGCTGTGGGTCTAGATATGGTCAATCCAGGTTGCATCACAGCCCCTGAACGAATTTTGTAAGAATTTCTCTCTCTTTCACTGTCTGTGTTTCACGGGTTTTTAAAAGTAATTTATTTTTATAATGGGGTTTAGCTGCTTTTCACGGCTGTGTTTCTGCCGCTTTACACCCACTTGACTCACTTCCAGAGAGATATCAATACATAGGTTTTATGATTCTTACTAGTCAGATATATTCTTGTGCGGTGAATAGGGGGTGTGGAGTCCAGTTCACTGAGCAAGGAGTAGGTCTTTCTATTACATATTGGGTTTATGGAACGGTATCTGAGCTCATTTGAAACCCTTGTTTTATGCATCACCCCACCCCACCTTTCCCGTTAAGCAGCCATAGTGTGTTTTGTAAACGTGTGACTCTGTTCTGTTTTGTAATTCAGTTCAAGTGTAGCGGTTTTTACATTCCCTCTATAAGTGATAGCTTATGATAAGTGTCTTTTTCTGTGTGACTTATTTCACTTAGAATCGCCGTAGCTAAAGCCACTCATCATGCTGCTACTAGCCTTATGACATTGATTTCATGGCTGAGTGATATTCCATTGTACATAAGGACCACCACTTCTTTATCCATTTTTCTCTTTCCTGGGATATTTGAGGTGTCATGAAGTGGAGGTTTTTGTCAACAGAGCAGCCCTAAACTTTGGGGTGCCTGTGTCTTGCTGATTTTTAGTTTTCCCAATTTATACGCCCATGAGTGGAAGTGCCCTATGCGCTGTAAGCTGTGTTTTTTCGATGTTTCAGGACACACCGTACACTTCTCCAGAGTGGCTGTTGGCAATTTACATCCCGCCCATCAGCGTAGCAAGGCTCCCATTTCTCCATGGCCTGTCCTGCATTTCTGGTTTTGACACTTTTTTCCGCATGGCCCTTTTGACCGATGGGAAGCGAGACTTCTTTGTAGCGCTGATTTGCCTTTCCAGGTTGCTTGGTTGGCCAAAAAGGGCGTATGCGTTTTTTCCTGAATATATTCAGGAAAAAATGCATACGCCCTTTTTGGCCAAGGGCATCATTGTCGACGTTTTGCCGCTTTTCATGTGCTTTAAAGGCGATTCGAATCGACCTCCTGAAATCTGTTTCCTGCAATTCTGCCTTGCTTTCAGATCCTCTTCGTTGCCTTCCCTCAATATATTTGTGGACGAGAGTTATCATTTATAACTCTGCAGGTTTGTGAATTGCAGTGCCCCTGAGCTCCATTTTTCAACTCGCTTTTTTGGGAGCTGGCCGCAAAAGCGCAGGATTGCCTCAGGCCCTATTCTGGTTCCGGGCGGCAGGCTGAGCCTGTGGTTAATTCTTCTTCCTGATGGGAAAATAGAGTGACCTGTGCCTGTCCCAACACCTAGAGCTAGTCTCTCATTGGCTCCCCCTCTTCCCGTTCATCCTCAGGACAAATTGCAAGCTGTACGGAACGGGAGGTTAAAGGTGCTGATTCTCCAAGGAGGGAGATTGCTAGTAAAGCGGCTGGAATGGCGAACCCGAGCACAAGGAGATGAGAAATGAGGTGCGTTTTAGAAACCTTTCCCGATCACACGGTGTACCACCTTCTGGGTTTCTCATGCATGTTTTCGAGGTAGGAAGATGCCCTTGAACCTGGAGATTTGGGACCCATGGGATGGGTAACAGGCAGTATTACTTTAAAGGCTCTGCGTTTGCTCCCCCAACCTCACCAAACCTCTCAGCCCCGAGAGTGTCCACCCTTATGTCTCATCCAGCTGTGGGTCTAGATATGGTCAATCCAGGTTGCATCACAGCCCCTGAACGAATTTTGTAAGAATTTCTCTCTCTTTCACTGTCTGTGTTTCACGGGTTTTTAAAAGTAATTTATTTTTATAATGGGGTTTAGCTGCTTTTCACGGCTGTGTTTCTGCCGCTTTACACCCACTTGACTCACTTCCAGAGAGATATCAATACATAGGTTTTAAGATTCTTACTAGTCAGATATATTCTTGTGCGGTGAATAGGGGGTGTGGAGTCCAGTTCACTGAGCAAGGAGTAGGTCTTTCTATTACATATTGGGTTTATGGAACGGTATCTGAGCTCATTTGAAACCCTTGTTTTATGCATCACCCCACCCCACCTTTCCCGTTAAGCAGCCATAGTGTGTTTTGTAAACTTGTGACTCTGTTCTGTTTTGTAATTCAGTTCAAGTGTAGCGGTTTTTACATTCCCTCTATAAGTGATAGCTTATGATAAGTGTCTTTTTCTGTGTGACTTATTTCACTTAGAATCGTCGTAGCTAAAGCCACTCATCATGCTGCTACTAGCCTTATGACATTGATTTCATGGCTGAGTGATATTCCATTGTACATAAGGACCACCACTTCTTTATCCATTTTTCTCTTTCCTGGGATATTTGAGGTGTCATGAAGTGGAGGTTCTTGTCAACAGAGCAGCCCTAAACTTTGGGGTGCCTGTGTCTTGCTGATTTTTAGTTTTCCCAATTTATACGCCCATGAGTGGAAGTGCCCTATGCGCTCTAAGCTGTGTTTTTTCGATGTTTCAGGACACACCGTACCCTTCTCCAGAGTGGCTGTTGGCAATTTACATCCCGCCCATCAGCGTAGCAAGGCTCCCATTTCTCCATGGCCTGTCCTGCATTTGTGGTTTTGACACTTTTTTCCGCATGGCCCTTTTGACCGATGGGAAGCGAGACTTCTTTGTAGCGCTGATTTGCCTTTCCAGGTTGCTTGGTTGGCCAAAAAGGGCGTATGCGTTTTTTCCTGAATATATTCAGGAAAAAACGCATACGCCCTTTTTGGCCAAGGGCATCATTGTCGACGTTTTGCCGCTTTTCATGTGCTTTAAAGGCGATTCGAATCGACCTCCTGAAATCTGTTTCCTGCAATTCTGCCTTGCTTTCAGATCCTCTTCGTTGCCTTCCCTCAATATATTTGTGGACGAGAGTTATCATTTATAACTCTGCAGGTTTGTGAATTGCAGTGCCCCTGAGCTCCATTTTTCAACTCGCTTTTTTGGGAGCTGGCCGCAAAAGCGCAGGATTGCCTCAGGCCCTATTCTGCTTCCGGGCGGCAGGCTGAGCCTGTGGTTAATTCTTCTTCCTGATGGGAAAATAGAGTGACCTGTGCCTGTCCCAACACCTAGAGCTAGTCTCTCATTGGCTCCCCCTCTTCCCGTTCATCCTCAGGACAAATTGCAAGCTGTACGGAACGGGAGGTTAAAGGTGCTGATTCTCCAAGGAGGGAGATTGCTAGTAAAGCGGCTGGAATGGCGAACCCGAGCACAAGGAGATGAGAAATGAGGTGCGTTTTAGAAACCTTTCCCGATCACACGGTGTACCACCTTCTGGGTTTCTCATGCATGTTTTCGAGGTAGGAAGATGCCCTTGAACCTGGAGATTTCGGACCCATGGGATGGGTAACAGGCAGTATTACTTTAAAGGCTCTGCGTTTGCTCCCCCAACCTCACCAAACCTCTCAGCCCCGAGAGTGTCCACCCTTATGTCTCATCCAGCTGTGGGTCTAGATATGGTCAATCCAGGTTGCATCACAGCCCCTGAACGAATTTTGTAAGAATTTCTCTCTCTTTCACTGTCTGTGTTTCACGGGTTTTTAAAAGTAATTTATTTTTATAATGGGGTTTAGCTGCTTTTCACGGCTGTGTTTCTGCCGCTTTACACCCACTTGACTCACTTCCAGAGAGATATCAATACATAGGTTTTAAGATTCTTACTAGTCAGATATATTCTTGTGCGGTGAATAGGGGGTGTGGAGTCCAGTTCACTGAGCAAGGAGTAGGTCTTTCTATTACATATTGGGTTTATGGAACGGTATCTGAGCTCATTTGAAACCCTTGTTTTATGCATCACCCCACCCCACCTTTCCCGTTAAGCAGCCATAGTGTGTTTTGTAAACTTGTGACTCTGTTCTGTTTTGTAATTCAGTTCAAGTGTAGCGGTTTTTACATTCCCTCTATAAGTGATAGCTTATGATAAGTGTCTTTTTCTGTGTGACTTATTTCACTTAGAATCGTCGTAGCTAAAGCCACTCATCATGCTGCTAGTAGCCTTATGACATTGATTTCATGGCTGAGTGATATTCCATTGTACATAAGGACCACCACTTCTTTATCCATTTTTCTCTTTCCTGGGATATTTGAGGTGTCATGAAGTGGAGGTTCTTCTCAAAAGAGCAGCCCTAAACTTTGGGGTGCCTGTGTCTTGCTGATTTTTAGTTTTCCCAATTTATACGCCCATGAGTGGAAGTGCCCTATGCGCTCTAAGCTGTGTTTTTTCGATGTTTCAGGACACACCGTACCCTTCTCCAGAGTGGCTGTTGGCAATTTACATCCCGCCCATCAGCGTAGCAAGGCTCCCATTTCTCCATGGCCTGTCCTGCATTTCTGGTTTTGACACTTTTTTCCGCATGGCCCTTTTGACCGATGGGAAGCGAGACTTCTTTGTAGCGCTGATTTGCCTTTCCAGGTTGCTTGGTTGGCCAAAAAGGGCGTATGCGTTTTTTCCTGAATATATTCAGGAAAAAACGCATACGCCCTTTTTGGCCAAGGGCATCATTGTCGACGTTTTGCCGCTTTTCATGTGCTTTAAAGGCGATTCGAATCGACCTCCTGAAATCTGTTTCCTGCAATTCTGCCTTGCTTTCAAATCCTCTTCGTTGCCTTCCCTCAATATATTTGTGGACGAGAGTTATCATTTATAACTCTGCAGGTTTGTGAATTGCAGTGCCCCTGAGCTCCATTTTTCAACTCGCTTTTTTGGGAGCTGGCCGCAAAAGCGCAGGATTGCCTCAGGCCCTATTCTGCTTCCGGGCGGCAGGCTGAGCCTGTGGTTAATTCTTCTTCCTGATGGGAAAATAGAGTGACCTGTGCCTGTCCCAACACCTAGAGCTAGTCTCTCATTGGCTCCCCCTCTTCCCGTTCATCCTCAGGACAAATTGCAAGCTGTACGGAACGGGAGGTTACAGGTGCTGATTCTCCAAGGAGGGAGATTGCTAGTAAAGCGGCTGGAATGGCGAACCCGAGCACAAGGAGATGAGAAATGAGGTGCGTTTTAGAAACCTTTCCCGATCACACGGTGTACCACCTTCTGGGTTTCTCATGCATATTTTCGAGGTAGGAAGATGCCCTTGAACCTGGAGATTTGGGACCCATGGGATGGGTAACAGGCAGTATTACTTTAAAGGCTCTGCGTTTGCTCCCCCAACCTCACCAAACCTCTCAGCCCCGAGAGTGTCCACCCTTATGTCTCATCCAGCTGTGGGTCTAGATATGGTCAATCCAGGTTGCATCACAGCCCCTGAACGAATTTTGTAAGAATTTCTCTCTCTTTCACTGTCTGTGTTTCACGGGTTTTTAAAAGTAATTTATTTTTATAATGGGGTTTAGCTGCTTTTCACGGCTGTGTTTCTGCCGCTTTACACCCACTTGACTCACTTCCAGAGAGATATCAATACATAGGTTTTAAGATTCTTACTAGTCAGATATATTCTTGTGCGGTGAATAGGGGGTGTGGAGTCCAGTTCACTGAGCAAGGAGTAGGTCTTTCTATTACATATTGGGTTTATGGAACGGTATCTGAGCTCATTTGAAACCCTTGTTTTATGCATCACCCCACCCCACCTTTCCCGTTAAGCAGCCATAGTGTGTTTTGTAAACTTGTGACTCTGTTCTGTTTTGTAATTCAGTTCAAGTGTAGCGGTTTTTACATTCCCTCTATAAGTGATAGCTTATGATAAGTGTCTTTTTCTGTGTGACTTATTTCACTTAGAATCGTCGTAGCTAAAGCCACTCATCATGCTGCTACTAGCCTTATGACATTGATTTCATGGCTGAGTGATATTCCATTGTACATAAGGACCACCACTTCTTTATCCATTTTTCTCTTTCCTGGGATATTTGAGGTGTCATGAAGTGGAGGTTCTTGTCAACAGAGCAGCCCTAAACTTTGGAGTGCCTGTGTCTTGCTGATTTTTAGTTTTCCCAATTTATACGCCCATGAGTGGAAGTGCCCTATGCGCTGTAAGCTGTGTTTTTTCGATGTTTCAGGACACACCGTACACTTCTCCAGAGTGGCTGTTGGCAATTTACATCCCGCCCATCAGCGTAGCAAGGCTCCCATTTCTCCATGGCCTGTCCTGCATTTCTGGTTTTGACAGTTTTTTCCGCATGGCCCTTTTGACCGATGGGAAGCGAGACTTCTTTGTAGCGCTGATTTGCCTTTCCAGGTTGCTTGGTTGGCCAAAAAGGGCGTATGCGTTTTTTCCTGAATATATTCAGGAAAAAACGCATACGCCCTTTTTGGCCAAGGGCATCATTGTCGACGTTTTGCCGCTTTTCATGTGCTTTAAAGGCGATTCGAATCGACCTCCTGAAATCTGTTTCCTGCAATTCTGCCTTGCTTTCAGATCCTCTTCGTTGCCTTCCCTCAATATATTTGTGGACGAGAGTTATCATTTATAACTCTGCAGGTTTGTGAATTGCAGTGCCCCTGAGCTCCATTTTTCAACTCGCTTTTTTGGGAGCTGGCCGCAAAAGCGCAGGATTGCCTCAGGCCCTATTCTGCTTCCGGGCGGCAGGCTGAGCCTGTGGTTAATTCTTCTTCCTGATGGGAAAATAGAGTGACCTGTGCCTGTCCCAACACCTAGAGCTAGTCTCTCATTGGCTCCCCCTCTTCCCGTTCATCCTCAGGACAAATTGCAAGCTGTACGGAACGGGAGGTTAAAGGTGCTGATTCTCCAAGGAGGGAGATTGCTAGTAAAGCGGCTGGAATGGCGAACCCGAGCACAAGGAGATGAGAAATGAGGTGCGTTTTAGAAACCTTTCCCGATCACACGGTGTACCACCTTCTGGGTTTCTCATGCATGTTTTCGAGGTAGGAAGATGCCCTTGAACCTGGAGATTTGGGACCCATGGGATGGGTAACAGGCAGTATTACTTTAAAGGCTCTGCGTTTGCTCCCCCAACCTCACCAAACCTCTCAGCCCCGAGAGTGTCCACCCTTATGTCTCATCCAGCTGTGGGTCTAGATATGGTCAATCCAGGTTGCATCACAGCCCCTGAACGAATTTTGTAAGAATTTCTCTCTCTTTCACTGTCTGTGTTTCACGGGTTTTTAAAAGTAATTTATTTTTATAATGGGGTTTAGCTGCTTTTCACGGCTGTGTTTCTGCCGCTTTACACCCACTTGACTCACTTCCAGAGAGATATCAATACATAGGTTTTAAGATTCTTACTAGTCAGATATATTCTTGTGCGGTGAATAGGGGGTGTGGAGTCCAGTTCACTGAGCAAGGAGTAGGTCTTTCTATTACATATTGGGTTTATGGAACGGTATCTGAGCTCATTTGAAACCCTTGTTTTATGCATCACCCCACCCCACCTTTCCCGTTAAGCAGCCATAGTGTGTTTTGTAAACTTGTGACTCTGTTCTGTTTTGTAATTCAGTTCAAGTGTAGCGGTTTTTACATTCCCTCTATAAGTGATAGGTTATGATAAGTGTCTTTTTCTGTGTGACTTATTTCACTTAGAATCGTCGTAGCTAAAGCCACTCATCATGCTGCTACTAGCCTTATGACATTGATTTCATGGCTGAGTGATATTCCATTGTACATAAGGACCACCACTTCTTTATCCATTTTTCTCTTTCCTGGGATATTTGAGGTGTCATGAAGTGGAGGTTCTTGTCAAAAGAGCAGCCCTAAACTTTGGGGTGCCTGTGTCTTGCTGATTTTTAGTTTTCCCAATTTATACGCCCATGAGTGGAAGTGCCCTATGCGCTCTAAGCTGTGTTTTTTCGATGTTTCAGGACACACCGTACACTTCTCCATAGTGGCTGTTGGCAATTTACATCCCGCCCATCAGCGTAGCAAGGCTCCCATTTCTCCATGGCCTGTCCTGCATTTGTGGTTTTGACAGTTTTTTCCGCATGGCCCTTTTGACCGATGGGAAGCGAGACTTCTTTGTAGCGCTGATTTGCCTTTCCAGGTTGCTTGGTTGGCCAAAAAGGGCGTATGCGTTTTTTCCTGAATATATTCAGGAAAAAACGCATACGCCCTTTTTGGCCAAGGGCATCATTGTCGACGTTTTGCCGCTTTTCATGTGCTTTAAAGGCGATTCGAATCGACCTCCTGAAATCTGTTTCCTGCAATTCTGCCTTGCTTTCAGATCCTCTTCGTTGCCTTCCCTCAATATATTTGTGGACGAGAGTTATCATTTATAACTCTGCAGGTTTGTGAATTGCAGTGCCCCTGAGCTCCATTTTTCAACTCGCTTTTTTGGGAGCTGGCCGCAAAAGCGCAGGATTGCCTCAGGCCCTATTCTGCTTCCGGGCGGCAGGCTGAGCCTGTGGTTAATTCTTCTTCCTGATGGGAAAATAGAGTGACCTGTGCCTGTCCCAACACCTAGAGCTAGTCTCTCATTGGCTCCCCCTCTTCCCGTTCATCCTCAGGACAAATTGCAAGCTGTACGGAACGGGAGGTTACAGGTGCTGATTCTCCAAGGAGGGAGATTGCTAGTAAAGCGGCTGGAATGGCGAACCCGAGCACAAGGAGATGAGAAATGAGGTGCGTTTTAGAAACCTTTCCCGATCACACGGTGTACCACCTTCTGGGTTTCTCATGCATGTTTTCGAGGTAGGAAGATGCCCTTGAACCTGGAGATTTGGGACCCATGGGATGGGTAACAGGCAGTATTACTTTAAAGGCTCTGCGTTTGCTCCCCCAACCTCACCAAACCTCTCAGCCCCGAGAGTGTCCACCCTTATGTCTCATCCAGCTGTGGGTCTAGATATGGTCAATCCAGGTTGCATCACAGCCCCTGAACGAATTTTGTAAGAATTTCTCTCTCTTTCACTGTCTGTGTTTCACGGGTTTTTAAAAGTAATTTATTTTTATAATGGGGTTTAGCTGCTTTTCACGGCTGTGTTTCTGCCGCTTTACAGCCACTTGACTCACTTCCAGAGAGATATCAATACATAGGTTTTAAGATTCTTACTAGTCAGATATATTCTTGTGCGGTGAATAGGGGGTGTGGAGTCCAGTTCACTGAGCAAGGAGTAGGTCTTTCTATTACATATTGGGTTTATGGAACGGTATCTGAGCTCATTTGAAACCCTTGTTTTATGCATCACCCCACCCCACCTTTCCCGTTAAGCAGCCATAGTGTGTTTTGTAAACTTGTGACTCTGTTCTGTTTTGTAATTCAGTTCAAGTGTAGCGGTTTTTACATTCCCTCTATAAGTGATAGCTTATGATAAGTGTCTTTTTCTGTGTGACTTATTTCACTTAGAATCGTCGTAGCTAAAGCCACTCATCATGCTGCTACTAGCCTTATGACATTGATTTCATGGCTGAGTGATATTCCATTGTACATAAGGACCACCACTTCTTTATCCATTTTTCTCTTTCCTGGGATATTTGAGGTGTCATGAAGTGGAGGTTCTTGTCAACAGAGCAGCCCTAAACTTTGGGGTGCCTGTGTCTTGCTGATTTTTAGTTTTCCCAATTTATATGCCCATGAGTGGAAGTGCCCTATGCGCTCTAAGCTGTGTTTTTTCGATGTTTCAGGACACACCGTACACTTCTCCAGAGTGGCTGTTGGCAATTTACATCCCGCCCATCAGCGTAGCAAGGCTCCCATTTCTCCATGGCCTGTCCTGCATTTCTGGTTTTGACACTTTTTTCCGCATGGCCCTTTTGACCGATGGGAAGCGAGACTTCTTTGTAGCGCTGATTTGCCTTTCCAGGTTGCTTGGTTGGCCAAAAAGGGCGTATGCGTTTTTTCCTGAATATATTCAGGAAAAAACGCATACGCCCTTTTTGGCCAAGGGCATCATTGTCGACGTTTTGCCGCTTTTCATGTGCTTTAAAGGCGATTCGAATCGACCTCCTGAAATCTGTTTCCTGCAATTCTGCCTTGCTGTCAGATCCTCTTCGTTGCCTTCCCTCAATATATTTGTGGACGAGAGTTATCATTTATAACTCTGCAGGTTTGTGAATTGCAGTGCCCCTGAGCTCCATTTTTCAACTCGCTTTTTTGGGAGCTGGCCGCAAAAGCGCAGGATTGCCTCAGGCCCTATTCTGCTTCCGGGCGGCAGGCTGAGCCTGTGGTTAATTCTTCTTCCTGATGGGAAAATAGAGTGACCTGTGCCTGTCCCAACACCTAGAGCTAGTCTCTCATTGGCTCCCCCTCTTCCCGTTCATCCTCAGGACAAATTTCAAGCTGTACGGAACGGGAGGTTAAAGGTGCTGATTCTCCAAGGAGGGAGATTGCTAGTAAAGCGGCTGGAATGGCGAACCCGAGCACAAGAAGATGAGAAATGAGGTGCGTTTTAGAAACCTTTCCCGATCACATGGTGTACCACCTTCTGGGTTTCTCATGCATGTTTTCGAGGTAGGAAGATGCCCTTGAACCTGGAGATTTGGGACCCATGGGATGGGTAACAGGCAGTATTACTTTAAAGGCTCTGCGTTTGCTCCCCCAACCTCACCAAACCTCTCAGCCCCGAGAGTGTCCACCCTTATGTCTCATCCAGCTGTGGGTCTAGATATGGTCAATCCAGGTTGCATCACAGCCCCTGAACGAATTTTGTAAGAATTTCTCTCTCTTTCACTGTCTGTGTTTCACGGGTTTTTAAAAGTAATTTATTTTTATAATGGGGTTTAGCTGCTTTTCACGGCTGTGTTTCTGCCGCTTTACACCCACTTGACTCACTTCCAGAGAGATATCAATACATAGGTTTTAAGATTCTTACTAGTCAGATATATTCTTGTGCGGTGAATAGGGGGTGTGGAGTCCAGTTCACTGAGCAAGGAGTAGGTCTTTCTATTACATATTGGGTTTATGGAACGGTATCTGAGCTCATTTGAAACCCTTGTTTTATGCATCACCCCACCCCACCTTTCCCGTTAAGCAGCCATAGTGTGTTTTGTAAACTTGTGACTCTGTTCTGTTTTGTAATTCAGTTCAAGTGTAGCGGTTTTTACATTCCCTCTATAAGTGATAGGTTATGATAAGTGTCTTTTTCTGTGTGACTTATTTCACTTAGAATCGTCGTAGCTAAAGCCACTCATCATGCTGCTACTAGCCTTATGACATTGATTTCATGGCTGAGTGATATTCCATTGTACATAAGGACCACCACTTCTTTATCCATTTTTCTCTTTCCTGGGATATTTGAGGTGTCATGAAGTGGAGGTTCTTGTCAAAAGAGCAGCCCTAAACTTTGGGGTGCCTGTGTCTTGCTGATTTTTAGTTTTCCCAATTTATACGCCCATGAGTGGAAGTGCCCTATGCGCTCTAAGCTGTGTTTTTTCGATGTTTCAGGACACACCGTACACTTCTCCATAGTGGCTGTTGGCAATTTACATCCCGCCCATCAGCGTAGCAAGGCTCCCATTTCTCCATGGCCTGTCCTGCATTTGTGGTTTTGACAGTTTTTTCCGCATGGCCCTTTTGACCGATGGGAAGCGAGACTTCTTTGTAGCGCTGATTTGCCTTTCCAGGTTGCTTGGTTGGCCAAAAAGGGCGTATGCGTTTTTTCCTGAATATATTCAGGAAAAAACGCATACGCCCTTTTTGGCCAAGGGCATCATTGTCGACGTTTTGCCGCTTTTCATGTGCTTTAAAGGCGATTCGAATCGACCTCCTGAAATCTGTTTCCTGCAATTCTGCCTTGCTTTCAGATCCTCTTCGTTGCCTTCCCTCAATATATTTGTGGACGAGAGTTATCATTTATAACTCTGCAGGTTTGTGAATTGCAGTGCCCCTGAGCTCCATTTTTCAACTCGCTTTTTTGGGAGCTGGCCGCAAAAGCGCAGGATTGCCTCAGGCCCTATTCTGCTTCCCGGCGGCAGGCTGAGCCTGTGGTTAATTCTTCTTCCTGATGGGAAAATAGAGTGACCTGTGCCTGTCCCAACACCTAGAGCTAGTCTCTCATTGGCTCCCCCTCTTCCCGTTCATCCTCAGGACAAATTGCAAGCTGTACGGAACGGGAGGTTACAGGTGCTGATTCTCCAAGGAGGGAGATTGCTAGTAAAGCGGCTGGAATGGCGAACCCGAGCACAAGGAGATGAGAAATGAGGTGCGTTTTAGAAACCTTTCCCGATCACACGGTGTACCACCTTCTGGGTTTCTCATGCATGTTTTCGAGGTAGGAAGATGCCCTTGAACCTGGAGATTTGGGACCCATGGGATGGGTAACAGGCAGTATTACTTTAAAGGCTCTGCGTTTGCTCCCCCAACCTCACCAAACCTCTCAGCCCCGAGAGTGTCCACCCTTATGTCTCATCCAGCTGTGGGTCTAGATATGGTCAATCCAGGTTGCATCACAGCCCCTGAACGAATTTTGTAAGAATTTCTCTCTCTTTCACTGTCTGTGTTTCACGGGTTTTTAAAAGTAATTTATTTTTATAATGGGGTTTAGCTGCTTTTCACGGCTGTGTTTCTGCCGCTTTACAGCCACTTGACTCACTTCCAGAGAGATATCAATACATAGGTTTTATGATTCTTACTAGTCAGATATATTCTTGTGCGGTGAATAGGGGGTGTGGAGTCCAGTTCACTGAGCAAGGAGTAGGTCTTTCTATTACATATTGGGTTTATGGAACGGTATCTGAGCTCATTTGAAACCCTTGTTTTATGCATCACCCCACCCCACCTTTCCCGTTAAGCAGCCATAGTGTGTTTTGTAAACGTGTGACTCTGTTCTGTTTTGTAATTCAGTTCAAGTGTAGTGGTTTTTACATTCCCTCTATAAGTGATAGCTTATGATAAGTGTCTTTTTCTGTGTGACTTATTTCACTTAGAATCGTCGTAGCTAAAGCCACTCATCATGCTGCTACTAGCCTTATGACATTGATTTCATGGCTGAGTGATATTCCATTGTACATAAGGACCACCACTTCTTTATCCATTTTTCTCTTTCCTGGGATATTTGAGGTGTCATGAAGTGGAGGTTCTTGTCAACAGAGCAGCCCTAAACTTTGGGGTGCCGGTGTCTTGCTGATTTTTAGTTTTCCCAATTTATACGCCCATGAGTGGAAGTGCCCTATGCGCTGTAAGCTGTGTTTTTTCGATGTTTCAGGACACACCGTACACTTCTCCAGAGTGGCTGTTGGCAATTTACATCCCGCCCATCAGCGTAGCAAGGCTCCCATTTCTCCATGGCCTGTCCTGCATTTCTGGTTTTGACAGTTTTTTCCGCATGGCCCTTTTGACCGATGGGAAGCGAGACTTCTTTGTAGCGCTGATTTGCCTTTCCAGGTTGCTTGGTTGGCCAAAAAGGGCGTATGCGTTTTTTCCTGAATATATTCAGGAAAATACGCATACGCCCTTTTTGGCCAAGGGCATCATTGTCGACGTTTTGCCGCTTTTCATGTGCTTTAAAGGCGATTCGAATCGACCTCCTGAAATCTGTTTCCTGCAATTCTGCCTTGCTTTCAGATCCTCTTCGTTGCCTTCCCTCAATATATTTGTGGACGAGAGTTATCATTTATAACTCTGCAGGTTTGTGAATTGCAGTGCCCCTGAGCTCCATTTTTCAACTCGCTTTTTTGGGAGCTGGCCGCAAAAGCGCAGGATTGCCTCAGGCCCTATTCTGCTTCCCGGCGGCAGGCTGAGCCTGTGGTTAATTCTTCTTCCTGATGGGAAAATAGAGTGACCTGTGCCTGTCCCAACACCTAGAGCTAGTCTCTCATTGGCTCCCCCTCTTCCCGTTCATCCTCAGGACAAATTGCAAGCTGTACGGAACGGGAGGTTACAGGTGCTGATTCTCCAAGGAGGGAGATTGCTAGTAAAGCGGCTGGAATGGCGAACCCGAGCACAAGGAGATGAGAAATGAGGTGCGTTTTAGAAACCTTTCCCGATCACACGGTGTACCACCTTCTGGGTTTCTCATGCATGTTTTCGAGGTAGGAAGATGCCCTTGAACCTGGAGATTTGGGACCCATGGGATGGGTAACAGGCAGTATTACTTTAAAGGCTCTGCGTTTGCTCCCCCAACCTCACCAAACCTCTCAGCCCCGAGAGTGTCCACCCTTATGTCTCATCCAGCTGTGGGTCTAGATATGGTCAATCCAGGTTGCATCACAGCCCCTGAACGAATTTTGTAAGAATTTCTCTCTCTTTCACTGTCTGTGTTTCACGGGTTTTTAAAAGTAATTTATTTTTATAATGGGGTTTAGCTGCTTTTCACGGCTGTGTTTCTGCCGCTTTACAGCCACTTGACTCACTTCCAGAGAGATATCAATACATAGGTTTTAAGATTCTTACTAGTCAGATATATTCTTGTGCGGTGAATAGGGGGTGTGGAGTCCAGTTCACTGAGCAAGGAGTAGGTCTTTCTATTACATATTGGGTTTATGGAACGGTATCTGAGCTCATTTGAAACCCTTGTTTTATGCATCACCCCACCCCACCTTTCCCGTTAAGCAGCCATAGTGTGTTTTGTAAACTTGTGACTCTGTTCTGTTTTGTAATTCAGTTCAAGTGTAGCGGTTTTTACATTCCCTCTATAAGTGATAGCTTATGATAAGTGTCTTTTTCTGTGTGACTTATTTCACTTAGAATCGTCGTAGCTAAAGCCACTCATCATGCTGCTACTAGCCTTATGACATTGATTTCATGGCTGAGTGATATTCCATTGTACATAAGGACCACCACTTCTTTATCCATTTTTCTCTTTCCTGGGATATTTGAGGTGTCATGAAGTGGAGGTTCTTCTCAAAAGAGCAGCCCTAAACTTTGGGGTGCCTGTGTCTTGCTGATTTTTAGTTTTCCCAATTTATACGCCCATGAGTGGAAGTGCCCTATGCGCTCTAAGCTGTGTTTTTTCGATGTTTCAGGACACACCGTACCCTTCTCCAGAGTGGCTGTTGGCAATTTACATCCCGCCCATCAGCGTAGCAAGGCTCCCATTTCTCCATGGCCTGTCCTGCATTTCTGGTTTTGACAGTTTTTTCCGCATGGCCCTTTTGACCGATGGGAAGCGAGACTTCTTTGTAGCGCTGATTTGCCTTTCCAGGTTGCTTGGTTGGCCAAAAAGGGCGTATGCGTTTTTTCCTGAATATATTCAGGAAAAAACGCATACGCCCTTTTTGGCCAAGGGCATCATTGTCGACGTTTTGCCGCTTTTCATGTGCTTTAAAGGCGATTCGAATCGACCTCCTGAAATCTGTTTCCTGCAATTCTGCCTTGCTTTCAAATCCTCTTCGTTGCCTTCCCTCAATATATTTGTGGACGAGAGTTATCATTTATAACTCTGCAGGTTTGTGAATTGCAGTGCCCCTGAGCTCCATTTTTCAACTCGCTTTTTTGGGAGCTGGCCGCAAAAGCGCAGGATTGCCTCAGTCCCTATTCTGCTTCCCGGCGGCAGGCTGAGCCTGTGGTTAATTCTTCTTCCTGATGGGAAAATAGAGTGACCTGTGCCTGTCCCAACACCTAGAGCTAGTCTCTCATTGGCTCCCCCTCTTCCCGTTCATCCTCAGGACAAATTGCAAGCTGTACGGAACGGGAGGTTACAGGTGCTGATTCTCCAAGGAGGGAGATTGCTAGTAAAGCGGCTGGAATGGCGAACCCGAGCACAAGGAGATGAGAAATGAGGTGCGTTTTAGAAACCTTTCCCGATCACACGGTGTACCACCTTCTGGGTTTCTCATGCATGTTTTCGAGGTAGGAAGATGCCCTTGAACCTGGAGATTTGGGACCCATGGGATGGGTAACAGGCAGTATTACTTTAAAGGCTCTGCGTTTGCTCCCCCAACCTCACCAAACCTCTCAGCCCCGAGAGTGTCCACCCTTATGTCTCATCCAGCTGTGGGTCTAGATATGGTCAATCCAGGTTGCATCACAGCCCCTGAACGAATTTTGTAAGAATTTCTCTCTCTTTCACTGTCTGTGTTTCACGGGTTTTTAAAAGTAATTTATTTTTATAATGGGGTTTAGCTGCTTTTCACGGCTGTGTTTCTGCCGCTTTACAGCCACTTGACTCACTTCCAGAGAGATATCAATACATAGGTTTTAAGATTCTTACTAGTCAGATATATTCTTGTGCGGTGAATAGGGGGTGTGGAGTCCAGTTCACTGAGCAAGGAGTAGGTCTTTCTATTACATATTGGGTTTATGGAACGGTATCTGAGCTCATTTGAAACCCTTGTTTTATGCATCACCCCACCCCACCTTTCCCGTTAAGCAGCCATAGTGTGTTTTGTAAACGTGTGACTCTGTTCTGTTTTGTAATTCAGTTCAAGTGTAGCGGTTTTTACATTCCCTCTATAAGTGATAGCTTATGATAAGTGTCTTTTTCTGTGTGACTTATTTCACTTAGAATCGTCGTAGCTAAAGCCACTCATCATGCTGCTACTAGCCTTATGACATTGATTTCATGGCTGAGTGATATTCCATTGTACATAAGGACCACCACTTCTTTATCCATTTTTCTCTTTCCTGGGATATTTGAGGTGTCATGAAGTGGAGGTTCTTCTCAAAAGAGCAGCCCTAAACTTTGGGGTGCCTGTGTCTTGCTGATTTTTAGTTTTCCCAATTTATACGCCCATGAGTGGAAGTGCCCTATGCGCTCTAAGCTGTGTTTTTTCGATGTTTCAGGACACACCGTACCCTTCTCCAGAGTGGCTGTTGGCAATTTACATCCCGCCCATCAGCGTAGCAAGGCTCCCATTTCTCCATGGCCTGTCCTGCATTTCTGGTTTTGACAGTTTTTTCCGCATGGCCCTTTTGACCGATGGGAAGCGAGACTTCTTTGTAGCGCTGATTTGCCTTTCCAGGTTGCTTGGTTGGCCAAAAAGGGCGTATGCGTTTTTTCCTGAATATATTCAGGAAAAAACGCATACGCCCTTTTTGGCCAAGGGCATCATTGTCGACGTTTTGCCGCTTTTCATGTGCTTTAAAGGCGATTGGAATCGACCTCCTGAAATCTGTTTCCTGCAATTCTGCCTTGCTTTCAGATCCTCTTCGTTGCCTTCCCTCAATATATTTGTGGACGAGAGTTATCATTTATAACTCTGCAGGTTTGTGAATTGCAGTGCCCCTGAGCTCCATTTTTCAACTCGCTTTTTTGGGAGCTGGCCGCAAAAGCGCAGGATTGCCTCAGGCCCTATTCTGGTTCCGGGCGGCAGGCTGAGCCTGTGGTTAATTCTTCTTCCTGATGGGAAAATAGAGTGACCTGTGCCTGTCCCAACACCTAGAGCTAGTCTCTCATTGGCTCCCCCTCTTCCCGTTCATCCTCAGGACAAATTGCAAGCTGTACGGAACGGGAGGTTACAGGTGCTGATTCTCCAAGGAGGGAGATTGCTAGTAAAGCGGCTGGAATGGCGAACCCGAGCACAAGGAGATGAGAAATGAGGTGCGTTTTAGAAACCTTTCCCGATCACACGGTGTACCACCTTCTGGGTTTCTCATGCATGTTTTCGAGGTAGGAAGATGCCCTTGAACCTGGAGATTTGGGACCCATGGGATGGGTAACAGGCAGTATTACTTTAAAGGCTCTGCGTTTGCTCCCCCAACCTCACCAAACCTCTCAGCCCCGAGAGTGTCCACCCTTATGTCTCATCCAGCTGTGGGTCTAGATATGGTCAATCCAGGTTGCATCACAGCCCCTGAACGAATTTTGTAAGAATTTCTCTCTCTTTCACTGTCTGTGTTTCACGGGTTTTTAAAAGTAATTTATTTTTATAATGGGGTTTAGCTGCTTTTCACGGCTGTGTTTCTGCCGCTTTACAGCCACTTGACTCACTTCCAGAGAGATATCAATACATAGGTTTTAAGATTCTTACTAGTCAGATATATTCTTGTGCGGTGAATAGGGGGTGTGGAGTCCAGTTCACTGAGCAAGGAGTAGGTCTTTCTATTACATATTGGGTTTATGGAACGGTATCTGAGCTCATTTGAAACCCTTGTTTTATGCATCACCCCACCCCACCTTTCCCGTTAAGCAGCCATAGTGTGTTTTGTAAACTTGTGACTCTGTTCTGTTTTGTAATTCAGTTCAAGTGTAGCGGTTTTTACATTCCCTCTATAAGTGATAGCTTATGATAAGTGTCTTTTTCTGTGTGACTTATTTCACTTAGAATCGTCGTAGCTAAAGCCACTCATCATGCTGCTACTAGCCTTATGACATTGATTTCATGGCTGAGTGATATTCCATTGTACATAAGGACCACCACTTCTTTATCCATTTTTCTCTTTCCTGGGATATTTGAGGTGTCATGAAGTGGAGGTTCTTCTCAAAAGAGCAGCCCTAAACTTTGGGGTGCCTGTGTCTTGCTGATTTTTAGTTTTCCCAATTTATACGCCCATGAGTGGAAGTGCCCTATGCGCTCTAAGCTGTGTTTTTTCGATGTTTCAGGACACACCGTACACTTCTCCAGAGTGGCTGTTGGCAATTTACATCCCGCCCATCAGCGTAGCAAGGCTCCCATTTCTCCATGGCCTGTCCTGCATTTCTGGTTTTGACAGTTTTTTCCGCATGGCCCTTTTGACCGATGGGAAGCGAGACTTCTTTGTAGCGCTGATTTGCCTTTCCAGGTTGCTTGGTTGGCCAAAAAGGGCGTATGCGTTTTTTCCTGAATATATTCAGGAAAAAACGCATACGCCCTTTTTGGCCAAGGGCATCATTGTCGACGTTTTGCCGCTTTTCATGTGCTTTAAAGGCGATTCGAATCGACCTCCTGAAATCTGTTTCCTGCAATTCTGCCTTGCTTTCAGATCCTCTTCGTTGCCTTCCCTCAATATATTTGTGGACGAGAGTTATCATTTATAACTCTGCAGGTTTGTGAATTGCAGTGCCCCTGAGCTCCATTTTTCAACTCGCTTTTTTGGGAGCTGGCCGCAAAAGCGCAGGATTGCCTCAGGCCCTATTCTGCTTCCGGGCGGCAGGCTGAGCCTGTGGTTAATTCTTCTTCCTGATGGGAAAATAGAGTGACCTGTGCCTGTCCCAACACCTAGAGCTAGTCTCTCATTGGCTCCCCCTCTTCCCGTTCATCCTCAGGACAAATTGCAAGCTGTACGGAACGGGAGGTTACAGGTGCTGATTCTCCAAGGAGGGAGATTGCTAGTAAAGCGGCTGGAATGGCGAACCCGAGCACAAGGAGATGAGAAATGAGGTGCGTTTTAGAAACCTTTCCCGATCACACGGTGTACCACCTTCTGGGTTTCTCATGCATGTTTTCGAGGTAGGAAGATGCCCTTGAACCTGGAGATTTGGGACCCATGGGATGGGTAACAGGCAGTATTACTTTAAAGGCTCTGCGTTTGCTCCCCCAACCTCACCAAACCTCTCAGCCCCGAGAGTGTCCACCCTTATGTCTCATCCAGCTGTGGGTCTAGATATGGTCAATCCAGGTTGCATCACAGCCCCTGAACGAATTTTGTAAGAATTTCTCTCTCTTTCACTGTCTGTGTTTCACGGGTTTTTAAAAGTAATTTATTTTTATAATGGGGTTTAGCTGCTTTTCACGGCTGTGTTTCTGCCGCTTTACAGCCACTTGACTCACTTCCAGAGAGATATCAATACATAGGTTTTAAGATTCTTACTAGTCAGATATATTCTTGTGCGGTGAATAGGGGGTGTGGAGTCCAGTTCACTGAGCAAGGAGTAGGTCTTTCTATTACATATTGGGTTTATGGAACGGTATCTGAGCTCATTTGAAACCCTTGTTTTATGCATCACCCCACCCCACCTTTCCCGTTAAGCAGCCATAGTGTGTTTTGTAAACGTGTGACTCTGTTCTGTTTTGTAATTCAGTTCAAGTGTAGCGGTTTTTACATTCCCTCTATAAGTGATAGCTTATGATAAGTGTCTTTTTCTGTGTGACTTATTTCACTTAGAATCGTCGTAGCTAAAGCCACTCATCATGCTGCTACTAGCCTTATGACATTGATTTCATGGCTGAGTGATATTCCATTGTACATAAGGACCACCACTTCTTTATCCATTTTTCTCTTTCCTGGGATATTTGAGGTGTCATGAAGTGGAGGTTCTTGTCAAAAGAGCAGCCCTAAACTTTGGGGTGCCTGTGTCTTGCTGATTTTTAGTTTTCCCAATTTATATGCCCATGAGTGGAAGTGCCCTATGCGCTGTAAGCTGTGTTTTTTCGATGTTTCAGGACACACCGTACACTTCTCCAGAGTGGCTGTTGGCAATTTACATCCCGCCCATCAGCGTAGCAAGGCTCCCATTTCTCCATGGCCTGTCCTGCATTTCTGGTTTTGACACTTTTTTCCGCATGGCCCTTTTGACCGATGGGAAGCGAGACTTCTTTGTAGCGCTGATTTGCCTTTCCAGGTTGCTTGGTTGGCCAAAAAGGGCGTATGCGTTTTTTCCTGAATATATTCAGGAAAAAACGCATACGCCCTTTTTGGCCAAGGGCATCATTGTCGACGTTTTGCCGCTTTTCATGTGCTTTAAAGGCGATTCGAATCGACCTCCTGAAATCTGTTTCCTGCAATTCTGCCTTGCTTTCAGATCCTCTTCGTTGCCTTCCCTCAATATATTTGTGGACGAGAGTTATCATTTATAACTCTGCAGGTTTGTGAATTGCAGTGCCCCTGAGCTCCATTTTTCAACTCGCTTTTTTGGGAGCTGGCCGCAAAAGCGCAGGATTGCCTCAGGCCCTATTCTGGTTCCGGGCGGCAGGCTGAGCCTGTGGTTAATTCTTCTTCCTGATGGGAAAATAGAGTGACCTGTGCCTGTCCCAACACCTAGAGCTAGTCTCTCATTGGCTCCCCCTCTTCCCGTTCATCCTCAGGACAAATTGCAAGCTGTACGGAACGGGAGGTTACAGGTGCTGATTCTCCAAGGAGGGAGATTGCTAGTAAAGCGGCTGGAATGGCGAACCCGAGCACAAGGAGATGAGAAATGAGGTGCGTTTTAGAAACCTTTCCCGATCACACGGTGTACCACCTTCTGGGTTTCTCATGCATGTTTTCGAGGTAGGAAGATGCCCTTGAACCTGGAGATTTGGGACCCATGGGATGGGTAACAGGCAGTATTACTTTAAAGGCTCTGCGTTTGCTCCCCCAACCTCACCAAACCTCTCAGCCCCGAGAGTGTCCACCCTTATGTCTCATCCAGCTGTGGGTCTAGATATGGTCAATCCAGGTTGCATCACAGCCCCTGAACGAATTTTGTAAGAATTTCTCTCTCTTTCACTGTCTGTGTTTCACGGGTTTTTAAAAGTAATTTATTTTTATAATGGGGTTTAGCTGCTTTTCACGGCTGTGTTTCTGCCGCTTTACAGCCACTTGACTCACTTCCAGAGAGATATCAATACATAGGTTTTAAGATTCTTACTAGTCAGATATATTCTTGTGCGGTGAATAGGGGGTGTGGAGTCCAGTTCACTGAGCAAGGAGTAGGTCTTTCTATTACATATTGGGTTTATGGAACGGTATCTGAGCTCATTTGAAACCCTTGTTTTATGCATCACCCCACCCCACCTTTCCCGTTAAGCAGCCATAGTGTGTTTTGTAAACTTGTGACTCTGTTCTGTTTTGTAATTCAGTTCAAGTGTAGCGGTTTTTACATTCCCTCTATAAGTGATAGCTTATGATAAGTGTCTTTTTCTGTGTGACTTATTTCACTTAGAATCGTCGTAGCTAAAGCCACTCATCATGCTGCTACTAGCCTTATGACATTGATTTCATGGCTGAGTGATATTCCATTGTACATAAGGACCACCACTTCTTTATCCATTTTTCTCTTTCCTGGGATATTTGAGGTGTCATGAAGTGGAGGTTCTTGTCAAAAGAGCAGCCCTAAACTTTGGGGTGCCTGTGTCTTGCTGATTTTTAGTTTTCCCAATTTATACGCCCATGAGTGGAAGTGCCCTATGCGCTCTAAGCTGTGTTTTTTCGATGTTTCAGGACACACCGTACCCTTCTCCAGAGTGGCTATTGGCAATTTACATCCCGCCCATCAGCGTAGCAAGGCTCCCATTTCTCCATGGCCTGTCCTGCATTTCTGGTTTTGACACTTTTTTCCGCATGGCCCTTTTGACCGATGGGAAGCGAGACTTCTTTGTAGCGCTGATTTGCCTTTCCAGGTTGCTTGGTTGGCCAAAAAGGGCGTATGCGTTTTTTCCTGAATATATTCAGGAAAAAACGCATACGCCCTTTTTGGCCAAGGGCATCATTGTCGACGTTTTGCCGCTTTTCATGTGCTTTAAAGGCGATTCGAATCGACCTCCTGAAATCTGTTTCCTGCAATTCTGCCTTGCTTTCAGATCCTCTTCGTTGCCTTCCCTCAATATATTTGTGGACGAGAGTTATCATTTATAACTCTGCAGGTTTGTGAATTGCAGTGCCCCTGAGCTCCATTTTTCAACTCGCTTTTTTGGGAGCTGGCCGCAAAAGCGCAGGATTGCCTCAGGCCCTATTCTGCTTCCGGGCGGCAGGCTGAGCCTGTGGTTAATTCTTCTTCCTGATGGGAAAATAGAGTGACCTGTGCCTGTCCCAACACCTAGAGCTAGTCTCTCATTGGCTCCCCCTCTTCCCGTTCATCCTCAGGACAAATTGCAAGCTGTACGGAACGGGAGGTTACAGGTGCTGATTCTCCAAGGAGGGAGATTGCTAGTAAAGCGGCTGGAATGGCGAACCCGAGCACAAGGAGATGAGAAATGAGGTGCGTTTTAGAAACCTTTCCCGATCACATGGTGTACCACCTTCTGGGTTTCTCATGCATGTTTTCGAGGTAGGAAGATGCCCTTGAACCTGGAGATTTGGGACCCATGGGATGGGTAACAGGCAGTATTACTTTAAAGGCTCTGCGTTTGCTCCCCCAACCTCACCAAACCTCTCAGCCCCGAGAGTGTCCACCCTTATGTCTCATCCAGCTGTGGGTCTAGATATGGTCAATCCAGGTTGCATCACAGCCCCTGAACGAATTTTGTAAGAATTTCTCTCTCTTTCACTGTCTGTGTTTCACGGGTTTTTAAAAGTAATTTATTTTTATAATGGGGTTTAGCTGCTTTTCACGGCTGTGTTTCTGCCGCTTTACACCCACTTGACTCACTTCCAGAGAGATATCAATACATAGGTTTTAAGATTCTTACTAGTCAGATATATTCTTGTGCGGTGAATAGGGGGTGTGGAGTCCAGTTCACTGAGCAAGGAGTAGGTCTTTCTATTACATATTGGGTTTATGGAACGGTATCTGAGCTCATTTGAAACCCTTGTTTTATGCATCACCCCACCCCACCTTTCCCGTTAAGCAGCCATAGTGTGTTTTGTAAACTTGTGACTCTGTTCTGTTTTGTAATTCAGTTCAAGTGTAGCGGTTTTTACATTCCCTCTATAAGTGATAGCTTATGATAAGTGTCTTTTTCTGTGTGACTTATTTCACTTAGAATCGTCGTAGCTAAAGCCACTCATCATGCTGCTACTAGCCTTATGACATTGATTTCATGGCTGAGTGATATTCCATTGTACATAAGGACCACCACTTCTTTATCCATTTTTCTCTTTCCTGGGATATTTGAGGTGTCATGAAGTGGAGGTTCTTGTCAACAGAGCAGCCCTAAACTTTGGGGTGCCTGTGTCTTGCTGATTTTTAGTTTTCCCAATTTATATGCCCATGAGTGGAAGTGCCCTATGCGCTCTAAGCTGTGTTTTTTCGATGTTTCAGGACACACCGTACACTTCTCCAGAGTGGCTGTTGGCAATTTACATCCCGCCCATCAGCGTAGCAAGGCTCCCATTTCTCCATGGCCTGTCCTGCATTTCTGGTTTTGACACTTTTTTCCGCATGGCCCTTTTGACCGATGGGAAGCGAGACTTCTTTGTAGCGCTGATTTGCCTTTCCAGGTTGCTTGGTTGGCCAAAAAGGGCGTATGCGTTTTTTCCTGAATATATTCAGGAAAAAACGCATACGCCCTTTTTGGCCAAGGGCATCATTGTCGACGTTTTGCCGCTTTTCATGTGCTTTAAAGGCGATTCGAATCGACCTCCTGAAATCTGTTTCCTGCAATTCTGCCTTGCTTTCAGATCCTCTTCGTTGCCTTCCCTCAATATATTTGTGGACGAGAGTTATCATTTATAACTCTGCAGGTTTGTGAATTGCAGTGCCCCTGAGCTCCATTTTTCAACTCGCTTTTTTGGGAGCTGGCCGCAAAAGCGCAGGATTGCCTCAGGCCCTATTCTGCTTCCGGGCGGCAGGCTGAGCCTGTGGTTAATTCTTCTTCCTGATGGGAAAATAGAGTGACCTGTGCCTGTCCCAACACCTAGAGCTAGTCTCTCATTGGCTCCCCCTCTTCCCGTTCATCCTCAGGACAAATTGCAAGCTGTACGGAACGGGAGGTTACAGGTGCTGATTCTCCAAGGAGGGAGATTGCTAGTAAAGCGGCTGGAATGGCGAACCCGAGCACAAGGAGATGAGAAATGAGGTGCGTTTTAGAAACCTTTCCCGATCACATGGTGTACCACCTTCTGGGTTTCTCATGCATGTTTTCGAGGTAGGAAGATGCCCTTGAACCTGGAGATTTGGGACCCATGGGATGGGTAACAGGCAGTATTACTTTAAAGGCTCTGCGTTTGCTCCCCCAACCTCACCAAACCTCTCAGCCCCGAGAGTGTCCACCCTTATGTCTCATCCAGCTGTGGGTCTAGATATGGTCAATCCAGGTTGCATCACAGCCCCTGAACGAATTTTGTAAGAATTTCTCTCTCTTTCACTGTCTGTGTTTCACGGGTTTTTAAAAGTAATTTATTTTATAATGGGGTTTAGCTGCTTTTCACGGCTGTGTTTCTGCCGCTTTACAGCCACTTGACTCACTTCCAGAGAGATATCAATACATAGGTTTTAAGATTCTTACTAGTCAGATATATTCTTGTGCGGTGAATAGGGGGTGTGGAGTCCAGTTCACTGAGCAAGGAGTAGGTCTTTCTATTACATATTGGGTTTATGGAACGGTATCTGAGCTCATTTGAAACCCTTGTTTTATGCATCACCCCACCCCACCTTTCCCGTTAAGCAGCCATAGTGTGTTTTGTAAACTTGTGACTCTGTTCTGTTTTGTAATTCAGTTCAAGTGTAGCGGTTTTTACATTCCCTCTATAAGTGATAGCTTATGATAAGTGTCTTTTTCTGTGTGACTTATTTCACTTAGAATCGTCGTAGCTAAAGCCACTCATCATGCTGCTACTAGCCTTATGACATTGATTTCATGGCTGAGTGATATTCCATTGTACATAAGGACCACCACTTCTTTATCCATTTTTCTCTTTCCTGGGATATTTGAGGTGTCATGAAGTGGAGGTTCTTGTCAAAAGAGCAGCCCTAAACTTTGGGGTGCCTGTGTCTTGCTGATTTTTAGTTTTCCCAATTTATACGCCCATGAGTGGAAGTGCCCTATGCGCTCTAAGCTGTGTTTTTTCGATGTTTCAGGACACACCGTACCCTTCTCCAGAGTGGCTGTTGGCAATTTACATCCCGCCCATCAGCGTAGCAAGGCTCCCATTTCTCCATGGCCTGTCCTGCATTTCTGGTTTTGACACTTTTTTCCGCATGGCCCTTTTGACCGATGGGAAGCGAGACTTCTTTGTAGCGCTGATTTGCCTTTCCAGGTTGCTTGGTTGGCCAAAAAGGGCGTATGCGTTTTTTCCTGAATATATTCAGGAAAAAACGCATACGCCCTTTTTGGCCAAGGGCATCATTGTCGACGTTTTGCCGCTTTTCATGTGCTTTAAAGGCGATTGGAATCGACCTCCTGAAATCTGTTTCCTGCAATTCTGCCTTGCTTTCAGATCCTCTTCGTTGCCTTCCCTCAATATATTTGTGGACGAGAGTTATCATTTATAACTCTGCAGGTTTGTGAATTGCAGTGCCCCTGAGCTCCATTTTTCAACTCGCTTTTTTGGGAGCTGGCCGCAAAAGCGCAGGATTGCCTCAGGCCCTATTCTGCTTCCGGGCGGCAGGCTGAGCCTGTGGTTAATTCTTCTTCCTGATGGGAAAATAGAGTGACCTGTGCCTGTCCCAACACCTAGAGCTAGTCTCTCATTGGCTCCCCCTCTTCCCGTTCATCCTCAGGACAAATTGCAAGCTGTACGGAACGGGAGGTTACAGGTGCTGATTCTCCAAGGAGGGAGATTGCTAGTAAAGCGGCTGGAATGGCGAACCCGAGCACAAGGAGATGAGAAATGAGGTGCGTTTTAGAAACCTTTCCCGATCACACGGTGTACCACCTTCTGGGTTTCTCATGCATGTTTTCGAGGTAGGAAGATGCCCTTGAACCTGGAGATTTGGGACCCATGGGATGGGTAACAGGCAGTATTACTTTAAAGGCTCTGCGTTTGCTCCCCCAACCTCACCAAACCTCTCAGCCCCGAGAGTGTCCACCCTTATGTCTCATCCAGCTGTGGGTCTAGATATGGTCAATCCAGGTTGCATCACAGCCCCTGAACGAATTTTGTAAGAATTTCTCTCTCTTTCACTGTCTGTGTTTCACGGGTTTTTAAAAGTAATTTATTTTTATAATGGGGTTTAGCTGCTTTTCACGGCTGTGTTTCTGCCGCTTTACAGCCACTTGACTCACTTCCAGAGAGATATCAATACATAGGTTTTAAGATTCTTACTAGTCAGATATATTCTTGTGCGGTGAATAGGGGGTGTGGAGTCCAGTTCACTGAGCAAGGAGTAGGTCTTTCTATTACATATTGGGTTTATGGAACGGTATCTGAGCTCATTTGAAACCCTTGTTTTATGCATCACCCCACGCCACCTTTCCCGTTAAGCAGCCATAGTGTGTTTTGTAAACTTGTGACTCTGTTCTGTTTTGTAATTCAGTTCAAGTGTAGCGGTTTTTACATTCCCTCTATAAGTGATAGCTTATGATAAGTGTCTTTTTCTGTGTGACTTATTTCACTTAGAATCGTCGTAGCTAAAGCCACTCATCATGCTGCTACTAGCCTTATGACATTGATTTCATGGCTGAGTGATATTCCATTGTACATAAGGACCACCACTTCTTTATCCATTTTTCTCTTTCCTGGGATATTTGAGGTGTCATGAAGTGGAGGTTCTTGTCAACAGAGCAGCCCTAAACTTTGGGGTGCCTGTGTCTTGCTGATTTTTAGTTTTCCCAATTTATACGCCCATGAGTGGAAGTGCCCTATGCGCTCTAAGCTGTGTTTTTTCGATGTTTCAGGACACACCGTACCCTTCTCCAGAGTGGCTGTTGGCAATTTACATCCCGCCCATCAGCGTAGCAAGGCTCCCATTTCTCCATGGCCTGTCCTGCATTTCTGGTTTTGACACTTTTTTCCGCATGGCCCTTTTGACCGATGGGAAGCGAGACTTCTTTGTAGCGCTGATTTGCCTTTCCAGGTTGCTTGGTTGGCCAAAAAGGGCGTATGCGTTTTTTCCTGAATATATTCAGGAAAAAACGCATACGCCCTTTTTGGCCAAGGGCATCATTGTCGACGTTTTGCCGCTTTTCATGTGCTTTAAAGGCGATTCGAATCGACCTCCTGAAATCTGTTTCCTGCAATTCTGCCTTGCTTTCAGATCCTCTTCGTTGCCTTCCCTCAATATATTTGTGGACGAGAGTTATCATTTATAACTCTGCAGGTTTGTGAATTGCAGTGCCCCTGAGCTCCATTTTTCAACTCGCTTTTTTGGGAGCTGGCCGCAAAAGCGCAGGATTGCCTCAGGCCCTATTCTGGTTCCGGGCGGCAGGCTGAGCCTGTGGTTAATTCTTCTTCCTGATGGGAAAATAGAGTGACCTGTGCCTGTCCCAACACCTAGAGCTAGTCTCTCATTGGCTCCCCCTCTTCCCGTTCATCCTCAGGACAAATTGCAAGCTGTACGGAACGGGAGGTTACAGGTGCTGATTCTCCAAGGAGGGAGATTGCTAGTAAAGCGGCTGGAATGGCGAACCCGAGCACAAGGAGATGAGAAATGAGGTGCGTTTTAGAAACCTTTCCCGATCACATGGTGTACCACCTTCTGGGTTTCTCATGCATGTTTTCGAGGTAGGAAGATGCCCTTGAACCTGGAGATTTGGGACCCATGGGATGGGTAACAGGCAGTATTACTTTAAAGGCTCTGCGTTTGCTCCCCCAACCTCACCAAACCTCTCAGCCCCGAGAGTGTCCACCCTTATGTCTCATCCAGCTGTGGGTCTAGATATGGTCAATCCAGGTTGCATCACAGCCCCTGAACGAATTTTGTAAGAATTTCTCTCTCTTTCACTGTCTGTGTTTCACGGGTTTTTAAAAGTAATTTATTTTATAATGGGGTTTAGCTGCTTTTCACGGCTGTGTTTCTGCCGCTTTACAGCCACTTGACTCACTTCCAGAGAGATATCAATACATAGGTTTTAAGATTCTTACTAGTCAGATATATTCTTGTGCGGTGAATAGGTGGTGTGGAGTCCAGTTCACTGAGCAAGGAGTAGGTCTTTCTATTACATATTGGGTTTATGGAACGGTATCTGAGCTCATTTGAAACCCTTGTTTTATGCATCACCCCACCCCACCTTTCCCGTTAAGCAGCCATAGTGTGTTTTGTAAACTTGTGACTCTGTTCTGTTTTGTAATTCAGTTCAAGTGTAGCGGTTTTTACATTCCCTCTATAAGTGATAGCTTATGATAAGTGTCTTTTTCTGTGTGACTTATTTCACTTAGAATCGTCGTAGCTAAAGCCACTCATCATGCTGCTACTAGCCTTATGACATTGATTTCATGGCTGAGTGATATTCCATTGTACATAAGGACCACCACTTCTTTATCCATTTTTCTCTTTCCTGGGATATTAGAGGTGTCATGAAGTGGAGGTTCTTGTCAAAAGAGCAGCCCTAAACTTTGGGGTGCCTGTGTCTTGCTGATTTTTAGTTTTCCCAATTTATACGCCCATGAGTGGAAGTGCCCTATGCGCTCTAAGCTGTGTTTTTTCGATGTTTCAGGACACACCGTACACTTCTCCAGAGTGGCTGTTGGCAATTTACATCCCGCCCATCAGCGTAGCAAGGCTCCCATTTCTCCATGGCCTGTCCTGCATTTCTGGTTTTGACAGTTTTTTCCGCATGGCCCTTTTGACCGATGGGAAGCGAGACTTCTTTGTAGCGCTGATTTGCCTTTCCAGGTTGCTTGGTTGGCCAAAAAGGGCGTATGCGTTTTTTCCTGAATATATTCAGGAAAAAACGCATACGCCCTTTTTGGCCAAGGGCATCATTGTCGACGTTTTGCCGCTTTTCATGTGCTTTAAAGGCGATTCGAATCGACCTCCTGAAATCTGTTTCCTGCAATTCTGCCTTGCTTTCAGATCCTCTTCGTTGCCTTCCCTCAATATATTTGTGGACGAGAGTTATCATTTATAACTCTGCAGGTTTGTGAATTGCAGTGCCCCTGAGCTCCATTTTTCAACTCGCTTTTTTGGGAGCTGGCCGCAAAAGCGCAGGATTGCCTCAGGCCCTATTCTGCTTCCGGGCGGCAGGCTGAGCCTGTGGTTAATTCTTCTTCCTGATGGGAAAATAGAGTGACCTGTGCCTGTCCCAACACCTAGAGCTAGTCTCTCATTGGCTCCCCCTCTTCCCGTTCATCCTCAGGACAAATTGCAAGCTGTACGGAACGGGAGGTTACAGGTGCTGATTCTCCAAGGAGGGAGATTGCTAGTAAAGCGGCTGGAATGGCGAACCCGAGCACAAGGAGATGAGAAATGAGGTGCGTTTTAGAAACCTTTCCCGATCACACGGTGTACCACCTTCTGGGTTTCTCATGCATGTTTTCGAGGTAGGAAGATGCCCTTGAACCTGGAGATTTGGGACCCATGGGATGGGTAACAGGCAGTATTACTTTAAAGGCTCTGCGTTTGCTCCCCCAACCTCACCAAACCTCTCAGCCCCGAGAGTGTCCACCCTTATGTCTCATCCAGCTGTGGGTCTAGATATGGTCAATCCAGGTTGCATCACAGCCCCTGAACGAATTTTGTAAGAATTTCTCTCTCTTTCACTGTCTGTGTTTCACGGGTTTTTAAAAGTAATTTATTTTTATAATGGGGTTTAGCTGCTTTTCACGGCTCTGTTTCTGCCGCTTTACACCCACTTGACTCACTTCCAGAGAGATATCAATACATAGGTTTTAAGATTCTTACTAGTCAGATATATTCTTGTGCGGTGAATAGGGGGTGTGGAGTCCAGTTCACTGAGCAAGGAGTAGGTCTTTCTATTACATATTGGGTTTATGGAACGGTATCTGAGCTCATTTGAAACCCTTGTTTTATGCATCACCCCACCCCACCTTTCCCGTTAAGCAGCCATAGTGTGTTTTGTAAACTTGTGACTCTGTTCTGTTTTGTAATTCAGTTCAAGTGTAGCGGTTTTTACATTCCCTCTATAAGTGATAGCTTATGATAAGTGTCTTTTTCTGTGTGACTTATTTCACTTAGAATCGTCGTAGCTAAAGCCACTCATCATGCTGCTACTAGCCTTATGACATTGATTTCATGGCTGAGTGATATTCCATTGTACATAAGGACCACCACTTCTTTATCCATTTTTCTCTTTCCTGGGATATTTGAGGTGTCATGAAGTGGAGGTTCTTGTCAACAGAGCAGCCCTAAACTTTGTGGTGCCTGTGTCTTGCTGATTTTTAGTTTTCCCAATTTATATGCCCATGAGTGGAAGTGCCCTATGCGCTCTAAGCTGTGTTTTTTCGATGTTTCAGGACACACCGTACACTTCTCCAGAGTGGCTGTTGGCAATTTACATCCCGCCCATCAGCGTAGCAAGGCTCCCATTTCTCCATGGCCTGTCCTGCATTTCTGGTTTTGACAGTTTTTTCCGCATGGCCCTTTTGACCGATGGGAAGCGAGACTTCTTTGTAGCGCTGATTTGCCTTTCCAGGTTGCTTGGTTGGCCAAAAAGGGCGTATGCGTTTTTTCCTGAATATATTCAGGAAAAAACGCATACGCCCTTTTTGGCCAAGGGCATCATTGTCGACGTTTTGCCGCTTTTCATGTGCTTTAAAGGCGATTCGAATCGACCTCCTGAAATCTGTTTCCTGCAATTCTGCCTTGCTTTCAGATCCTCTTCGTTGCCTTCCCTCAATATATTTGTGGACGAGAGTTATCATTTATAACTCTGCAGGTTTGTGAATTGCAGTGCCCCTGAGCTCCATTTTTCAACTCGCTTTTTTGGGAGCTGGCCGCAAAAGCGCAGGATTGCCTCAGGCCCTATTCTGCTTCCCGGCGGCAGGCTGAGCCTGTGGTTAATTCTTCTTCCTGATGGGAAAATAGAGTGACCTGTGCCTGTCCCAACACCTAGAGCTAGTCTCTCATTGGCTCCCCCTCTTCCCGTTCATCCTCAGGACAAATTGCAAGCTGTACGGAACGGGAGGTTACAGGTGCTGATTCTCCAAGGAGGGAGATTGCTAGTAAAGCGGCTGGAATGGCGAACCCGAGCACAAGGAGATGAGAAATGAGGTGCGTTTTAGAAACCTTTCCCGATCACACGGTGTACCACCTTCTGGGTTTCTCATGCATGTTTTCGAGGTAGGAAGATGCCCTTGAACCTGGAGATTTGGGACCCATGGGATGGGTAACAGGCAGTATTACTTTAAAGGCTCTGCGTTTGCTCCCCCAACCTCACCAAACCTCTCAGCCCCGAGAGTGTCCACCCTTATGTCTCATCCAGCTGTGGGTCTAGATATGGTCAATCCAGGTTGCATCACAGCCCCTGAACGAATTTTGTAAGAATTTCTCTCTCTTTCACTGTCTGTGTTTCACGGGTTTTTAAAAGTAATTTATTTTTATAATGGGGTTTAGCTGCTTTTCACGGCTGTGTTTCTGCCGCTTTACACCCACTTGACTCACTTCCAGAGAGATATCAATACATAGGTTTTATGATTCTTACTAGTCAGATATATTCTTGTGCGGTGAATAGGGGGTGTGGAGTCCAGTTCACTGAGCAAGGAGTAGGTCTTTCTATTACATATTGGGTTTATGGAACGGTATCTGAGCTCATTTGAAACCCTTGTTTTATGCATCACCCCACCCCACCTTTCCCGTTAAGCAGCCATAGTGTGTTTTGTAAACGTGTGACTCTGTTCTGTTTTGTAATTCAGTTCAAGTGTAGCGGTTTTTACATTCCCTCTATAAGTGATAGCTTATGATAAGTGTCTTTTTCTGTGTGACTTATTTCACTTAGAATCGTCGTAGCTAAAGCCACTCATCATGCTGCTACTAGCCTTATGACATTGATTTCATGGCTGAGTGATATTCCATTGTACATAAGGACCACCACTTCTTTATCCATTTTTCTCTTTCCTGGGATATTTGAGGTGTCATGAAGTGGAGGTTCTTGTCAACAGAGCAGCCCTAAACTTTGGGGTGCCTGTGTCTTGCTGATTTTTAGTTTTCCCAATTTATACGCCCATGAGTGGAAGTGCCCTATGCGCTCTAAGCTGTGTTTTTTCGATGTTTCAGGACACACCGTACACTTCTCCAGAGTGGCTGTTGGCAATTTACATCCCGCCCATCAGCGTAGCAAGGCTCCCATTTCTCCATGGCCTGTCCTGCATTTCTGGTTTTGACAGTTTTTTCCGCATGGCCCTTTTGACCGATGGGAAGCGAGACTTCTTTGTAGCGCTGATTTGCCTTTCCAGGTTGCTTGGTTGGCCAAAAAGGGCGTATGCGTTTTTTCCTGAATATATTCAGGAAAAAACGCATACGCCCTTTTTGGCCAAGGGCATCATTGTCGACGTTTTGCCGCTTTTCATGTGCTTTAAAGGCGATTCGAATCGACCTCCTGAAATCTGTTTCCTGCAATTCTGCCTTGCTTTCAAATCCTCTTCGTTGCCTTCCCTCAATATATTTGTGGACGAGAGTTATCATTTATAACTCTGCAGGTCTGTGAATTGCAGTGCCCCTGAGCTCCATTTTTCAACTCGCTTTTTTGGGAGCTGGCCGCAAAAGCGCAGGATTGCCTCAGGCCCTATTCTGGTTCCTGGCGGCAGGCTGAGCCTGTGGTTAATTCTTCTTCCTGATGGGAAAATAGAGTGACCTGTGCCTGTCCCAACACCTAGAGCTAGTCTCTCATTGGCTCCCCCTCTTCCCGTTCATCCTCAGGACAAATTGCAAGCTATATGGAACGGGAGGTTACAGGTGCTGATTCTCCAAGGAGGGAGATTGCTAGTAAAGCGGCTGGAATGGCGAACCCGAGCACAAGGAGATGAGAAATGAGGTGCGTTTTAGAAACCTTTCCCGATCACACGGTGTACCACCTTCTGGGTTTCTCATGCATATTTTCGAGGTAGGAAGATGCCCTTGAACCTGGAGATTTGGGACCCATGGGATGGGTAACAGGCAGTATTACTTTAAAGGCTCTGCGTTTGCTCCCCCAACCTCACCAAACCTCTCAGCCCCGAGAGTGTCCACCCTTATGTCTCATCCAGCTGTGGGTCTAGATATGGTCAATCCAGGTTGCATCACAGCCCCTGAACGAATTTTGTAAGAATTTCTCTCTCTTTCACTGTCTGTGTTTCACGGGTTTTTAAAAGTAATTTATTTTTATAATGGGGTTTAGCTGCTTTTCACGGCTGTGTTTCTGCCGCTTTACACCCACTTGACTCACTTCCAGAGAGATATCAATACATAGGTTTTAAGATTCTTACTAGTCAGATATATTCTTGTGCGGTGAATAGGGGGTGTGGAGTCCAGTTCACTGAGCAAGGAGTAGGTCTTTCTATTACATATTGGGTTTATGGAACGGTATCTGAGCTCATTTGAAACCCTTGTTTTATGCATCACCCCACGCCACCTTTCCCGTTAAGCAGCCATAGTGTGTTTTGTAAACTTGTGACTCTGTTCTGTTTTGTAATTCAGTTCAAGTGTAGCGGTTTTTACATTCCCTCTATAAGTGATAGCTTATGATAAGTGTCTTTTTCTGTGTGACTTATTTCACTTAGAATCGTCGTAGCTAAAGCCACTCATCATGCTGCTACTAGCCTTATGACATTGATTTCATGGCTGAGTGATATTCCATTGTACATAAGGACCACCACTTCTTTATCCATTTTTCTCTTTCCTGGGATATTTGAGGTGTCATGAAGTGGAGGTTCTTGTCAACAGAGCAGCCCTAAACTTTGTGGTGCCTGTGTCTTGCTGATTTTTAGTTTTCCCAATTTATATGCCCATGAGTGGAAGTGCCCTATGCGCTCTAAGCTGTGTTTTTTCGATGTTTCAGGACACACCGTACACTTCTCCAGAGTGGCTGTTGGCAATTTACATCCCGCCCATCAGCGTAGCAAGGCTCCCATTTCTCCATGGCCTGTCCTGCATTTCTGGTTTTGACAGTTTTTTCCGCATGGCCCTTTTGACCGATGGGAAGCGAGACTTCTTTGTAGCGCTGATTTGCCTTTCCAGGTTGCTTGGTTGGCCAAAAAGGGCGTATGCGTTTTTTCCTGAATATATTCAGGAAAAAACGCATACGCCCTTTTTGGCCAAGGGCATCATTGTCGACGTTTTGCCGCTTTTCATGTGCTTTAAAGGCGATTCGAATCGACCTCCTGAAATCTGTTTCCTGCAATTCTGCCTTGCTTTCAGATCCTCTTCGTTGCCTTCCCTCAATATATTTGTGGACGAGAGTTATCATTTATAACTCTGCAGGTTTGTGAATTGCAGTGCCCCTGAGCTCCATTTTTCAACTCGCTTTTTTGGGAGCTGGCCGCAAAAGCGCAGGATTGCCTCAGGCCCTATTCTGGTTCCGGGCGGCAGGCTGAGCCTGTGGTTAATTCTTCTTCCTGATGGGAAAATAGAGTGACCTGTGCCTGTCCCAACACCTAGAGCTAGTCTCTCATTGGCTCCCCCTCTTCCCGTTCATCCTCAGGACAAATTGCAAGCTGTACGGAACGGGAGGTTACAGGTGCTGATTCTCCAAGGAGGGAGATTGCTAGTAAAGCGGCTGGAATGGCGAACCCGAGCACAAGGAGATGAGAAATGAGGTGCGTTTTAGAAACCTTTCCCGATCACACGGTGTACCACCTTCTGGGTTTCTCATGCATATTTTCGAGGTAGGAAGATGCCCTTGAACCTGGAGATTTGGGACCCATGGGATGGGTAACAGGCAGTATTACTTTAAAGGCTCTGCGTTTGCTCCCCCAACCTCACCAAACCTCTCAGCCCCGAGAGTGTCCACCCTTATGTCTCATCCAGCTGTGGGTCTAGATATGGTCAATCCAGGTTGCATCACAGCCCCTGAACGAATTTTGTAAGAATTTCTCTCTCTTTCACTGTCTGTGTTTTACGGGTTTTTAAAAGTAATTTATTTTTATAATGGGGTTTAGCTGCTTTTCACGGCTGTGTTTCTGCCGCTTTACAGCCACTTGACTCACTTCCAGAGAGATATCAATACATAGGTTTTAAGATTCTTACTAGTCAGATATATTCTTGTGCGGTGAATAGGGGGTGTGGAGTCCAGTTCACTGAGCAAGGAGTAGGTCTTTCTATTACATATTGGGTTTATGGAACGGTATCTGAGCTCATTTGAAACCCTTGTTTTATGCATCACCCCACCCCACCTTTCCCGTTAAGCAGCCATAGTGTGTTTTGTAAACGTGTGACTCTGTTCTGTTTTGTAATTCAGTTCAAGTGTAGCGGTTTTTACATTCCCTCTATAAGTGATAGCTTATGATAAGTGTCTTTTTCTGTGTGACTTATTTCACTTAGAATCGTCGTAGCTAAAGCCACTCATCATGCTGCTACTAGCCTTATGACATTGATTTCATGGCTGAGTGATATTCCATTGTACATAAGGACCACCACTTCTTTATCCATTTTTCTCTTTCCTGGGATATTTGAGGTGTCATGAAGTGGAGGTTCTTGTCAACAGAGCAGCCCTAAACTTTGTGGTGCCTGTGTCTTGCTGATTTTTAGTTTTCCCAATTTATATGCCCATGAGTGGAAGTGCCCTATGCGCTCTAAGCTGTGTTTTTTCGATGTTTCAGGACACACCGTACACTTCTCCAGAGTGGCTGTTGGCAATTTACATCCCGCCCATCAGCGTAGCAAGGCTCCCATTTCTCCATGGCCTGTCCTGCATTTCTGGTTTTGACAGTTTTTTCCGCATGGCCCTTTTGACCGATGGGAAGCGAGACTTCTTTGTAGCGCTGATTTGCCTTTCCAGGTTGCTTGGTTGGCCAAAAAGGGCGTATGCGTTTTTTCCTGAATATATTCAGGAAAAAACGCATACGCCCTTTTTGGCCAAGGGCATCATTGTCGACGTTTTGCCGCTTTTCATGTGCTTTAAAGGCGATTGGAATCGACCTCCTGAAATCTGTTTCCTGCAATTCTGCCTTGCTTTCAGATCCTCTTCGTTGCCTTCCCTCAATATATTTGTGGACGAGAGTTATCATTTATAACTCTGCAGGTTTGTGAATTGCAGTGCCCCTGAGCTCCATTTTTCAACTCGCTTTTTTGGGAGCTGGCCGCAAAAGCGCAGGATTGCCTCAGGCCCTATTCTGCTTCCGGGCGGCAGGCTGAGCCTGTGGTTAATTCTTCTTCCTGATGGGAAAATAGAGTGACCTGTGCCTGTCCCAACACCTAGAGCTAGTCTCTCATTGGCTCCCCCTCTTCCCGTTCATCCTCAGGACAAATTGCAAGCTGTACGGAACGGGAGGTTAAAGGTGCTGATTCTCCAAGGAGGGAGATTGCTAGTAAAGCGGCTGGAATGGCGAACCCGAGCACAAGGAGATGAGAAATGAGGTGCGTTTTAGAAACCTTTCCCGATCACATGGTGTACCACCTTCTGGGTTTCTCATGCATGTTTTCGAGGTAGGAAGATGCCCTTGAACCTGGAGATTTGGGACCCATGGGATGGGTAACAGGCAGTATTACTTTAAAGGCTCTGCGTTTGCTCCCCCAACCTCACCAAACCTCTCAGCCCCGAGAGTGTCCACCCTTATGTCTCATCCAGCTGTGGGTCTAGATATGGTCAATCCAGGTTGCATCACAGCCCCTGAACGAATTTTGTAAGAATTTCTCTCTCTTTCACTGTCTGTGTTTCACGGGTTTTTAAAAGTAATTTATTTTTATAATGGGGTTTAGCTGCTTTTCACGGCTGTGTTTCTGCCGCTTTACACCCACTTGACTCACTTCCAGAGAGATATCAATACATAGGTTTTAAGATTCTTACTAGTCAGATATATTCTTGTGCGGTGAATAGGGGGTGTGGAGTCCAGTTCACTGAGCAAGGAGTAGGTCTTTCTATTACATATTGGGTTTATGGAACGGTATCTGAGCTCATTTGAAACCCTTGTTTTATGCATCACCCCACCCCACCTTTCCCGTTAAGCAGCCATAGTGTGTTTTGTAAACTTGTGACTCTGTTCTGTTTTGTAATTCAGTTCAAGTGTAGCGGTTTTTACATTCCCTCTATAAGTGATAGCTTATGATAAGTGTCTTTTTCTGTGTGACTTATTTCACTTAGAATCGTCGTAGCTAAAGCCACTCATCATGCTGCTACTAGCCTTATGACATTGATTTCATGGCTGAGTGATATTCCATTGTACATAAGGACCACCACTTCTTTATCCATTTTTCTCTTTCCTGGGATATTTGAGGTGTCATGAAGTGGAGGTTCTTGTCAAAAGAGCAGCCCTAAACTTTGGGGTGCCTGTGTCTTGCTGATTTTTAGTTTTCCCAATTTATACGCCCATGAGTGGAAGTGCCCTATGCGCTCTAAGCTGTGTTTTTTCGATGTTTCAGGACACACCGTACCCTTCTCCAGAGTGGCTGTTGGCAATTTACATCCCGCCCATCAGCGTAGCAAGGCTCCCATTTCTCCATGGCCTGTCCTGCATTTCTGGTTTTGACACTTTTTTCCGCATGGCCCTTTTGACCGATGGGAAGCGAGACTTCTTTGTAGCGCTGATTTGCCTTTCCAGGTTGCTTGGTTGGCCAAAAAGGGCGTATGCGTTTTTTCCTGAATATATTCAGGAAAAAACGCATACGCCCTTTTTGGCCAAGGGCATCATTGTCGACGTTTTGCCGCTTTTCATGTGCTTTAAAGGCGATTCGAATCGACCTCCTGAAATCTGTTTCCTGCAATTCTGCCTTGCTTTCAGATCCTCTTCGTTGCCTTCCCTCAATATATTTGTGGACGAGAGTTATCATTTATAACTCTGCAGGTTTGTGAATTGCAGTGCCCCTGAGCTCCATTTTTCAACTCGCTTTTTTGGGAGCTGGCCGCAAAAGCGCAGGATTGCCTCAGGCCCTATTCTGCTTCCAGGCGGCAGGCTGAGCCTGTGGTTAATTCTTCTTCCTGATGGGAAAATAGAGTGACCTGTGCCTGTCCCAACACCTAGAGCTAGTCTCTCATTGGCTCCCCCTCTTCCCGTTCATCCTCAGGACAAATTGCAAGCTGTACGGAACGGGAGGTTACAGGTGCTGATTCTCCAAGGAGGGAGATTGCTAGTAAAGCGGCTGGAATGGCGAACCCGAGCACAAGGAGATGAGAAATGAGGTGCGTTTTAGAAACCTTTCCCGATCACATGGTGTACCACCTTCTGGGTTTCTCATGCATGTTTTCGAGGTAGGAAGATGCCCTTGAACCTGGAGATTTGGGACCCATGGGATGGGTAACAGGCAGTATTACTTTAAAGGCTCTGCGTTTGCTCCCCCAACCTCACCAAACCTCTCAGCCCCGAGAGTGTCCACCCTTATGTCTCATCCAGCTGTGGGTCTAGATATGGTCAATCCAGGTTGCATCACAGCCCCTGAACGAATTTTGTAAGAATTTCTCTCTCTTTCACTGTCTGTGTTTCACGGGTTTTTAAAAGTAATTTATTTTATAATGGGGTTTAGCTGCTTTTCACGGCTGTGTTTCTGCCGCTTTACAGCCACTTGACTCACTTCCAGAGAGATATCAATACATAGGTTTTAAGATTCTTACTAGTCAGATATATTCTTGTGCGGTGAATAGGTGGTGTGGAGTCCAGTTCACTGAGCAAGGAGTAGGTCTTTCTATTACATATTGGGTTTATGGAACGGTATCTGAGCTCATTTGAAACCCTTGTTTTATGCATCACCCCACCCCACCTTTCCCGTTAAGCAGCCATAGTGTGTTTTGTAAACTTGTGACTCTGTTCTGTTTTGTAATTCAGTTCAAGTGTAGCGGTTTTTACATTCCCTCTATAAGTGATAGCTTATGATAAGTGTCTTTTTCTGTGTGACTTATTTCACTTAGAATCGTCGTAGCTAAAGCCACTCATCATGCTGCTACTAGCCTTATGACATTGATTTCATGGCTGAGTGATATTCCATTGTACATAAGGACCACCACTTCTTTATCCATTTTTCTCTTTCCTGGGATATTAGAGGTGTCATGAAGTGGAGGTTCTTGTCAAAAGAGCAGCCCTAAACTTTGGGGTGCCTGTGTCTTGCTGATTTTTAGTTTTCCCAATTTATACGCCCATGAGTGGAAGTGCCCTATGCGCTCTAAGCTGTGTTTTTTCGATGTTTCAGGACACACCGTACACTTCTCCAGAGTGGCTGTTGGCAATTTACATCCCGCCCATCAGCGTAGCAAGGCTCCCATTTCTCCATGGCCTGTCCTGCATTTCTGGTTTTGACAGTTTTTTCCGCATGGCCCTTTTGACCGATGGGAAGCGAGACTTCTTTGTAGCGCTGATTTGCCTTTCCAGGTTGCTTGGTTGGCCAAAAAGGGCGTATGCGTTTTTTCCTGAATATATTCAGGAAAAAACGCATACGCCCTTTTTGGCCAAGGGCATCATTGTCGACGTTTTGCCGCTTTTCATGTGCTTTAAAGGCGATTCGAATCGACCTCCTGAAATCTGTTTCCTGCAATTCTGCCTTGCTTTCAGATCCTCTTCGTTGCCTTCCCTCAATATATTTGTGGACGAGAGTTATCATTTATAACTCTGCAGGTTTGTGAATTGCAGTGCCCCTGAGCTCCATTTTTCAACTCGCTTTTTTGGGAGCTGGCCGCAAAAGCGCAGGATTGCCTCAGGCCCTATTCTGCTTCCGGGCGGCAGGCTGAGCCTGTGGTTAATTCTTCTTCCTGATGGGAAAATAGAGTGACCTGTGCCTGTCCCAACACCTAGAGCTAGTCTCTCATTGGCTCCCCCTCTTCCCGTTCATCCTCAGGACAAATTGCAAGCTATATGGAACGGGAGGTTACAGGTGCTGATTCTCCAAGGAGGGAGATTGCTAGTAAAGCGGCTGGAATGGCGAACCCGAGCACAAGGAGATGAGAAATGAGGTGCGTTTTAGAAACCTTTCCCGATCACACGGTGTACCACCTTCTGGGTTTCTCATGCATGTTTTCGAGGTAGGAAGATGCCCTTGAACCTGGAGATTTGGGACCCATGGGATGGGTAACAGGCAGTATTACTTTAAAGGCTCTGCGTTTGCTCCCCCAACCTCACCAAACCTCTCAGCCCCGAGAGTGTCCACCCTTATGTCTCATCCAGCTGTGGGTCTAGATATGGTCAATCCAGGTTGCATCACAGCCCCTGAACGAATTTTGTAAGAATTTCTCTCTCTTTCACTGTCTGTGTTTCACGGGTTTTTAAAAGTAATTTATTTTTATAATGGGGTTTAGCTGCTTTTCACGGCTGTGTTTCTGCCGCTTTACAGCCACTTGACTCACTTCCAGAGAGATATCAATACATAGGTTTTAAGATTCTTACTAGTCAGATATATTCTTGTGCGGTGAATAGGGGGTGTGGAGTCCAGTTCACTGAGCAAGGAGTAGGTCTTTCTATTACATATTGGGTTTATGGAACGGTATCTGAGCTCATTTGAAACCCTTGTTTTATGCATCACCCCACCCCACCTTTCCCGTTAAGCAGCCATAGTGTGTTTTGTAAACTTGTGACTCTGTTCTGTTTTGTAATTCAGTTCAAGTGTAGCGGTTTTTACATTCCCTCTATAAGTGATAGCTTATGATAAGTGTCTTTTTCTGTGTGACTTATTTCACTTAGAATCGTCGTAGCTAAAGCCACTCATCATGCTGCTACTAGCCTTATGACATTGATTTCATGGCTGAGTGATATTCCATTGTACATAAGGACCACCACTTCTTTATCCATTTTTCTCTTTCCTGGGATATTAGAGGTGTCATGAAGTGGAGGTTCTTGTCAACAGAGCAGCCCTAAACTTTGTGGTGCCTGTGTCTTGCTGATTTTTAGTTTTCCCAATTTATATGCCCATGAGTGGAAGTGCCCTATGCGCTCTAAGCTGTGTTTTTTCGATGTTTCAGGACACACCGTACACTTCTCCAGAGTGGCTGTTGGCAATTTACATCCCGCCCATCAGCGTAGCAAGGCTCCCATTTCTCCATGGCCTGTCCTGCATTTCTGGTTTTGACAGTTTTTTCCGCATGGCCCTTTTGACCGATGGGAAGCGAGACTTCTTTGTAGCGCTGATTTGCCTTTCCAGGTTGCTTGGTTGGCCAAAAAGGGCGTATGCGTTTTTTCCTGAATATATTCAGGAAAAAACGCATACGCCCTTTTTGGCCAAGGGCATCATTGTCGACGTTTTGCCGCTTTTCATGTGCTTTAAAGGCGATTCGAATCGACCTCCTGAAATCTGTTTCCTGCAATTCTGCCTTGCTTTCAGATCCTCTTCGTTGCCTTCCCTCAATATATTTGTGGACGAGAGTTATCATTTATAACTCTGCAGGTTTGTGAATTGCAGTGCCCCTGAGCTCCATTTTTCAACTCGCTTTTTTGGGAGCTGGCCGCAAAAGCGCAGGATTGCCTCAGGCCCTATTCTGCTTCCCGGCGGCAGGCTGAGCCTGTGGTTAATTCTTCTTCCTGATGGGAAAATAGAGTGACCTGTGCCTGTCCCAACACCTAGAGCTAGTCTCTCATTGGCTCCCCCTCTTCCCGTTCATCCTCAGGACAAATTGCAAGCTGTACGGAACGGGAGGTTACAGGTGCTGATTCTCCAAGGAGGGAGATTGCTAGTAAAGCGGCTGGAATGGCGAACCCGAGCACAAGGAGATGAGAAATGAGGTGCGTTTTAGAAACCTTTCCCGATCACACGGTGTACCACCTTCTGGGTTTCTCATGCATGTTTTCGAGGTAGGAAGATGCCCTTGAACCTGGAGATTTGGGACCCATGGGATGGGTAACAGGCAGTATTACTTTAAAGGCTCTGCGTTTGCTCCCCCAACCTCACCAAACCTCTCAGCCCCGAGAGTGTCCACCCTTATGTCTCATCCAGCTGTGGGTCTAGATATGGTCAATCCAGGTTGCATCACAGCCCCTGAACGAATTTTGTAAGAATTTCTCTCTCTTTCACTGTCTGTGTTTCACGGGTTTTTAAAAGTAATTTATTTTTATAATGGGGTTTAGCTGCTTTTCACGGCTGTGTTTCTGCCGCTTTACAGCCACTTGACTCACTTCCAGAGAGATATCAATACATAGGTTTTAAGATTCTTACTAGTCAGATATATTCTTGTGCGGTGAATAGGGGGTGTGGAGTCCAGTTCACTGAGCAAGGAGTAGGTCTTTCTATTACATATTGGGTTTATGGAACGGTATCTGAGCTCATTTGAAACCCTTGTTTTATGCATCACCCCACCCCACCTTTCCCGTTAAGCAGCCATAGTGTGTTTTGTAAACTTGTGACTCTGTTCTGTTTTGTAATTCAGTTCAAGTGTAGCGGTTTTTACATTCCCTCTATAAGTGATAGCTTATGATAAGTGTCTTTTTCTGTGTGACTTATTTCACTTAGAATCGTCGTAGCTAAAGCCACTCATCATGCTGCTACTAGCCTTATGACATTGATTTCATGGCTGAGTGATATTCCATTGTACATAAGGACCACCACTTCTTTATCCATTTTTCTCTTTCCTGGGATATTTGAGGTGTCATGAAGTGGAGGTTCTTGTCAACAGAGCAGCCCTAAACTTTGTGGTGCCTGTGTCTTGCTGATTTTTAGTTTTCCCAATTTATATGCCCATGAGTGGAAGTGCCCTATGCGCTCTAAGCTGTGTTTTTTCGATGTTTCAGGACACACCGTACACTTCTCCAGAGTGGCTGTTGGCAATTTACATCCCGCCCATCAGCGTAGCAAGGCTCCCATTTCTCCATGGCCTGTCCTGCATTTCTGGTTTTGACAGTTTTTTCCGCATGGCCCTTTTGACCGATGGGAAGCGAGACTTCTTTGTAGCGCTGATTTGCCTTTCCAGGTTGCTTGGTTGGCCAAAAAGGGCGTATGCGTTTTTTCCTGAATATATTCAGGAAAAAACGCATACGCCCTTTTTGGCCAAGGGCATCATTGTCGACGTTTTGCCGCTTTTCATGTGCTTTAAAGGCGATTCGAATCGACCTCCTGAAATCTGTTTCCTGCAATTCTGCCTTGCTTTCAGATCCTCTTCGTTGCCTTCCCTCAATATATTTGTGGACGAGAGTTATCATTTATAACTCTGCAGGTTTGTGAATTGCAGTGCCCCTGAGCTCCATTTTTCAACTCGCTTTTTTGGGAGCTGGCCGCAAAAGCGCAGGATTGCCTCAGGCCCTATTCTGCTTCCGGGCGGCAGGCTGAGCCTGTGGTTAATTCTTCTTCCTGATGGGAAAATAGAGTGACCTGTGCCTGTCCCAACACCTAGAGCTAGTCTCTCATTGGCTCCCCCTCTTCCCGTTCATCCTCAGGACAAATTTCAAGCTGTACGGAACGGGAGGTTAAAGGTGCTGATTCTCCAAGGAGGGAGATTGCTAGTAAAGCGGCTGGAATGGCGAACCCGAGCACAAGAAGATGAGAAATGAGGTGCGTTTTAGAAACCTTTCCCGATCACATGGTGTACCACCTTCTGGGTTTCTCATGCATGTTTTCGAGGTAGGAAGATGCCCTTGAACCTGGAGATTTGGGACCCATGGGATGGGTAACAGGCAGTATTACTTTAAAGGCTCTGCGTTTGCTCCCCCAACCTCACCAAACCTCTCAGCCCCGAGAGTGTCCACCCTTATGTCTCATCCAGCTGTGGGTCTAGATATGGTCAATCCAGGTTGCATCACAGCCCCTGAACGAATTTTGTAAGAATTTCTCTCTCTTTCACTGTCTGTGTTTCACGGGTTTTTAAAAGTAATTTATTTTTATAATGGGGTTTAGCTGCTTTTCACGGCTGTGTTTCTGCCGCTTTACACCCACTTGACTCACTTCCAGAGAGATATCAATACATAGGTTTTAAGATTCTTACTAGTCAGATATATTCTTGTGCGGTGAATAGGGGGTGTGGAGTCCAGTTCACTGAGCAAGGAGTAGGTCTTTCTATTACATATTGGGTTTATGGAACGGTATCTGAGCTCATTTGAAACCCTTGTTTTATGCATCACCCCACCCCACCTTTCCCGTTAAGCAGCCATAGTGTGTTTTGTAAACTTGTGACTCTGTTCTGTTTTGTAATTCAGTTCAAGTGTAGCGGTTTTTACATTCCCTCTATAAGTGATAGGTTATGATAAGTGTCTTTTTCTGTGTGACTTATTTCACTTAGAATCGTCGTAGCTAAAGCCACTCATCATGCTGCTACTAGCCTTATGACATTGATTTCATGGCTGAGTGATATTCCATTGTACATAAGGACCACCACTTCTTTATCCATTTTTCTCTTTCCTGGGATATTTGAGGTGTCATGAAGTGGAGGTTCTTGTCAAAAGAGCAGCCCTAAACTTTGGGGTGCCTGTGTCTTGCTGATTTTTAGTTTTCCCAATTTATACGCCCATGAGTGGAAGTGCCCTATGCGCTCTAAGCTGTGTTTTTTCGATGTTTCAGGACACACCGTACACTTCTCCATAGTGGCTGTTGGCAATTTACATCCCGCCCATCAGCGTAGCAAGGCTCCCATTTCTCCATGGCCTGTCCTGCATTTGTGGTTTTGACAGTTTTTTCCGCATGGCCCTTTTGACCGATGGGAAGCGAGACTTCTTTGTAGCGCTGATTTGCCTTTCCAGGTTGCTTGGTTGGCCAAAAAGGGCGTATGCGTTTTTTCCTGAATATATTCAGGAAAAAACGCATACGCCCTTTTTGGCCAAGGGCATCATTGTCGACGTTTTGCCGCTTTTCATGTGCTTTAAAGGCGATTCGAATCGACCTCCTGAAATCTGTTTCCTGCAATTCTGCCTTGCTTTCAGATCCTCTTCGTTGCCTTCCCTCAATATATTTGTGGACGAGAGTTATCATTTATAACTCTGCAGGTTTGTGAATTGCAGTGCCCCTGAGCTCCATTTTTCAACTCGCTTTTTTGGGAGCTGGCCGCAAAAGCGCAGGATTGCCTCAGGCCCTATTCTGCTTCCGGGCGGCAGGCTGAGCCTGTGGTTAATTCTTCTTCCTGATGGGAAAATAGAGTGACCTGTGCCTGTCCCAACACCTAGAGCTAGTCTCTCATTGGCTCCCCCTCTTCCCGTTCATCCTCAGGACAAATTGCAAGCTGTACGGAACGGGAGGTTACAGGTGCTGATTCTCCAAGGAGGGAGATTGCTAGTAAAGCGGCTGGAATGGCGAACCCGAGCACAAGGAGATGAGAAATGAGGTGCGTTTTAGAAACCTTTCCCGATCACACGGTGTACCACCTTCTGGGTTTCTCATGCATGTTTTCGAGGTAGGAAGATGCCCTTGAACCTGGAGATTTGGGACCCATGGGATGGGTAACAGGCAGTATTACTTTAAAGGCTCTGCGTTTGCTCCCCCAACCTCACCAAACCTCTCAGCCCCGAGAGTGTCCACCCTTATGTCTCATCCAGCTGTGGGTCTAGATATGGTCAATCCAGGTTGCATCACAGCCCCTGAACGAATTTTGTAAGAATTTCTCTCTCTTTCACTGTCTGTGTTTCACGGGTTTTTAAAAGTAATTTATTTTTATAATGGGGTTTAGCTGCTTTTCACGGCTGTGTTTCTGCCGCTTTACAGCCACTTGACTCACTTCCAGAGAGATATCAATACATAGGTTTTAAGATTCTTACTAGTCAGATATATTCTTGTGCGGTGAATAGGGGGTGTGGAGTCCAGTTCACTGAGCAAGGAGTAGGTCTTTCTATTACATATTGGGTTTATGGAACGGTATCTGAGCTCATTTGAAACCCTTGTTTTATGCATCACCCCACCCCACCTTTCCCGTTAAGCAGCCATAGTGTGTTTTGTAAACTTGTGACTCTGTTCTGTTTTGTAATTCAGTTCAAGTGTAGCGGTTTTTACATTCCCTCTATAAGTGATAGCTTATGATAAGTGTCTTTTTCTGTGTGACTTATTTCACTTAGAATCGTCGTAGCTAAAGCCACTCATCATGCTGCTACTAGCCTTATGACATTGATTTCATGGCTGAGTGATATTCCATTGTACATAAGGACCACCACTTCTTTATCCATTTTTCTCTTTCCTGGGATATTTGAGGTGTCATGAAGTGGAGGTTCTTGTCAACAGAGCAGCCCTAAATTTTGGGGTGCCTGTGTCTTGCTGATTTTTAGTTTTCCCAATTTATATGCCCATGAGTGGAAGTGCCCTATGCGCTCTAAGCTGTGTTTTTTCGATGTTTCAGGACACACCGTACACTTCTCCAGAGTGGCTGTTGGCAATTTACATCCCGCCCATCAGCGTAGCAAGGCTCCCATTTCTCCATGGCCTGTCCTGCATTTCTGGTTTTGACACTTTTTTCCGCATGGCCCTTTTGACCGATGGGAAGCGAGACTTCTTTGTAGCGCTGATTTGCCTTTCCAGGTTGCTTGGTTGGCCAAAAAGGGCGTATGCGTTTTTTCCTGAATATATTCAGGAAAAAACGCATACGCCCTTTTTGGCCAAGGGCATCATTGTCGACGTTTTGCCGCATTTCATGTGCTTTAAAGGCGATTCGAATCGACCTCCTGAAATCTGTTTCCTGCAATTCTGCCTTGCTGTCAGATCCTCTTCGTTGCCTTCCCTCAATATATTTGTGGACGAGAGTTATCATTTATAACTCTGCAGGTTTGTGAATTGCAGTGCCCCTGAGCTCCATTTTTCAACTCGCTTTTTTGGGAGCTGGCCGCAAAAGCGCAGGATTGCCTCAGGCCCTATTCTGGTTCCGGGCGGCAGGCTGAGCCTGTGGTTAATTCTTCTTCCTGATGGGAAAATAGAGTGACCTGTGCCTGTCCCAACACCTAGAGCTAGTCTCTCATTGGCTCCCCCTCTTCCCGTTCATCCTCAGGACAAATTTCAAGCTGTACGGAACGGGAGGTTAAAGGTGCTGATTCTCCAAGGAGGGAGATTGCTAGTAAAGCGGCTGGAATGGCGAACCCGAGCACAAGAAGATGAGAAATGAGGTGCGTTTTAGAAACCTTTCCCGATCACATGGTGTACCACCTTCTGGGTTTCTCATGCATGTTTTCGAGGTAGGAAGATGCCCTTGAACCTGGAGATTTGGGACCCATGGGATGGGTAACAGGCAGTATTACTTTAAAGGCTCTGCGTTTGCTCCCCCAACCTCACCAAACCTCTCAGCCCCGAGAGTGTCCACCCTTATGTCTCATCCAGCTGTGGGTCTAGATATGGTCAATCCAGGTTGCATCACAGCCCCTGAACGAATTTTGTAAGAATTTCTCTCTCTTTCACTGTCTGTGTTTCACGGGTTTTTAAAAGTAATTTATTTTTATAATGGGGTTTAGCTGCTTTTCACGGCTGTGTTTCTGCCGCTTTACAGCCACTTGACTCACTTCCAGAGAGATATCAATACATAGGTTTTAAGATTCTTACTAGTCAGATATATTCTTGTGCGGTGAATAGGGGGTGTGGAGTCCAGTTCACTGAGCAAGGAGTAGGTCTTTCTATTACATATTGGGTTTATGGAACGGTATCTGAGCTCATTTGAAACCCTTGTTTTATGCATCACCCCACCCCACCTTTCCCGTTAAGCAGCCATAGTGTGTTTTGTAAACTTGTGACTCTGTTCTGTTTTGTAATTCAGTTCAAGTGTAGCGGTTTTTACATTCCCTCTATAAGTGATAGCTTATGATAAGTGTCTTTTTCTGTGTGACTTATTTCACTTAGAATCGTCGTAGCTAAAGCCACTCATCATGCTGCTACTAGCCTTATGACATTGATTTCATGGCTGAGTGATATTCCATTGTACATAAGGACCACCACTTCTTTATCCATTTTTCTCTTTCCTGGGATATTTGAGGTGTCATGAAGTGGAGGTTCTTGTCAAAAGAGCAGCCCTAAACTTTGGGGTGCCTGTGTCTTGCTGATTTTTAGTTTTCCCAATTTATACGCCCATGAGTGGAAGTGCCCTATGCGCTCTAAGCTGTGTTTTTTCGATGTTTCAGGACACACCGTACACTTCTCCATAGTGGCTGTTGGCAATTTACATCCCGCCCATCAGCGTAGCAAGGCTCCCATTTCTCCATGGCCTGTCCTGCATTTGTGGTTTTGACAGTTTTTTCCGCATGGCCCTTTTGACCGATGGGAAGCGAGACTTCTTTGTAGCGCTGATTTGCCTTTCCAGGTTGCTTGGTTGGCCAAAAAGGGCGTATGCGTTTTTTCCTGAATATATTCAGGAAAAAACGCATACGCCCTTTTTGGCCAAGGGCATCATTGTCGACGTTTTGCCGCTTTTCATGTGCTTTAAAGGCGATTCGAATCGACCTCCTGAAATCTGTTTCCTGCAATTCTGCCTTGCTTTCAGATCCTCTTCGTTGCCTTCCCTCAATATATTTGTGGACGAGAGTTATCATTTATAACTCTGCAGGTTTGTGAATTGCAGTGCCCCTGAGCTCCATTTTTCAACTCGCTTTTTTGGGAGCTGGCCGCAAAAGCGCAGGATTGCCTCAGGCCCTATTCTGCTTCCGGGCGGCAGGCTGAGCCTGTGGTTAATTCTTCTTCCTGATGGGAAAATAGAGTGACCTGTGCCTGTCCCAACACCTAGAGCTAGTCTCTCATTGGCTCCCCCTCTTCCCGTTCATCCTCAGGACAAATTGCAAGCTGTACGGAACGGGAGGTTACAGGTGCTGATTCTCCAAGGAGGGAGATTGCTAGTAAAGCGGCTGGAATGGCGAACCCGAGCACAAGGAGATGAGAAATGAGGTGCGTTTTAGAAACCTTTCCCGATCACACGGTGTACCACCTTCTGGGTTTCTCATGCATGTTTTCGAGGTAGGAAGATGCCCTTGAACCTGGAGATTTGGGACCCATGGGATGGGTAACAGGCAGTATTACTTTAAAGGCTCTGCGTTTGCTCCCCCAACCTCACCAAACCTCTCAGCCCCGAGAGTGTCCACCCTTATGTCTCATCCAGCTGTGGGTCTAGATATGGTCAATCCAGGTTGCATCACAGCCCCTGAACGAATTTTGTAAGAATTTCTCTCTCTTTCACTGTCTGTGTTTCACGGGTTTTTAAAAGTAATTTATTTTTATAATGGGGTTTAGCTGCTTTTCACGGCTGTGTTTCTGCCGCTTTACAGCCACTTGACTCACTTCCAGAGAGATATCAATACATAGGTTTTAAGATTCTTACTAGTCAGATATATTCTTGTGCGGTGAATAGGGGGTGTGGAGTCCAGTTCACTGAGCAAGGAGTAGGTCTTTCTATTACATATTGGGTTTATGGAACGGTATCTGAGCTCATTTGAAACCCTTGTTTTATGCATCACCCCACCCCACCTTTCCCGTTAAGCAGCCATAGTGTGTTTTGTAAACTTGTGACTCTGTTCTGTTTTGTAATTCAGTTCAAGTGTAGCGGTTTTTACATTCCCTCTATAAGTGATAGCTTATGATAAGTGTCTTTTTCTGTGTGACTTATTTCACTTAGAATCGTCGTAGCTAAAGCCACTCATCATGCTGCTACTAGCCTTATGACATTGATTTCATGGCTGAGTGATATTCCATTGTACATAAGGACCACCACTTCTTTATCCATTTTTCTCTTTCCTGGGATATTTGAGGTGTCATGAAGTGGAGGTTCTTGTCAACAGAGCAGCCCTAAACTTTGGGGTGCCTGTGTCTTGCTGATTTTTAGTTTTCCCAATTTATATGCCCATGAGTGGAAGTGCCCTATGCGCTCTAAGCTGTGTTTTTTCGATGTTTCAGGACACACCGTACACTTCTCCAGAGTGGCTGTTGGCAATTTACATCCCGCCCATCAGCGTAGCAAGGCTCCCATTTCTCCATGGCCTGTCCTGCATTTCTGGTTTTGACACTTTTTTCCGCATGGCCCTTTTGACCGATGGGAAGCGAGACTTCTTTGTAGCGCTGATTTGCCTTTCCAGGTTGCTTGGTTGGCCAAAAAGGGCGTATGCGTTTTTTCCTGAATATATTCAGGAAAAAACGCATACGCCCTTTTTGGCCAAGGGCATCATTGTCGACGTTTTGCCGCTTTTCATGTGCTTTAAAGGCGATTCGAATCGACCTCCTGAAATCTGTTTCCTGCAATTCTGCCTTGCTGTCAGATCCTCTTCGTTGCCTTCCCTCAATATATTTGTGGACGAGAGTTATCATTTATAACTCTGCAGGTTTGTGAATTGCAGTGCCCCTGAGCTCCATTTTTCAACTCGCTTTTTTGGGAGCTGGCCGCAAAAGCGCAGGATTGCCTCAGGCCCTATTCTGGTTCCGGGCGGCAGGCTGAGCCTGTGGTTAATTCTTCTTCCTGATGGGAAAATAGAGTGACCTGTGCCTGTCCCAACACCTAGAGCTAGTCTCTCATTGGCTCCCCCTCTTCCCGTTCATCCTCAGGACAAATTTCAAGCTGTACGGAACGGGAGGTTAAAGGTGCTGATTCTCCAAGGAGGGAGATTGCTAGTAAAGCGGCTGGAATGGCGAACCCGAGCACAAGAAGATGAGAAATGAGGTGCGTTTTAGAAACCTTTCCCGATCACATGGTGTACCACCTTCTGGGTTTCTCATGCATGTTTTCGAGGTAGGAAGATGCCCTTGAACCTGGAGATTTGGGACCCATGGGATGGGTAACAGGCAGTATTACTTTAAAGGCTCTGCGTTTGCTCCCCCAACCTCACCAAACCTCTCAGCCCCGAGAGTGTCCACCCTTATGTCTCATCCAGCTGTGGGTCTAGATATGGTCAATCCAGGTTGCATCACAGCCCCTGAACGAATTTTGTAAGAATTTCTCTCTCTTTCACTGTCTGTGTTTCACGGGTTTTTAAAAGTAATTTATTTTTATAATGGGGTTTAGCTGCTTTTCACGGCTGTGTTTCTGCCGCTTTACACCCACTTGACTCACTTCCAGAGAGATATCAATACATAGGTTTTAAGATTCTTACTAGTCAGATATATTCTTGTGCGGTGAATAGGGGGTGTGGAGTCCAGTTCACTGAGCAAGGAGTAGGTCTTTCTATTACATATTGGGTTTATGGAACGGTATCTGAGCTCATTTGAAACCCTTGTTTTATGCATCACCCCACCCCACCTTTCCCGTTAAGCAGCCATAGTGTGTTTTGTAAACTTGTGACTCTGTTCTGTTTTGTAATTCAGTTCAAGTGTAGCGGTTTTTACATTCCCTCTATAAGTGATAGCTTATGATAAGTGTCTTTTTCTGTGTGACTTATTTCACTTAGAATCGTCGTAGCTAAAGCCACTCATCATGCTGCTACTAGCCTTATGACATTGATTTCATGGCTGAGTGATATTCCATTGTACATAAGGACCACCACTTCTTTATCCATTTTTCTCTTTCCTGGGATATTTGAGGTGTCATGAAGTGGAGGTTCTTGTCAAAAGAGCAGCCCTAAACTTTGGGGTGCCTGTGTCTTGCTGATTTTTAGTTTTCCCAATTTATACGCCCATGAGTGGAAGTGCCCTATGCGCTCTAAGCTGTGTTTTTTCGATGTTTCAGGACACACCGTACACTTCTCCATAGTGGCTGTTGGCAATTTACATCCCGCCCATCAGCGTAGCAAGGCTCCCATTTCTCCATGGCCTGTCCTGCATTTGTGGTTTTGACAGTTTTTTCCGCATGGCCCTTTTGACCGATGGGAAGCGAGACTTCTTTGTAGCGCTGATTTGCCTTTCCAGGTTGCTTGGTTGGCCAAAAAGGGCGTATGCGTTTTTTCCTGAATATATTCAGGAAAAAACGCATACGCCCTTTTTGGCCAAGGGCATCATTGTCGACGTTTTGCCGCTTTTCATGTGCTTTAAAGGCGATTCGAATCGACCTCCTGAAATCTGTTTCCTGCAATTCTGCCTTGCTTTCAGATCCTCTTCGTTGCCTTCCCTCAATATATTTGTGGACGAGAGTTATCATTTATAACTCTGCAGGTTTGTGAATTGCAGTGCCCCTGAGCTCCATTTTTCAACTCGCTTTTTTGGGAGCTGGCCGCAAAAGCGCAGGATTGCCTCAGGCCCTATTCTGCTTCCGGGCGGCAGGCTGAGCCTGTGGTTAATTCTTCTTCCTGATGGGAAAATAGAGTGACCTGTGCCTGTCCCAACACCTAGAGCTAGTCTCTCATTGGCTCCCCCTCTTCCCGTTCATCCTCAGGACAAATTGCAAGCTGTACGGAACGGGAGGTTACAGGTGCTGATTCTCCAAGGAGGGAGATTGCTAGTAAAGCGGCTGGAATGGCGAACCCGAGCACAAGGAGATGAGAAATGAGGTGCGTTTTAGAAACCTTTCCCGATCACACGGTGTACCACCTTCTGGGTTTCTCATGCATGTTTTCGAGGTAGGAAGATGCCCTTGAACCTGGAGATTTAGGACCCATGGGATGGGTAACAGGCAGTATTACTTTAAAGGCTCTGCGTTTGCTCCCCCAACCTCACCAAACCTCTCAGCCCCGAGAGTGTCCACCCTTATGTCTCATCCAGCTGTGGGTCTAGATATGGTCAATCCAGGTTGCATCACAGCCCCTGAACGAATTTTGTAAGAATTTCTCTCTCTTTCACTGTCTGTGTTTCACGGGTTTTTAAAAGTAATTTATTTTTATAATGGGGTTTAGCTGCTTTTCACGGCTGTGTTTCTGCCGCTTTACAGCCACTTGACTCACTTCCAGAGAGATATCAATACATAGGTTTTAAGATTCTTACTAGTCAGATATATTCTTGTGCGGTGAATAGGGGGTGTGGAGTCCAGTTCACTGAGCAAGGAGTAGGTCTTTCTATTACATATTGGGTTTATGGAACGGTATCTGAGCTCATTTGAAACCCTTGTTTTATGCATCACCCCACCCCACCTTTCCCGTTAAGCAGCCATAGTGTGTTTTGTAAACTTGTGACTCTGTTCTGTTTTGTAATTCAGTTCAAGTGTAGCGGTTTTTACATTCCCTCTATAAGTGATAGGTTATGATAAGTGTCTTTTTCTGTGTGACTTATTTCACTTAGAATCGTCGTAGCTAAAGCCACTCATCATGCTGCTACTAGCCTTATGACATTGATTTCATGGCTGAGTGATATTCCATTGTACATAAGGACCACCACTTCTTTATCCATTTTTCTCTTTCCTGGGATATTTGAGGTGTCATGAAGTGGAGGTTCTTGTCAACAGAGCAGCCCTAAACTTTGGGGTGCCGGTGTCTTGCTGATTTTTAGTTTTCCCAATTTATACGCCCATGAGTGGAAGTGCCCTATGCGCTCTAAGCTGTGTTTTTTCGATGTTTCAGGACACACCGTACACTTCTCCATAGTGGCTGTTGGCAATTTACATCCCGCCCATCAGCGTAGCAAGGCTCCCATTTCTCCATGGCCTGTCCTGCATTTGTGGTTTTGACAGTTTTTTCCGCATGGCCCTTTTGACCGATGGGAAGCGAGACTTCTTTGTAGCGCTGATTTGCCTTTCCAGGTTGCTTGGTTGGCCAAAAAGGGCGTATGCGTTTTTTCCTGAATATATTCAGGAAAAAACGCATACGCCCTTTTTGGCCAAGGGCATCATTGTCGACGTTTTGCCGCTTTTCATGTGCTTTAAAGGCGATTCGAATCGACCTCCTGAAATCTGTTTCCTGCAATTCTGCCTTGCTTTCAGATCCTCTTCGTTGCCTTCCCTCAATATATTTGTGGACGAGAGTTATCATTTATAACTCTGCAGGTTTGTGAATTGCAGTGCCCCTGAGCTCCATTTTTCAACTCGCTTTTTTGGGAGCTGGCCGCAAAAGCGCAGGATTGCCTCAGGCCCTATTCTGCTTCCGGGCGGCAGGCTGAGCCTGTGGTTAATTCTTCTTCCTGATGGGAAAATAGAGTGACCTGTGCCTGTCCCAACACCTAGAGCTAGTCTCTCATTGGCTCCCCCTCTTCCCGTTCATCCTCAGGACAAATTGCAAGCTGTACGGAACGGGAGGTTACAGGTGCTGATTCTCCAAGGAGGGAGATTGCTAGTAAAGCGGCTGGAATGGCGAACCCGAGCACAAGGAGATGAGAAATGAGGTGCGTTTTAGAAACCTTTCCCGATCACACGGTGTACCACCTTCTGGGTTTCTCATGCATGTTTTCGAGGTAGGAAGATGCCCTTGAACCTGGAGATTTGGGACCCATGGGATGGGTAACAGGCAGTATTACTTTAAAGGCTCTGCGTTTGCTCCCCCAACCTCACCAAACCTCTCAGCCCCGAGAGTGTCCACCCTTATGTCTCATCCAGCTGTGGGTCTAGATATGGTCAATCCAGGTTGCATCACAGCCCCTGAACGAATTTTGTAAGAATTTCTCTCTCTTTCACTGTCTGTGTTTCACGGGTTTTTAAAAGTAATTTATTTTTATAATGGGGTTTAGCTGCTTTTCACGGCTGTGTTTCTGCCGCTTTACAGCCACTTGACTCACTTCCAGAGAGATATCAATACATAGGTTTTAAGATTCTTACTAGTCAGATATATTCTTGTGCGGTGAATAGGGGGTGTGGAGTCCAGTTCACTGAGCAAGGAGTAGGTCTTTCTATTACATATTGGGTTTATGGAACGGTATCTGAGCTCATTTGAAACCCTTGTTTTATGCATCACCCCACCCCACCTTTCCCGTTAAGCAGCCATAGTGTGTTTTGTAAACTTGTGACTCTGTTCTGTTTTGTAATTCAGTTCAAGTGTAGCGGTTTTTACATTCCCTCTATAAGTGATAGCTTATGATAAGTGTCTTTTTCTGTGTGACTTATTTCACTTAGAATCGTCGTAGCTAAAGCCACTCATCATGCTGCTACTAGCCTTATGACATTGATTTCATGGCTGAGTGATATTCCATTGTACATAAGGACCACCACTTCTTTATCCATTTTTCTCTTTCCTGGGATATTTGAGGTGTCATGAAGTGGAGGTTCTTGTCAACAGAGCAGCCCTAAACTTTGGGGTGCCTGTGTCTTGCTGATTTTTAGTTTTCCCAATTTATATGCCCATGAGTGGAAGTGCCCTATGCGCTCTAAGCTGTGTTTTTTCGATGTTTCAGGACACACCGTACACTTCTCCAGAGTGGCTGTTGGCAATTTACATCCCGCCCATCAGCGTAGCAAGGCTCCCATTTCTCCATGGCCTGTCCTGCATTTCTGGTTTTGACACTTTTTTCCGCATGGCCCTTTTGACCGATGGGAAGCGAGACTTCTTTGTAGCGCTGATTTGCCTTTCCAGGTTGCTTGGTTGGCCAAAAAGGGCGTATGCGTTTTTTCCTGAATATATTCAGGAAAAAACGCATACGCCCTTTTTGGCCAAGGGCATCATTGTCGACGTTTTGCCGCTTTTCATGTGCTTTAAAGGCGATTCGAATCGACCTCCTGAAATCTGTTTCCTGCAATTCTGCCTTGCTGTCAGATCCTCTTCGTTGCCTTCCCTCAATATATTTGTGGACGAGAGTTATCATTTATAACTCTGCAGGTTTGTGAATTGCAGTGCCCCTGAGCTCCATTTTTCAACTCGCTTTTTTGGGAGCTGGCCGCAAAAGCGCAGGATTGCCTCAGGCCCTATTCTGGTTCCGGGCGGCAGGCTGAGCCTGTGGTTAATTCTTCTTCCTGATGGGAAAATAGAGTGACCTGTGCCTGTCCCAACACCTAGAGCTAGTCTCTCATTGGCTCCCCCTCTTCCCGTTCATCCTCAGGACAAATTTCAAGCTGTACGGAACGGGAGGTTAAAGGTGCTGATTCTCCAAGGAGGGAGATTGCTAGTAAAGCGGCTGGAATGGCGAACCCGAGCACAAGAAGATGAGAAATGAGGTGCGTTTTAGAAACCTTTCCCGATCACATGGTGTACCACCTTCTGGGTTTCTCATGCATGTTTTCGAGGTAGGAAGATGCCCTTGAACCTGGAGATTTGGGACCCATGGGATGGGTAACAGGCAGTATTACTTTAAAGGCTCTGCGTTTGCTCCCCCAACCTCACCAAACCTCTCAGCCCCGAGAGTGTCCACCCTTATGTCTCATCCAGCTGTGGGTCTAGATATGGTCAATCCAGGTTGCATCACAGCCCCTGAACGAATTTTGTAAGAATTTCTCTCTCTTTCACTGTCTGTGTTTCACGGGTTTTTAAAAGTAATTTATTTTTATAATGGGGTTTAGCTGCTTTTCACGGCTGTGTTTCTGCCGCTTTACACCCACTTGACTCACTTCCAGAGAGATATCAATACATAGGTTTTAAGATTCTTACTAGTCAGATATATTCTTGTGCGGTGAATAGGGGGTGTGGAGTCCAGTTCACTGAGCAAGGAGTAGGTCTTTCTATTACATATTGGGTTTATGGAACGGTATCTGAGCTCATTTGAAACCCTTGTTTTATGCATCACCCCACCCCACCTTTCCCGTTAAGCAGCCATAGTGTGTTTTGTAAACTTGTGACTCTGTTCTGTTTTGTAATTCAGTTCAAGTGTAGCGGTTTTTACATTCCCTCTATAAGTGATAGGTTATGATAAGTGTCTTTTTCTGTGTGACTTATTTCACTTAGAATCGTCGTAGCTAAAGCCACTCATCATGCTGCTACTAGCCTTATGACATTGATTTCATGGCTGAGTGATATTCCATTGTACATAAGGACCACCACTTCTTTATCCATTTTTCTCTTTCCTGGGATATTTGAGGTGTCATGAAGTGGAGGTTCTTGTCAAAAGAGCAGCCCTAAACTTTGGGGTGCCTGTGTCTTGCTGATTTTTAGTTTTCCCAATTTATACGCCCATGAGTGGAAGTGCCCTATGCGCTCTAAGCTGTGTTTTTTCGATGTTTCAGGACACACCGTACACTTCTCCATAGTGGCTGTTGGCAATTTACATCCCGCCCATCAGCGTAGCAAGGCTCCCATTTCTCCATGGCCTGTCCTGCATTTGTGGTTTTGACAGTTTTTTCCGCATGGCCCTTTTGACCGATGGGAAGCGAGACTTCTTTGTAGCGCTGATTTGCCTTTCCAGGTTGCTTGGTTGGCCAAAAAGGGCGTATGCGTTTTTTCCTGAATATATTCAGGAAAAAACGCATACGCCCTTTTTGGCCAAGGGCATCATTGTCGACGTTTTGCCGCTTTTCATGTGCTTTAAAGGCGATTCGAATCGACCTCCTGAAATCTGTTTCCTGCAATTCTGCCTTGCTTTCAGATCCTCTTCGTTGCCTTCCCTCAATATATTTGTGGACGAGAGTTATCATTTATAACTCTGCAGGTTTGTGAATTGCAGTGCCCCTGAGCTCCATTTTTCAACTCGCTTTTTTGGGAGCTGGCCGCAAAAGCGCAGGATTGCCTCAGGCCCTATTCTGCTTCCGGGCGGCAGGCTGAGCCTGTGGTTAATTCTTCTTCCTGATGGGAAAATAGAGTGACCTGTGCCTGTCCCAACACCTAGAGCTAGTCTCTCATTGGCTCCCCCTCTTCCCGTTCATCCTCAGGACAAATTGCAAGCTGTACGGAACGGGAGGTTACAGGTGCTGATTCTCCAAGGAGGGAGATTGCTAGTAAAGCGGCTGGAATGGCGAACCCGAGCACAAGGAGATGAGAAATGAGGTGCGTTTTAGAAACCTTTCCCGATCACACGGTGTACCACCTTCTGGGTTTCTCATGCATGTTTTCGAGGTAGGAAGATGCCCTTGAACCTGGAGATTTGGGACCCATGGGATGGGTAACAGGCAGTATTACTTTAAAGGCTCTGCGTTTGCTCCCCCAACCTCACCAAACCTCTCAGCCCCGAGAGTGTCCACCCTTATGTCTCATCCAGCTGTGGGTCTAGATATGGTCAATCCAGGTTGCATCACAGCCCCTGAACGAATTTTGTAAGAATTTCTCTCTCTTTCACTGTCTGTGTTTCACGGGTTTTTAAAAGTAATTTATTTTTATAATGGGGTTTAGCTGCTTTTCACGGCTGTGTTTCTGCCGCTTTACACCCACTTGACTCACTTCCAGAGAGATATCAATACATAGGTTTTATGATTCTTACTAGTCAGATATATTCTTGTGCGGTGAATAGGGGGTGTGGAGTCCAGTTCACTGAGCAAGGAGTAGGTCTTTCTATTACATATTGGGTTTATGGAACGGTATCTGAGCTCATTTGAAACCCTTGTTTTATGCATCACCCCACCCCACCTTTCCCGTTAAGCAGCCATAGTGTGTTTTGTAAACGTGTGACTCTGTTCTGTTTTGTAATTCAGTTCAAGTGTAGTGGTTTTTACATTCCCTCTATAAGTGATAGCTTATGATAAGTGTCTTTTTCTGTGTGACTTATTTCACTTAGAATCGTCGTAGCTAAAGCCACTCATCATGCTGCTACTAGCCTTATGACATTGATTTCATGGCTGAGTGATATTCCATTGTACATAAGGACCACCACTTCTTTATCCATTTTTCTCTTTCCTGGGATATTTGAGGTGTCATGAAGTGGAGGTTCTTGTCAACAGAGCAGCCCTAAACTTTGGGGTGCCGGTGTCTTGCTGATTTTTAGTTTTCCCAATTTATACGCCCATGAGTGGAAGTGCCCTATGCGCTGTAAGCTGTGTTTTTTCGATGTTTCAGGACACACCGTACACTTCTCCAGAGTGGCTGTTGGCAATTTACATCCCGCCCATCAGCGTAGCAAGGCTCCCATTTCTCCATGGCCTGTCCTGCATTTCTGGTTTTGACAGTTTTTTCCGCATGGCCCTTTTGACCGATGGGAAGCGAGACTTCTTTGTAGCGCTGATTTGCCTTTCCAGGTTGCTTGGTTGGCCAAAAAGGGCGTATGCGTTTTTTCCTGAATATATTCAGGAAAATACGCATACGCCCTTTTTGGCCAAGGGCATCATTGTCGACGTTTTGCCGCTTTTCATGTGCTTTAAAGGCGATTCGAATCGACCTCCTGAAATCTGTTTCCTGCAATTCTGCCTTGCTTTCAGATCCTCTTCGTTGCCTTCCCTCAATATATTTGTGGACGAGAGTTATCATTTATAACTCTGCAGGTTTGTGAATTGCAGTGCCCCTGAGCTCCATTTTTCAACTCGCTTTTTTGGGAGCTGGCCGCAAAAGCGCAGGATTGCCTCAGGCCCTATTCTGGTTCCGGGCGGCAGGCTGAGCCTGTGGTTAATTCTTCTTCCTGATGGGAAAATAGAGTGACCTGTGCCTGTCCCAACACCTAGAGCTAGTCTCTCATTGGCTCCCCCTCTTCCCGTTCATCCTCAGGACAAATTGCAAGCTGTACGGAACGGGAGGTTACAGGTGCTGATTCTCCAAGGAGGGAGATTGCTAGTAAAGCGGCTGGAATGGCGAACCCGAGCACAAGGAGATGAGAAATGAGGTGCGTTTTAGAAACCTTTCCCGATCACACGGTGTACCACCTTCTGGGTTTCTCATGCATGTTTTCGAGGTAGGAAGATGCCCTTGAACCTGGAGATTTGGGACCCATGGGATGGGTAACAGGCAGTATTACTTTAAAGGCTCTGCGTTTGCTCCCCCAACCTCACCAAACCTCTCAGCCCCGAGAGTGTCCACCCTTATGTCTCATCCAGCTGTGGGTCTAGATATGGTCAATCCAGGTTGCATCACAGCCCCTGAACGAATTTTGTAAGAATTTCTCTCTCTTTCACTGTCTGTGTTTCACGGGTTTTTAAAAGTAATTTATTTTTATAATGGGGTTTAGCTGCTTTTCACGGCTGTGTTTCTGCCGCTTTACAGCCACTTGACTCACTTCCAGAGAGATATCAATACATAGGTTTTAAGATTCTTACTAGTCAGATATATTCTTGTGCGGTGAATAGGGGGTGTGGAGTCCAGTTCACTGAGCAAGGAGTAGGTCTTTCTATTACATATTGGGTTTATGGAACGGTATCTGAGCTCATTTGAAACCCTTGTTTTATGCATCACCCCACCCCACCTTTCCCGTTAAGCAGCCATAGTGTGTTTTGTAAACTTGTGACTCTGTTCTGTTTTGTAATTCAGTTCAAGTGTAGCGGTTTTTACATTCCCTCTATAAGTGATAGCTTATGATAAGTGTCTTTTTCTGTGTGACTTATTTCACTTAGAATCGTCGTAGCTAAAGCCACTCATCATGCTGCTACTAGCCTTATGACATTGATTTCATGGCTGAGTGATATTCCATTGTACATAAGGACCACCACTTCTTTATCCATTTTTCTCTTTCCTGGGATATTTGAGGTGTCATGAAGTGGAGGTTTTTCTCAAAAGAGCAGCCCTAAACTTTGGGGTGCCTGTGTCTTGCTGATTTTTAGTTTTCCCAATTTATACGCCCATGAGTGGAAGTGCCCTATGCGCTCTAAGCTGTGTTTTTTCGATGTTTCAGGACACACCGTACCCTTCTCCAGAGTGGCTGTTGGCAATTTACATCCCGCCCATCAGCGTAGCAAGGCTCCCATTTCTCCATGGCCTGTCCTGCATTTCTGGTTTTGACAGTTTTTTCCGCATGGCCCTTTTGACCGATGGGAAGCGAGACTTCTTTGTAGCGCTGATTTGCCTTTCCAGGTTGCTTGGTTGGCCAAAAAGGACGTATGCGTTTTTTCCTGAATATATTCAGGAAAAAACGCATACGCCCTTTTTGGCCAAGGGCATCATTGTCGACGTTTTGCCGCTTTTCATGTGCTTTAAAGGCGATTCGAATCGACCTCCTGAAATCTGTTTCCTGCAATTCTGCCTTGCTTTCAAATCCTCTTCGTTGCCTTCCCTCAATATATTTGTGGACGAGAGTTATCATTTATAACTCTGCAGGTTTGTGAATTGCAGTGCCCCTGAGCTCCATTTTTCAACTCGCTTTTTTGGGAGCTGGCCGCAAAAGCGCAGGATTGCCTCAGTCCCTATTCTGCTTCCCGGCGGCAGGCTGAGCCTGTGGTTAATTCTTCTTCCTGATGGGAAAATAGAGTGACCTGTGCCTGTCCCAACACCTAGAGCTAGTCTCTCATTGGCTCCCCCTCTTCCCGTTCATCCTCAGGACAAATTGCAAGCTGTACGGAACGGGAGGTTACAGGTGCTGATTCTCCAAGGAGGGAGATTGCTAGTAAAGCGGCTGGAATGGCGAACCCGAGCACAAGGAGATGAGAAATGAGGTGCGTTTTAGAAACCTTTCCCGATCACACGGTGTACCACCTTCTGGGTTTCTCATGCATGTTTTCGAGGTAGGAAGATGCCCTTGAACCTGGAGATTTGGGACCCATGGGATGGGTAACAGGCAGTATTACTTTAAAGGCTCTGCGTTTGCTCCCCCAACCTCACCAAACCTCTCAGCCCCGAGAGTGTCCACCCTTATGTCTCATCCAGCTGTGGGTCTAGATATGGTCAATCCAGGTTGCATCACAGCCCCTGAACGAATTTTGTAAGAATTTCTCTCTCTTTCACTGTCTGTGTTTCACGGGTTTTTAAAAGTAATTTATTTTTATAATGGGGTTTAGCTGCTTTTCACGGCTGTGTTTCTGCCGCTTTACAGCCACTTGACTCACTTCCAGAGAGATATCAATACATAGGTTTTAAGATTCTTACTAGTCAGATATATTCTTGTGCGGTGAATAGGGGGTGTGGAGTCCAGTTCACTGAGCAAGGAGTAGGTCTTTCTATTACATATTGGGTTTATGGAACGGTATCTGAGCTCATTTGAAACCCTTGTTTTATGCATCACCCCACCCCACCTTTCCCGTTAAGCAGCCATAGTGTGTTTTGTAAACGTGTGACTCTGTTCTGTTTTGTAATTCAGTTCAAGTGTAGCGGTTTTTACATTCCCTCTATAAGTGATAGCTTATGATAAGTGTCTTTTTCTGTGTGACTTATTTCACTTAGAATCGTCGTAGCTAAAGCCACTCATCATGCTGCTACTAGCCTTATGACATTGATTTCATGGCTGAGTGATATTCCATTGTACATAAGGACCACCACTTCTTTATCCATTTTTCTCTTTCCTGGGATATTTGAGGTGTCATGAAGTGGAGGTTCTTGTCAAAAGAGCAGCCCTAAACTTTGGGGTGCCTGTGTCTTGCTGATTTTTAGTTTTCCCAATTTATACGCCCATGAGTGGAAGTGCCCTATGCGCTGTAAGCTGTGTTTTTTCGATGTTTCAGGACACACCGTACACTTCTCCAGAGTGGCTGTTGGCAATTTACATCCCGCCCATCAGCGTAGCAAGGCTCCCATTTCTCCATGGCCTGTCCTGCATTTCTGGTTTTGACAGTTTTTTCCGCATGGCCCTTTTGACCGATGGGAAGCGAGACTTCTTTGTAGCGCTGATTTGCCTTTCCAGGTTGCTTGGTTGGCCAAAAAGGGCGTATGCGTTTTTTCCTGAATATATTCAGGAAAAAACGCATACGCCCTTTTTGGCCAAGGGCATCATTGTCGACGTTTTGCCGCTTTTCATGTGCTTTAAAGGCGATTCGAATCGACCTCCTGAAATCTGTTTCCTGCAATTCTGCCTTGCTTTCAGATCCTCTTCGTTGCCTTCCCTCAATATATTTGTGGACGAGAGTTATCATTTATAACTCTGCAGGTTTGTGAATTGCAGTGCCCCTGAGCTCCATTTTTCAACTCGCTTTTTTGGGAGCTGGCCGCAAAAGCGCAGGATTGCCTCAGGCCCTATTCTGCTTCCGGGCGGCAGGCTGAGCCTGTGGTTAATTCTTCTTCCTGATGGGAAAATAGAGTGACCTGTGCCTGTCCCAACACCTAGAGCTAGTCTCTCATTGGCTCCCCCTCTTCCCGTTCATCCTCAGGACAAATTGCAAGCTGTACGGAACGGGAGGTTACAGGTGCTGATTCTCCAAGGAGGGAGATTGCTAGTAAAGCGGCTGGAATGGCGAACCCGAGCACAAGGAGATGAGAAATGAGGTGCGTTTTAGAAACCTTTCCCGATCACACGGTGTACCACCTTCTGGGTTTCTCATGCATGTTTTCGAGGTAGGAAGATGCCCTTGAACCTGGAGATTTGGGACCCATGGGATGGGTAACAGGCAGTATTACTTTAAAGGCTCTGCGTTTGCTCCCCCAACCTCACCAAACCTCTCAGCCCCGAGAGTGTCCACCCTTATGTCTCATCCAGCTGTGGGTCTAGATATGGTCAATCCAGGTTGCATCACAGCCCCTGAACGAATTTTGTAAGAATTTCTCTCTCTTTTCACTGTCTGTGTTTCACGGGTTTTTAAAAGTAATTTATTTTTATAATGGGGTTTAGCTGCTTTTCACGGCTGTGTTTCTGCCGCTTTACAGCCACTTGACTCACTTCCAGAGAGATATCAATACATAGGTTTTAAGATTCTTACTAGTCAGATATATTCTTGTGCGGTGAATAGGGGGTGTGGAGTCCAGTTCACTGAGCAAGGAGTAGGTCTTTCTATTACATATTGGGTTTATGGAACGGTATCTGAGCTCATTTGAAACCCTTGTTTTATGCATCACCCCACCCCACCTTTCCCGTTAAGCAGCCATAGTGTGTTTTGTAAACTTGTGACTCTGTTCTGTTTTGTAATTCAGTTCAAGTGTAGCGGTTTTTACATTCCCTCTATAAGTGATAGCTTATGATAAGTGTCTTTTTCTGTGTGACTTATTTCACTTAGAATCGTCGTAGCTAAAGCCACTCATCATGCTGCTACTAGCCTTATGACATTGATTTCATGGCTGAGTGATATTCCATTGTACATAAGGACCACCACTTCTTTATCCATTTTTCTCTTTCCTGGGATATTTGAGGTGTCATGAAGTGGAGGTTCTTGTCAACAGAGCAGCCCTAAACTTTGGGGTGCCTGTGTCTTGCTGATTTTTAGTTTTCCCAATTTATATGCCCATGAGTGGAAGTGCCCTATGCGCTCTAAGCTGTGTTTTTTCGATGTTTCAGGACACACCGTACACTTCTCCAGAGTGGCTGTTGGCAATTTACATCCCGCCCATCAGCGTAGCAAGGCTCCCATTTCTCCATGGCCTGTCCTGCATTTCTGGTTTTGACACTTTTTTCCGCATGGCCCTTTTGACCGATGGGAAGCGAGACTTCTTTGTAGCGCTGATTTGCCTTTCCAGGTTGCTTGGTTGGCCAAAAAGGGCGTATGCGTTTTTTCCTGAATATATTCAGGAAAATACGCATACGCCCTTTTTGGCCAAGGGCATCATTGTCGACGTTTTGCCGCTTTTCATGTGCTTTAAAGGCGATTCGAATCGACCTCCTGAAATCTGTTTCCTGCAATTCTGCCTTGCTTTCAGATCCTCTTCGTTGCCTTCCCTCAATATATTTGTGGACGAGAGTTATCATTTATAACTCTGCAGGTTTGTGAATTGCAGTGCCCCTGAGCTCCATTTTTCAACTCGCTTTTTTGGGAGCTGGCCGCAAAAGCGCAGGATTGCCTCAGGCCCTATTCTGCTTCCCGGCGGCAGGCTGAGCCTGTGGTTAATTCTTCTTCCTGATGGGAAAATAGAGTGACCTGTGCCTGTCCCAACACCTAGAGCTAGTCTCTCATTGGCTCCCCCTCTTCCCGTTCATCCTCAGGACAAATTGCAAGCTGTACGGAACGGGAGGTTACAGGTGCTGATTCTCCAAGGAGGGAGATTGCTAGTAAAGCGGCTGGAATGGCGAACCCGAGCACAAGGAGATGAGAAATGAGGTGCGTTTTAGAAACCTTTCCCGATCACACGGTGTACCACCTTCTGGGTTTCTCATGCATGTTTTCGAGGTAGGAAGATGCCCTTGAACCTGGAGATTTGGGACCCATGGGATGGGTAACAGGCAGTATTACTTTAAAGGCTCTGCGTTTGCTCCCCCAACCTCACCAAACCTCTCAGCCCCGAGAGTGTCCACCCTTATGTCTCATCCAGCTGTGGGTCTAGATATGGTCAATCCAGGTTGCATCACAGCCCCTGAACGAATTTTGTAAGAATTTCTCTCTCTTTCACTGTCTGTGTTTCACGGGTTTTTAAAAGTAATTTATTTTTATAATGGGGTTTAGCTGCTTTTCACGGCTGTGTTTCTGCCGCTTTACAGCCACTTGACTCACTTCCAGAGAGATATCAATACATAGGTTTTAAGATTCTTACTAGTCAGATATATTCTTGTGCGGTGAATAGGGGGTGTGGAGTCCAGTTCACTGAGCAAGGAGTAGGTCTTTCTATTACATATTGGGTTTATGGAACGGTATCTGAGCTCATTTGAAACCCTTGTTTTATGCATCACCCCACCCCACCTTTCCCGTTAAGCAGCCATAGTGTGTTTTGTAAACTTGTGACTCTGTTCTGTTTTGTAATTCAGTTCAAGTGTAGCGGTTTTTACATTCCCTCTATAAGTGATAGCTTATGATAAGTGTCTTTTTCTGTGTGACTTATTTCACTTAGAATCGTCGTAGCTAAAGCCACTCATCATGCTGCTACTAGCCTTATGACATTGATTTCATGGCTGAGTGATATTCCATTGTACATAAGGACCACCACTTCTTTATCCATTTTTCTCTTTCCTGGGATATTTGAGGTGTCATGAAGTGGAGGTTCTTCTCAAAAGAGCAGCCCTAAACTTTGGGGTGCCTGTGTCTTGCTGATTTTTAGTTTTCCCAATTTATACGCCCATGAGTGGAAGTGCCCTATGCGCTCTAAGCTGTGTTTTTTCGATGTTTCAGGACACACCGTACCCTTCTCCAGAGTGGCTGTTGGCAATTTACATCCCGCCCATCAGCGTAGCAAGGCTCCCATTTCTCCATGGCCTGTCCTGCATTTCTGGTTTTGACAGTTTTTTCCGCATGGCCCTTTTGACCGATGGGAAGCGAGACTTCTTTGTAGCGCTGATTTGCCTTTCCAGGTTGCTTGGTTGGCCAAAAAGGACGTATGCGTTTTTTCCTGAATATATTCAGGAAAAAACGCATACGCCCTTTTTGGCCAAGGGCATCATTGTCGACGTTTTGCCGCTTTTCATGTGCTTTAAAGGCGATTCGAATCGACCTCCTGAAATCTGTTTCCTGCAATTCTGCCTTGCTTTCAAATCCTCTTCGTTGCCTTCCCTCAATATATTTGTGGACGAGAGTTATCATTTATAACTCTGCAGGTTTGTGAATTGCAGTGCCCCTGAGCTCCATTTTTCAACTCGCTTTTTTGGGAGCTGGCCGCAAAAGCGCAGGATTGCCTCAGTCCCTATTCTGCTTCCCGGCGGCAGGCTGAGCCTGTGGTTAATTCTTCTTCCTGATGGGAAAATAGAGTGACCTGTGCCTGTCCCAACACCTAGAGCTAGTCTCTCATTGGCTCCCCCTCTTCCCGTTCATCCTCAGGACAAATTGCAAGCTGTACGGAACGGGAGGTTACAGGTGCTGATTCTCCAAGGAGGGAGATTGCTAGTAAAGCGGCTGGAATGGCGAACCCGAGCACAAGGAGATGAGAAATGAGGTGCGTTTTAGAAACCTTTCCCGATCACACGGTGTACCACCTTCTGGGTTTCTCATGCATGTTTTCGAGGTAGGAAGATGCCCTTGAACCTGGAGATTTGGGACCCATGGGATGGGTAACAGGCAGTATTACTTTAAAGGCTCTGCGTTTGCTCCCCCAACCTCACCAAACCTCTCAGCCCCGAGAGTGTCCACCCTTATGTCTCATCCAGCTGTGGGTCTAGATATGGTCAATCCAGGTTGCATCACAGCCCCTGAACGAATTTTGTAAGAATTTCTCTCTCTTTCACTGTCTGTGTTTCACGGGTTTTTAAAAGTAATTTATTTTTATAATGGGGTTTAGCTGCTTTTCACGGCTGTGTTTCTGCCGCTTTACAGCCACTTGACTCACTTCCAGAGAGATATCAATACATAGGTTTTAAGATTCTTACTAGTCAGATATATTCTTGTGCGGTGAATAGGGGGTGTGGAGTCCAGTTCACTGAGCAAGGAGTAGGTCTTTCTATTACATATTGGGTTTATGGAACGGTATCTGAGCTCATTTGAAACCCTTGTTTTATGCATCACCCCACCCCACCTTTCCCGTTAAGCAGCCATAGTGTGTTTTGTAAACGTGTGACTCTGTTCTGTTTTGTAATTCAGTTCAAGTGTAGCGGTTTTTACATTCCCTCTATAAGTGATAGCTTATGATAAGTGTCTTTTTCTGTGTGACTTATTTCACTTAGAATCGTCGTAGCTAAAGCCACTCATCATGCTGCTACTAGCCTTATGACATTGATTTCATGGCTGAGTGATATTCCATTGTACATAAGGACCACCACTTCTTTATCCATTTTTCTCTTTCCTGGGATATTTGAGGTGTCATGAAGTGGAGGTTCTTCTCAAAAGAGCAGCCCTAAACTTTGGGGTGCCTGTGTCTTGCTGATTTTTAGTTTTCCCAATTTATACGCCCATGAGTGGAAGTGCCCTATGCGCTCTAAGCTGTGTTTTTTCGATGTTTCAGGACACACCGTACCCTTCTCCAGAGTGGCTGTTGGCAATTTACATCCCGCCCATCAGCGTAGCAAGGCTCCCATTTCTCCATGGCCTGTCCTGCATTTCTGGTTTTGACAGTTTTTTCCGCATGGCCCTTTTGACCGATGGGAAGCGAGACTTCTTTGTAGCGCTGATTTGCCTTTCCAGGTTGCTTGGTTGGCCAAAAAGGGCGTATGCGTTTTTTCCTGAATATATTCAGGAAAAAACGCATACGCCCTTTTTGGCCAAGGGCATCATTGTCGACGTTTTGCCGCTTTTCATGTGCTTTAAAGGCGATTCGAATCGACCTCCTGAAATCTGTTTCCTGCAATTCTGCCTTGCTTTCAAATCCTCTTCGTTGCCTTCCCTCAATATATTTGTGGACGAGAGTTATCATTTATAACTCTGCAGGTTTGTGAATTGCAGTGCCCCTGAGCTCCATTTTTCAACTCGCTTTTTTGGGAGCTGGCCGCAAAAGCGCAGGATTGCCTCAGGCCCTATTCTGCTTCCGGGCGGCAGGCTGAGCCTGTGGTTAATTCTTCTTCCTGATGGGAAAATAGAGTGACCTGTGCCTGTCCCAACACCTAGAGCTAGTCTCTCATTGGCTCCCCCTCTTCCCGTTCATCCTCAGGACAAATTGCAAGCTGTACGGAACGGGAGGTTACAGGTGCTGATTCTCCAAGGAGGGAGATTGCTAGTAAAGCGGCTGGAATGGCGAACCCGAGCACAAGGAGATGAGAAATGAGGTGCGTTTTAGAAACCTTTCCCGATCACACGGTGTACCACCTTCTGGGTTTCTCATGCATATTTTCGAGGTAGGAAGATGCCCTTGAACCTGGAGATTTGGGACCCATGGGATGGGTAACAGGCAGTATTACTTTAAAGGCTCTGCGTTTGCTCCCCCAACCTCACCAAACCTCTCAGCCCCGAGAGTGTCCACCCTTATGTCTCATCCAGCTGTGGGTCTAGATATGGTCAATCCAGGTTGCATCACAGCCCCTGAACGAATTTTGTAAGAATTTCTCTCTCTTTCACTGTCTGTGTTTCACGGGTTTTTAAAAGTAATTTATTTTTATAATGGGGTTTAGCTGCTTTTCACGGCTGTGTTTCTGCCGCTTTACACCCACTTGACTCACTTCCAGAGAGATATCAATACATAGGATTTATGATTCTTACTAGTCAGATATATTCTTGTGCGGTGAATAGGGGGTGTGGAGTCCAGTTCACTGAGCAAGGAGTAGGTCTTTCTATTACATATTGGGTTTATGGAACGGTATCTGAGCTCATTTGAAACCCTTGTTTTATGCATCACCCCACCCCACCTTTCCCGTTAAGCAGCCATAGTGTGTTTTGTAAACGTGTGACTCTGTTCTGTTTTGTAATTCAGTTCAAGTGTAGCGGTTTTTACATTCCCTCTATAAGTGATAGGTTATGATAAGTGTCTTTTTCTGTGTGACTTATTTCACTTAGAATCGCCGTAGCTAAAGCCACTCATCATGCTGCTACTAGCCTTATGACATTGATTTCATGGCTGAGTGATATTCCATTGTACATAAGGACCACCACTTCTTTATCCATTTTTCTCTTTCCTGGGATATTTGAGGTGTCATGAAGTGGAGGTTCTTGTCAAAAGAGCAGCCCTAAACTTTGCGGTGCCTGTGTCTTGCTGATTTTTACTTTTCCCAATTTATATGCCCATGAGTGGAAGTGCCCTATGCGCTCTAAGCTGTGTTTTTTCGATGTTTCAGGACACACCGTACCTTTCTCCAGAGTGGCTGTTGGCAATTTACATCCCGCCCATCAGCGTAGCAAGGCTCCCATTTCTCCATGGCCTGTCCTGCATTTCTGGTTTTGACACTTTTTTCCGCATGGCCCTTTTGACCGATGGGAAGCGAGACTTCTTTGTAGCGCTGATTTTCCTTTCCAGGTTGCTTGGTTGGCCAAAAAGGGCGTATGCGTTTTTTCCTGAATATATTCAGGAAAAAACGCATACGCCCTTTTTGGCCAAGGGCATCATTGTCGACGTTTTGCCGCTTTTCATGTGCTTTAAAGGCGATTCGAATCGACCTCCTGAAATCTGTTTCCTGCAATTCTGCCTTGCTTTCAAATCCTCTTCGTTGCCTTCCCTCAATATATTTGTGGACGAGAGTTATCATTTATAACTCTGCAGGTTTGTGAATTGCAGTGCCCCTGAGCTCCATTTTTCAACTCGCTTTTTTGGGAGCTGGCCGCAAAAGCGCAGGATTGCCTCAGGCCCTATTCTGCTTCCGGGCGGCAGGCTGAGCCTGTGGTTAATTCTTCTTCCTGATGGGAAAATAGAGTGACCTGTGCCTGTCCCAACACCTAGAGCTAGTCTCTCATTGGCTCCCCCTCTTCCCGTTCATCCTCAGGACAAATTGCAAGCTGTACGGAACGGGAGGTTACAGGTGCTGATTCTCCAAGGAGGGAGATTGCTAGTAAAGCGGCTGGAATGGCGAACCCGAGCACAAGGAGATGAGAAGTGAGGTGCGTTTTAGAAACCTTTCCCGATCACACGGTGTACCACCTTCTGGGTTTCTCATGCATGTTTTCGAGGTAGGAAGATGCCCTTGAACCTGGAGATTTGGAACCCATGGGATGGGTAACAGGCAGTATTACTTTAAAGGCTCTGCGTTTGCTCCCCCAACCTCACCAAACCTCTCAGCCCCGAGAGTGTCCACCCTTATGTCTCATCCAGCTGTGGGTCTAGATATGGTCAATCCAGGTTGCATCACAGCCCCTGAACGAATTTTGTAAGAATTTCTCTCTCTTTCACTGTCTGTGTTTCACGGGTTTTTAAAAGTAATTTATTTTTATAATGGGGTTTAGCTGCTTTTCACGGCTGTGTTTCTGCCGCTTTACAGCCACTTGACTCACTTCCAGAGAGATATCAATACATAGGTTTTAAGATTCTTACTAGTCAGATATATTCTTGTGCGGTGAATAGGGGGTGTGGAGTCCAGTTCACTGAGCAAGGAGTAGGTCTTTCTATTACATATTGGGTTTATGGAACGGTATCTGAGCTCATTTGAAACCCTTGTTTTATGCATCACCCCACCCCACCTTTCCCGTTAAGCAGCCATAGTGTGTTTTGTAAACTTGTGACTCTGTTCTGTTTTGTAATTCAGTTCAAGTGTAGCGGTTTTTACATTCCCTCTCTAAGTGATAGCTTATGATAAGTGTCTTTTTCTGTGTGACTTATTTCACTTAGAATCGTCGTAGCTAAAGCCACTCATCATGCTGCTACTAGCCTTATGACATTGATTTCATGGTTGAGTGATATTCCATTGTACATAAGGACCACCACTTCTTTATCCATTTTTCTCTTTCCTGGGATATTTGAGGTGTCATGAAGTGGAGGTTCTTGTCAAAAGAGCAGCCCTAAACTTTGGGGTGCCTGTGTCTTGCTGATTTTTAGTTTTCCCAATTTATACGCCCATGAGTGGAAGTGCCCTATGCACTCTAAGCTGTGTTTTTTCGATGTTTCAGGACACACCGTACACTTCTCCAGAGTGGCTGTTGGCAATTTACATCCCGCCCATCAGCGTAGCAAGGCTCCCATTTCTCCATGGCCTGTCCTGCATTTCTGGTTTTGACAGTTTTTTCCGCATGGCCCTTTTGACCGATGGGAAGCGAGACTTCTTTGTAGCGCTGATTTGCCTTTCCAGGTTGCTTGGTTGGCCAAAAAGGGCGTATGCGTTTTTTCCTGAATATATTCAGGAAAAAACGCATACGCCCTTTTTGGCCAAGGGCATCATTGTCGACGTTTTGCCGCTTTTCATGTGCTTTAAAGGCGATTCGAATCGACCTCCTGAAATCTGTTTCCTGCAATTCTGCCTTGCTTTCAGATCCTCTTCGTTGCCTTCCCTCAATATATTTGTGGACGAGAGTTATCATTTATAACTCTGCAGGTTTGTGAATTGCAGTGCCCCTGAGCTCCATTTTTCAACTCGCTTTTTTGGGAGCTGGCCGCAAAAGCGCAGGATTGCCTCAGGCCCTATTCTGGTTCCGGGCGGCAGGCTGAGCCTGTGGTTAATTCTTCTTCCTGATGGGAAAATAGAGTGACCTGTGCCTGTCCCAACACCTAGAGCTAGTCTCTCATTGGCTCCCCCTCTTCCCGTTCATCCTCAGGACAAATTGCAAGCTGTACGGAACGGGAGGTTACAGGTGCTGATTCTCCAAGGAGGGAGATTGCTAGTAAAGCGGCTGGAATGGCGAACCCGAGCACAAGGAGATGAGAAATGAGGTGCGTTTTAGAAACCTTTCCCGATCACACGGTGTACCACCTTCTGGGTTTCTCATGCATGTTTTCGAGGTAGGAAGATGCCCTTGAACCTGGAGATTTGGGACCCATGGGATGGGTAACAGGCAGTATTACTTTAAAGGCTCTGCGTTTGCTCCCCCAACCTCACCAAACCTCTCAGCCCCGAGAGTGTCCACCCTTATGTCTCATCCAGCTGTGGGTCTAGATATGGTCAATCCAGGTTGCATCACAGCCCCTGAACGAATTTTGTAAGAATTTCTCTCTCTTTCACTGTCTGTGTTTCACGGGTTTTTAAAAGTAATTTATTTTTATAATGGGGTTTAGCTGCTTTTCACGGCTGTGTTTCTGCCGCTTTACACCCACTTGACTCACTTCCAGAGAGATATCAATACATAGGTTTTATGATTCTTACTAGTCAGATATATTCTTGTGCGGTGAATAGGGGGTGTGGAGTCCAGTTCACTGAGCAAGGAGTAGGTCTTTCTATTACATATTGGGTTTATGGAACGGTATCTGAGCTCATTTGAAACCCTTGTTTTATGCATCACCCCACCCCACCTTTCCCGTTAAGCAGCCATAGTGTGTTTTGTAAACGTGTGACTCTGTTCTGTTTTGTAATTCAGTTCAAGTGTAGCGGTTTTTACATTCCCTCTATAAGTGATAGGTTATGATAAGTGTCTTTTTCTGTGTGACTTATTTCACTTAGAATCGCCGTAGCTAAAGCCACTCATCATGCTGCTACTAGCCTTATGACATTGATTTCATGGCTGAGTGATATTCCATTGTACATAAGGACCACCACTTCTTTATCCATTTTTCTCTTTCCTGGGATATTTGAGGTGTCATGAAGTGGAGGTTCTTGTCAAAAGAGCAGCCCTAAACTTTGCGGTGCCTGTGTCTTGCTGATTTTTAGTTTTCCCAATTTATATGCCCATGAGTGGAAGTGCCCTATGCGCTCTAAGCTGTGTTTTTTCGATGTTTCAGGACACACTGTACCTTTCTCCAGAGTGGCTGTTGGCAATTTACATCCCGCCCATCAGCGTAGCAAGGCTCCCATTTCTCCATGGCCTGTCCTGCATTTCTGGTTTTGACAGTTTTTTCCGCATGGCCCTTTTGACCGATGGGAAGCGAGACTTCTTTGTAGCGCTGATTTGCCTTTCCAGGTTGCTTGGTTGGCCAAAAAGGGCGTATGCGTTTTTTCCTGAATATATTCAGGAAAAAACGCATACGCCCTTTTTGGCCAAGGGCATCATTGTCGACGTTTTGCCGCTTTTCATGTGCTTTAAAGGCGATTCGAATCGACCTCCTGAAATCTGTTTCCTGCAATTCTGCCTTGCTTTCAGATCCTCTTCGTTGCCTTCCCTCAATATATTTGTGGACGAGAGTTATCATTTATAACTCTGCAGGTTTGTGAATTGCAGTGCCCCTGAGCTCCATTTTTCAACTCGCTTTTTTGGGAGCTGGCCGCAAAAGCGCAGGATTGCCTCAGGCCCTATTCTGCTTCCGGGCGGCAGGCTGAGCCTGTGGTTAATTCTTCTTCCTGATGGGAAAATAGAGTGACCTGTGCCTGTCCCAACACCTAGAGCTAGTCTCTCATTGGCTCCCCCTCTTCCCGTTCATCCTCAGGACAAATTGCAAGCTGTACGGAACGGGAGGTTACAGGTGCTGATTCTCCAAGGAGGGAGATTGCTAGTAAAGCGGCTGGAATGGCAAACCCGAGCACAAGGAGATGAGAAGTGAGGTGCGTTTTAGAAACCTTTCCCGATCACACGGTGTACCACCTTCTGGGTTTCTCATGCATGTTTTCGAGGTAGGAAGATGCCCTTGAACCTGGAGATTTGGAACCCATGGGATGGGTAACAGGCAGTATTACTTTAAAGGCTCTGCGTTTGCTCCCCCAACCTCACCAAACCTCTCAGCCCCGAGAGTGTCCACCCTTATGTCTCATCCAGCTGTGGGTCTAGATATGGTCAATCCAGGTTGCATCACAGCCCCTGAACGAATTTTGTAAGAATTTCTCTCTCTTTCACTGTCTGTGTTTCACGGGTTTTTAAAAGTAATTTATTTTTATAATGGGGTTTAGCTGCTTTTCACGGCTGTGTTTCTGCCGCTTTACAGCCACTTGACTCACTTCCAGAGAGATATCAATACATAGGTTTTAAGATTCTTACTAGTCAGATATATTCTTGTGCGGTGAATAGGGGGTGTGGAGTCCAGTTCACTGAGCAAGGAGTAGGTCTTTCTATTACATATTGGGTTTATGGAACGGTATCTGAGCTCATTTGAAACCCTTGTTTTATGCATCACCCCACCCCACCTTTCCCGTTAAGCAGCCATAGTGTGTTTTGTAAACTTGTGACTCTGTTCTGTTTTGTAATTCAGTTCAAGTGTAGCGGTTTTTACATTCCCTCTATAAGTGATAGCTTATGATAAGTGTCTTTTTCTGTGTGACTTATTTCACTTAGAATCGTCGTAGCTAAAGCCACTCATCATGCTGCTACTAGCCTTATGACATTGATTTCATGGCTGAGTGATATTCCATTGTACATAAGGACCACCACTTCTTTATCCATTTTTCTCTTTCCTGGGATATTAGAGGTGTCATGAAGTGGAGGTTCTTGTCAAAAGAGCAGCCCTAAACTTTGGGGTGCCTGTGTCTTGCTGATTTTTAGTTTTCCCAATTTATACGCCCATGAGTGGAAGTGCCCTATGCGCTCTAAGCTGTGTTTTTTCGATGTTTCAGGACACACCGTACACTTCTCCAGAGTGGCTGTTGGCAATTTACATCCCGCCCATCAGCGTAGCAAGGCTCCCATTTCTCCATGGCCTGTCCTGCATTTCTGGTTTTGACAGTTTTTTCCGCATGGCCCTTTTGACCGATGGGAAGCGAGACTTCTTTGTAGCGCTGATTTGCCTTTCCAGGTTGCTTGGTTGGCCAAAAAGGGCGTATGCGTTTTTTCCTGAATATATTCAGGAAAAAACGCATACGCCCTTTTTGGCCAAGGGCATCATTGTCGACGTTTTGCCGCTTTTCATGTGCTTTAAAGGCGATTCGAATCGACCTCCTGAAATCTGTTTCCTGCAATTCTGCCTTGCTTTCAGATCCTCTTCGTTGCCTTCCCTCAATATATTTGTGGACGAGAGTTATCATTTATAACTCTGCAGGTTTGTGAATTGCAGTGCCCCTGAGCTCCATTTTTCAACTCGCTTTTTTGGGAGCTGGCCGCAAAAGCGCAGGATTGCCTCAGGCCCTATTCTGCTTCCGGGCGGCAGGCTGAGCCTGTGGTTAATTCTTCTTCCTGATGGGAAAATAGAGTGACCTGTGCCTGTCCCAACACCTAGAGCTAGTCTCTCATTGGCTCCCCCTCTTCCCGTTCATCCTCAGGACAAATTGCAAGCTGTACGGAACGGGAGGTTACAGGTGCTGATTCTCCAAGGAGGGAGATTGCTAGTAAAGCGGCTGGAATGGCGAACCCGAGCACAAGGAGATGAGAAATGAGGTGCGTTTTAGAAACCTTTCCCGATCACACGGTGTACCACCTTCTGGGTTTCTCATGCATGTTTTCGAGGTAGGAAGATGCCCTTGAACCTGGAGATTTGGGACCCATGGGATGGGTAACAGGCAGTATTACTTTAAAGGCTCTGCGTTTGCTCCCCCAACCTCACCAAACCTCTCAGCCCCGAGAGTGTCCACCCTTATGTCTCATCCAGCTGTGGGTCTAGATATGGTCAATCCAGGTTGCATCACAGCCCCTGAACGAATTTTGTAAGAATTTCTCTCTCTTTCACTGTCTGTGTTTCACGGGTTTTTAAAAGTAATTTATTTTTATAATGGGGTTTAGCTGCTTTTCACGGCTGTGTTTCTGCCGCTTTACACCCACTTGACTCACTTCCAGAGAGATATCAATACATAGGTTTTATGATTCTTACTAGTCAGATATATTCTTGTGCGGTGAATAGGGGGTGTGGAGTCCAGTTCACTGAGCAAGGAGTAGGTCTTTCTATTACATATTGGGTTTATGGAACGGTATCTGAGCTCATTTGAAACCCTTGTTTTATGCATCACCCCACCCCACCTTTCCCGTTAAGCAGCCATAGTGTGTTTTGTAAACGTGTGACTCTGTTCTGTTTTGTAATTCAGTTCAAGTGTAGCGGTTTTTACATTCCCTCTATAAGTGATAGGTTATGATAAGTGTCTTTTTCTGTGTGACTTATTTCACTTAGAATCGCCGTAGCTAAAGCCACTCATCATGCTGCTACTAGCCTTATGACATTGATTTCATGGCTGAGTGATATTCCATTGTACATAAGGACCACCACTTCTTTATCCATTTTTCTCTTTCCTGGGATATTTGAGGTGTCATGAAGTGGAGGTTCTTGTCAACAGAGCAGCCCTAAACTTTGGGGTGCCTGTGTCTTGCTGATTTTTAGTTTTCCCAATTTATACGCCCATGAGTGGAAGTGCCCTATGCGCTCTAAGCTGTGTTTTTTCGATGTTTCAGGACACACCGTACACTTCTCCAGAGTGGCTGTTGGCAATTTACATCCCGCCCATCAGCGTAGCAAGGCTCCCATTTCTCCATGGCCTGTCCTGCATTTCTGGTTTTGACACTTTTTTCCGCATGGCCCTTTTGACCGATGGGAAGCGAGACTTCTTTGTAGCGCTGATTTGCCTTTCCAGGTTGCTTGGTTGGCCAAAAAGGGCGTATGCGTTTTTTCCTGAATATATTCAGGAAAAAACGCATACGCCCTTTTTGGCCAAGGGCATCATTGTCGACGTTTTGCCGCTTTTCATGTGCTTTAAAGGCGATTCGAATCGACCTCCTGAAATCTGTTTCCTGCAATTCTGCCTTGCTTTCAGATCCTCTTCGTTGCCTTCCCTCAATATATTTGTGGACGAGAGTTATCATTTATAACTCTGCAGGTTTGTGAATTGCAGTGCCCCTGAGCTCCATTTTTCAACTCGCTTTTTTGGGAGCTGGCCGCAAAAGCGCAGGATTGCCTCAGGCCCTATTCTGGTTCCGGGCGGCAGGCTGAGCCTGTGGTTAATTCTTCTTCCTGATGGGAAAATAGAGTGACCTGTGCCTGTCCCAACACCTAGAGCTAGTCTCTCATTGGCTCCCCCTCTTCCCGTTCATCCTCAGGACAAATTGCAAGCTGTACGGAACGTGAGGTTACAGGTGCTGATTCTCCAAGGAGGGAGATTGCTAGTAAAGCGGCTGGAATGGCGAACCCGAGCACAAGGAGATGAGAAATGAGGTGCGTTTTAGAAACCTTTCCCGATCACACGGTGTACCACCTTCTGGGTTTCTCATGCATGTTTTCGAGGTAGGAAGATGCCCTTGAACCTGGAGATTTGGGACCCATGGGATGGGTAACAGGCAGTATTACTTTAAAGGCTCTGCGTTTGCTCCCCCAACCTCACCAAACCTCTCAGCCCCGAGAGTGTCCACCCTTATGTCTCATCCAGCTGTGGGTCTAGATATGGTCAATCCAGGTTGCATCACAGCCCCTGAACGAATTTTGTAAGAATTTCTCTCTCTTTCACTGTCTGTGTTTCACGGGTTTTTAAAAGTAATTTATTTTTATAATGGGGTTTAGCTGCTTTTCACGGCTGTGTTTCTGCCGCTTTACACCCACTTGACTCACTTCCAGAGAGATATCAATACATAGGTTTTAAGATTCTTACTAGTCAGATATATTCTTGTGCGGTGAATAGGGGGTGTGGAGTCCAGTTCACTGAGCAAGGAGTAGGTCTTTCTATTACATATTGGGTTTATGGAACGGTATCTGAGCTCATTTGAAACCCTTGTTTTATGCATCACCCCACCCCACCTTTCCCGTTAAGCAGCCATAGTGTGTTTTGTAAACTTGTGACTCTGTTCTGTTTTGTAATTCAGTTCAAGTGTAGCGGTTTTTACATTCCCTCTATAAGTGATAGCTTATGATAAGTGTCTTTTTCTGTGTGACTTATTTCACTTAGAATCGTCGTAGCTAAAGCCACTCATCATGCTGCTACTAGCCTTATGACATTGATTTCATGGCTGAGTGATATTCCATTGTACATAAGGACCACCACTTCTTTATCCATTTTTCTCTTTCCTGGGATATTTGAGGTGTCATGAAGTGGAGGTTCTTGTCAACAGAGCAGCCCTAAACTTTGGGGTGCCTGTGTCTTGCTGATTTTTAGTTTTCCCAATTTATACGCCCATGAGTGGAAGTGCCCTATGCGCTCTAAGCTGTGTTTTTTCGATGTTTCAGGACACACCGTACCCTTCTCCAGAGTGGCTGTTGGCAATTTACATCCCGCCCATCAGCGTAGCAAGGCTCCCATTTCTCCATGGCCTGTCCTGCATTTCTGGTTTTGACACTTTTTTCCGCATGGCCCTTTTGACCGATGGGAAGCGAGACTTCTTTGTAGCGCTGATTTGCCTTTCCAGGTTGCTTGGTTGGCCAAAAAGGGCGTATGCGTTTTTTCCTGAATATATTCAGGAAAAAACGCATACGCCCTTTTTGGCCAAGGGCATCATTGTCGACGTTTTGCCGCTTTTCATGTGCTTTAAAGGCGATTCGAATCGACCTCCTGAAATCTGTTTCCTGCAATTCTGCCTTGCTTTCAGATCCTCTTCGTTGCCTTCCCTCAATATATTTGTGGACGAGAGTTATCATTTATAACTCTGCAGGTTTGTGAATTGCAGTGCCCCTGAGCTCCATTTTTCAACTCGCTTTTTTGGGAGCTGGCCGCAAAAGCGCAGGATTGCCTCAGGCCCTATTCTGGTTCCGGGCGGCAGGCTGAGCCTGTGGTTAATTCTTCTTCCTGATGGGAAAATAGAGTGACCTGTGCCTGTCCCAACACCTAGAGCTAGTCTCTCATTGGCTCCCCCTCTTCCCGTTCATCCTCAGGACAAATTGCAAGCTGTACGGAACGGGAGGTTACAGGTGCTGATTCTCCAAGGAGGGAGATTGCTAGTAAAGCGGCTGGAATGGCGAACCCGAGCACAAGGAGATGAGAAATGAGGTGCGTTTTAGAAACCTTTCCCGATCACACGGTGTACCACCTTCTGGGTTTCTCATGCATGTTTTCGAGGTAGGAAGATGCCCTTGAACCTGGAGATTTGGGACCCATGGGATGGGTAACAGGCAGTATTACTTTAAAGGCTCTGCGTTTGCTCCCCCAACCTCACCAAACCTCTCAGCCCCGAGAGTGTCCACCCTTATGTCTCATCCAGCTGTGGGTCTAGATATGGTCAATCCAGGTTGCATCACAGCCCCTGAACGAATTTTGTAAGAATTTCTCTCTCTTTCACTGTCTGTGTTTCACGGGTTTTTAAAAGTAATTTATTTTTATAATGGGGTTTAGCTGCTTTTCACGGCTGTGTTTCTGCCGCTTTACACCCACTTGACTCACTTCCAGAGAGATATCAATACATAGGTTTTATGATTCTTACTAGTCAGATATATTCTTGTGCGGTGAATAGGGGGTGTGGAGTCCAGTTCACTGAGCAAGGAGTAGGTCTTTCTATTACATATTGGGTTTATGGAACGGTATCTGAGCTCATTTGAAACCCTTGTTTTATGCATCACCCCACCCCACCTTTCCCGTTAAGCAGCCATAGTGTGTTTTGTAAACGTGTGACTCTGTTCTGTTTTGTAATTCAGTTCAAGTGTAGCGGTTTTTACATTCCCTCTATAAGTGATAGGTTATGATAAGTGTCTTTTTCTGTGTGACTTATTTCACTTAGAATCGCCGTAGCTAAAGCCACTCATCATGCTGCTACTAGCCTTATGACATTGATTTCATGGCTGAGTGATATTCCATTGTACATAAGGACCACCACTTCTTTATCCATTTTTCTCTTTCCTGGGATATTTGAGGTGTCATGAAGTGGAGGTTCTTGTCAAAAGAGCAGCCCTAAACTTTGCGGTGCCTGTGTCTTGCTGATTTTTAGTTTTCCCAATTTATATGCCCATGAGTGGAAGTGCCCTATGCGCTCTAAGCTGTGTTTTTTCGATGTTTCAGGACACACTGTACCTTTCTCCAGAGTGGCTGTTGGCAATTTACATCCCGCCCATCAGCGTAGCAAGGCTCCCATTTCTCCATGGCCTGTCCTGCATTTCTGGTTTTGACAGTTTTTTCCGCATGGCCCTTTTGACCGATGGGAAGCGAGACTTCTTTGTAGCGCTGATTTGCCTTTCCAGGTTGCTTGGTTGGCCAAAAAGGGCGTATGCGTTTTTTCCTGAATATATTCAGGAAAAAACGCATACGCCCTTTTTGGCCAAGGGCATCATTGTCGACGTTTTGCCGCTTTTCATGTGCTTTAAAGGCGATTCGAATCGACCTCCTGAAATCTGTTTCCTGCAATTCTGCCTTGCTTTCAGATCCTCTTCGTTGCCTTCCCTCAATATATTTGTGGACGAGAGTTATCATTTATAACTCTGCAGGTTTGTGAATTGCAGTGCCCCTGAGCTCCATTTTTCAACTCGCTTTTTTGGGAGCTGGCCGCAAAAGCGCAGGATTGCCTCAGGCCCTATTCTGCTTCCGGGCGGCAGGCTGAGCCTGTGGTTAATTCTTCTTCCTGATGGGAAAATAGAGTGACCTGTGCCTGTCCCAACACCTAGAGCTAGTCTCTCATTGGCTCCCCCTCTTCCCGTTCATCCTCAGGACAAATTGCAAGCTGTACGGAACGGGAGGTTACAGGTGCTGATTCTCCAAGGAGGGAGATTGCTAGTAAAGCGGCTGGAATGGCAAACCCGAGCACAAGGAGATGAGAAGTGAGGTGCGTTTTAGAAACCTTTCCCGATCACACGGTGTACCACCTTCTGGGTTTCTCATGCATGTTTTCGAGGTAGGAAGATGCCCTTGAACCTGGAGATTTGGAACCCATGGGATGGGTAACAGGCAGTATTACTTTAAAGGCTCTGCGTTTGCTCCCCCAACCTCACCAAACCTCTCAGCCCCGAGAGTGTCCACCCTTATGTCTCATCCAGCTGTGGGTCTAGATATGGTCAATCCAGGTTGCATCACAGCCCCTGAACGAATTTTGTAAGAATTTCTCTCTCTTTCACTGTCTGTGTTTCACGGGTTTTTAAAAGTAATTTATTTTTATAATGGGGTTTAGCTGCTTTTCACGGCTGTGTTTCTGCCGCTTTACAGCCACTTGACTCACTTCCAGAGAGATATCAATACATAGGTTTTAAGATTCTTACTAGTCAGATATATTCTTGTGCGGTGAATAGGGGGTGTGGAGTCCAGTTCACTGAGCAAGGAGTAGGTCTTTCTATTACATATTGGGTTTATGGAACGGTATCTGAGCTCATTTGAAACCCTTGTTTTATGCATCACCCCACCCCACCTTTCCCGTTAAGCAGCCATAGTGTGTTTTGTAAACTTGTGACTCTGTTCTGTTTTGTAATTCAGTTCAAGTGTAGCGGTTTTTACATTCCCTCTATAAGTGATAGCTTATGATAAGTGTCTTTTTCTGTGTGACTTATTTCACTTAGAATCGTCGTAGCTAAAGCCACTCATCATGCTGCTACTAGCCTTATGACATTGATTTCATGGCTGAGTGATATTCCATTGTACATAAGGACCACCACTTCTTTATCCATTTTTCTCTTTCCTGGGATATTAGAGGTGTCATGAAGTGGAGGTTCTTGTCAAAAGAGCAGCCCTAAACTTTGGGGTGCCTGTGTCTTGCTGATTTTTAGTTTTCCCAATTTATACGCCCATGAGTGGAAGTGCCCTATGCGCTCTAAGCTGTGTTTTTTCGATGTTTCAGGACACACCGTACACTTCTCCAGAGTGGCTGTTGGCAATTTACATCCCGCCCATCAGCGTAGCAAGGCTCCCATTTCTCCATGGCCTGTCCTGCATTTCTGGTTTTGACAGTTTTTTCCGCATGGCCCTTTTGACCGATGGGAAGCGAGACTTCTTTGTAGCGCTGATTTGCCTTTCCAGGTTGCTTGGTTGGCCAAAAAGGGCGTATGCGTTTTTTCCTGAATATATTCAGGAAAAAACGCATACGCCCTTTTTGGCCAAGGGCATCATTGTCGACGTTTTGCCGCTTTTCATGTGCTTTAAAGGCGATTCGAATCGACCTCCTGAAATCTGTTTCCTGCAATTCTGCCTTGCTTTCAGATCCTCTTCGTTGCCTTCCCTCAATATATTTGTGGACGAGAGTTATCATTTATAACTCTGCAGGTTTGTGAATTGCAGTGCCCCTGAGCTCCATTTTTCAACTCGCTTTTTTGGGAGCTGGCCGCAAAAGCGCAGGATTGCCTCAGGCCCTATTCTGCTTCCGGGCGGCAGGCTGAGCCTGTGGTTAATTCTTCTTCCTGATGGGAAAATAGAGTGACCTGTGCCTGTCCCAACACCTAGAGCTAGTCTCTCATTGGCTCCCCCTCTTCCCGTTCATCCTCAGGACAAATTGCAAGCTGTACGGAACGGGAGGTTACAGGTGCTGATTCTCCAAGGAGGGAGATTGCTAGTAAAGCGGCTGGAATGGCGAACCCGAGCACAAGGAGATGAGAAATGAGGTGCGTTTTAGAAACCTTTCCCGATCACACGGTGTACCACCTTCTGGGTTTCTCATGCATGTTTTCGAGGTAGGAAGATGCCCTTGAACCTGGAGATTTGGGACCCATGGGATGGGTAACAGGCAGTATTACTTTAAAGGCTCTGCGTTTGCTCCCCCAACCTCACCAAACCTCTCAGCCCCGAGAGTGTCCACCCTTATGTCTCATCCAGCTGTGGGTCTAGATATGGTCAATCCAGGTTGCATCACAGCCCCTGAACGAATTTTGTAAGAATTTCTCTCTCTTTCACTGTCTGTGTTTCACGGGTTTTTAAAAGTAATTTATTTTTATAATGGGGTTTAGCTGCTTTTCACGGCTGTGTTTCTGCCGCTTTACACCCACTTGACTCACTTCCAGAGAGATATCAATACATAGGTTTTATGATTCTTACTAGTCAGATATATTCTTGTGCGGTGAATAGGGGGTGTGGAGTCCAGTTCACTGAGCAAGGAGTAGGTCTTTCTATTACATATTGGGTTTATGGAACGGTATCTGAGCTCATTTGAAACCCTTGTTTTATGCATCACCCCACCCCACCTTTCCCGTTAAGCAGCCATAGTGTGTTTTGTAAACGTGTGACTCTGTTCTGTTTTGTAATTCAGTTCAAGTGTAGCGGTTTTTACATTCCCTCTATAAGTGATAGGTTATGATAAGTGTCTTTTTCTGTGTGACTTATTTCACTTAGAATCGCCGTAGCTAAAGCCACTCATCATGCTGCTACTAGCCTTATGACATTGATTTCATGGCTGAGTGATATTCCATTGTACATAAGGACCACCACTTCTTTATCCATTTTTCTCTTTCCTGGGATATTTGAGGTGTCATGAAGTGGAGGTTCTTGTCAACAGAGCAGCCCTAAACTTTGGGGTGCCTGTGTCTTGCTGATTTTTAGTTTTCCCAATTTATACGCCCATGAGTGGAAGTGCCCTATGCGCTCTAAGCTGTGTTTTTTCGATGTTTCAGGACACACCGTACACTTCTCCAGAGTGGCTGTTGGCAATTTACATCCCGCCCATCAGCGTAGCAAGGCTCCCATTTCTCCATGGCCTGTCCTGCATTTCTGGTTTTGACACTTTTTTCCGCATGGCCCTTTTGACCGATGGGAAGCGAGACTTCTTTGTAGCGCTGATTTGCCTTTCCAGGTTGCTTGGTTGGCCAAAAAGGGCGTATGCGTTTTTTCCTGAATATATTCAGGAAAAAACGCATACGCCCTTTTTGGCCAAGGGCATCATTGTCGACGTTTTGCCGCTTTTCATGTGCTTTAAAGGCGATTCGAATCGACCTCCTGAAATCTGTTTCCTGCAATTCTGCCTTGCTTTCAGATCCTCTTCGTTGCCTTCCCTCAATATATTTGTGGACGAGAGTTATCATTTATAACTCTGCAGGTTTGTGAATTGCAGTGCCCCTGAGCTCCATTTTTCAACTCGCTTTTTTGGGAGCTGGCCGCAAAAGCGCAGGATTGCCTCAGGCCCTATTCTGGTTCCGGGCGGCAGGCTGAGCCTGTGGTTAATTCTTCTTCCTGATGGGAAAATAGAGTGACCTGTGCCTGTCCCAACACCTAGAGCTAGTCTCTCATTGGCTCCCCCTCTTCCCGTTCATCCTCAGGACAAATTGCAAGCTGTACGGAACGTGAGGTTACAGGTGCTGATTCTCCAAGGAGGGAGATTGCTAGTAAAGCGGCTGGAATGGCGAACCCGAGCACAAGGAGATGAGAAATGAGGTGCGTTTTAGAAACCTTTCCCGATCACACGGTGTACCACCTTCTGGGTTTCTCATGCATGTTTTCGAGGTAGGAAGATGCCCTTGAACCTGGAGATTTGGGACCCATGGGATGGGTAACAGGCAGTATTACTTTAAAGGCTCTGCGTTTGCTCCCCCAACCTCACCAAACCTCTCAGCCCCGAGAGTGTCCACCCTTATGTCTCATCCAGCTGTGGGTCTAGATATGGTCAATCCAGGTTGCATCACAGCCCCTGAACGAATTTTGTAAGAATTTCTCTCTCTTTCACTGTCTGTGTTTCACGGGTTTTTAAAAGTAATTTATTTTTATAATGGGGTTTAGCTGCTTTTCACGGCTGTGTTTCTGCCGCTTTACACCCACTTGACTCACTTCCAGAGAGATATCAATACATAGGTTTTAAGATTCTTACTAGTCAGATATATTCTTGTGCGGTGAATAGGGGGTGTGGAGTCCAGTTCACTGAGCAAGGAGTAGGTCTTTCTATTACATATTGGGTTTATGGAACGGTATCTGAGCTCATTTGAAACCCTTGTTTTATGCATCACCCCACCCCACCTTTCCCGTTAAGCAGCCATAGTGTGTTTTGTAAACTTGTGACTCTGTTCTGTTTTGTAATTCAGTTCAAGTGTAGCGGTTTTTACATTCCCTCTATAAGTGATAGCTTATGATAAGTGTCTTTTTCTGTGTGACTTATTTCACTTAGAATCGTCGTAGCTAAAGCCACTCATCATGCTGCTACTAGCCTTATGACATTGATTTCATGGCTGAGTGATATTCCATTGTACATAAGGACCACCACTTCTTTATCCATTTTTCTCTTTCCTGGGATATTTGAGGTGTCATGAAGTGGAGGTTCTTGTCAACAGAGCAGCCCTAAACTTTGGGGTGCCTGTGTCTTGCTGATTTTTAGTTTTCCCAATTTATACGCCCATGAGTGGAAGTGCCCTATGCGCTCTAAGCTGTGTTTTTTCGATGTTTCAGGACACACCGTACCCTTCTCCAGAGTGGCTGTTGGCAATTTACATCCCGCCCATCAGCGTAGCAAGGCTCCCATTTCTCCATGGCCTGTCCTGCATTTCTGGTTTTGACACTTTTTTCCGCATGGCCCTTTTGACCGATGGGAAGCGAGACTTCTTTGTAGCGCTGATTTGCCTTTCCAGGTTGCTTGGTTGGCCAAAAAGGGCGTATGCGTTTTTTCCTGAATATATTCAGGAAAAAACGCATACGCCCTTTTTGGCCAAGGGCATCATTGTCGACGTTTTGCCGCTTTTCATGTGCTTTAAAGGCGATTCGAATCGACCTCCTGAAATCTGTTTCCTGCAATTCTGCCTTGCTTTCAGATCCTCTTCGTTGCCTTCCCTCAATATATTTGTGGACGAGAGTTATCATTTATAACTCTGCAGGTTTGTGAATTGCAGTGCCCCTGAGCTCCATTTTTCAACTCGCTTTTTTGGGAGCTGGCCGCAAAAGCGCAGGATTGCCTCTGGCCCTATTCTGCTTCCGGGCGGCAGGCTGAGCCTGTGGTTAATTCTTCTTCCTGATGGGAAAATAGAGTGACCTGTGCCTGTCCCAACACCTAGAGCTAGTCTCTCATTGGCTCCCCCTCTTCCCGTTCATCCTCAGGACAAATTGCAAGCTGTACGGAACGGGAGGTTACAGGTGCTGATTCTCCAAGGAGGGAGATTGCTAGTAAAGCGGCTGGAATGGCGAACCCGAGCACAAGGAGATGAGAAATGAGGTGCGTTTTAGAAACCTTTCCCGATCACACGGTGTACCACCTTCTGGGTTTCTCATGCATGTTTTCGAGGTAGGAAGATGCCCTTGAACCTGGAGATTTGGGACCCATGGGATGGGTAACAGGCAGTATTACTTTAAAGGCTCTGCGTTTGCTCCCCCAACCTCACCAAACCTCTCAGCCCCGAGAGTGTCCACCCTTATGTCTCATCCAGCTGTGGGTCTAGATATGGTCAATCCAGGTTGCATCACAGCCCCTGAACGAATTTTGTAAGAATTTCTCTCTCTTTCACTGTCTGTGTTTCACGGGTTTTTAAAAGTAATTTATTTTTATAATGGGGTTTAGCTGCTTTTCACGGCTGTGTTTCTGCCGCTTTACACCCACTTGACTCACTTCCAGAGAGATATCAATACATAGGTTTTATGATTCTTACTAGTCAGATATATTCTTGTGCGGTGAATAGGGGGTGTGGAGTCCAGTTCACTGAGCAAGGAGTAGGTCTTTCTATTACATATTGGGTTTATGGAACGGTATCTGAGCTCATTTGAAACCCTTGTTTTATGCATCACCCCACCCCACCTTTCCCGTTAAGCAGCCATAGTGTGTTTTGTAAACGTGTGACTCTGTTCTGTTTTGTAATTCAGTTCAAGTGTAGCGGTTTTTACATTCCCTCTATAAGTGATAGGTTATGATAAGTGTCTTTTTCTGTGTGACTTATTTCACTTAGAATCGCCGTAGCTAAAGCCACTCATCATGCTGCTACTAGCCTTATGACATTGATTTCATGGCTGAGTGATATTCCATTGTACATAAGGACCACCACTTCTTTATCCATTTTTCTCTTTCCTGGGATATTTGAGGTGTCATGAAGTGGAGGTTCTTGTCAAAAGAGCAGCCCTAAACTTTGCGGTGCCTGTGTCTTGCTGATTTTTACTTTTCCCAATTTATATGCCCATGAGTGGAAGTGCCCTATGCGCTCTAAGCTGTGTTTTTTCGATGTTTCAGGACACACCGTACCTTTCTCCAGAGTGGCTGTTGGCAATTTACATCCCGCCCATCAGCGTAGCAAGGCTCCCATTTCTCCATGGCCTGTCCTGCATTTCTGGTTTTGACACTTTTTTCCGCATGGCCCTTTTGACCGATGGGAAGCGAGACTTCTTTGTAGCGCTGATTTTCCTTTCCAGGTTGCTTGGTTGGCCAAAAAGGGCGTATGCGTTTTTTCCTGAATATATTCAGGAAAAAACGCATACGCCCTTTTTGGCCAAGGGCATCATTGTCGACGTTTTGCCGCTTTTCATGTGCTTTAAAGGCGATTCGAATCGACCTCCTGAAATCTGTTTCCTGCAATTCTGCCTTGCTTTCAAATCCTCTTCGTTGCCTTCCCTCAATATATTTGTGGACGAGAGTTATCATTTATAACTCTGCAGGTTTGTGAATTGCAGTGCCCCTGAGCTCCATTTTTCAACTCGCTTTTTTGGGAGCTGGCCGCAAAAGCGCAGGATTGCCTCAGGCCCTATTCTGCTTCCGGGCGGCAGGCTGAGCCTGTGGTTAATTCTTCTTCCTGATGGGAAAATAGAGTGACCTGTGCCTGTCCCAACACCTAGAGCTAGTCTCTCATTGGCTCCCCCTCTTCCCGTTCATCCTCAGGACAAATTGCAAGCTGTACGGAACGGGAGGTTACAGGTGCTGATTCTCCAAGGAGGGAGATTGCTAGTAAAGCGGCTGGAATGGCGAACCCGAGCACAAGGAGATGAGAAGTGAGGTGCGTTTTAGAAACCTTTCCCGATCACACGGTGTACCACCTTCTGGGTTTCTCATGCATGTTTTCGAGGTAGGAAGATGCCCTTGAACCTGGAGATTTGGAACCCATGGGATGGGTAACAGGCAGTATTACTTTAAAGGCTCTGCGTTTGCTCCCCCAACCTCACCAAACCTCTCAGCCCCGAGAGTGTCCACCCTTATGTCTCATCCAGCTGTGGGTCTAGATATGGTCAATCCAGGTTGCATCACAGCCCCTGAACGAATTTTGTAAGAATTTCTCTCTCTTTCACTGTCTGTGTTTCACGGGTTTTTAAAAGTAATTTATTTTTATAATGGGGTTTAGCTGCTTTTCACGGCTGTGTTTCTGCCGCTTTACAGCCACTTGACTCACTTCCAGAGAGATATCAATACATAGGTTTTAAGATTCTTACTAGTCAGATATATTCTTGTGCGGTGAATAGGGGGTGTGGAGTCCAGTTCACTGAGCAAGGAGTAGGTCTTTCTATTACATATTGGGTTTATGGAACGGTATCTGAGCTCATTTGAAACCCTTGTTTTATGCATCACCCCACCCCACCTTTCCCGTTAAGCAGCCATAGTGTGTTTTGTAAACTTGTGACTCTGTTCTGTTTTGTAATTCAGTTCAAGTGTAGCGGTTTTTACATTCCCTCTATAAGTGATAGCTTATGATAAGTGTCTTTTTCTGTGTGACTTATTTCACTTAGAATCGTCGTAGCTAAAGCCACTCATCATGCTGCTACTAGCCTTATGACATTGATTTCATGGTTGAGTGATATTCCATTGTACATAAGGACCACCACTTCTTTATCCATTTTTCTCTTTCCTGGGATATTTGAGGTGTCATGAAGTGGAGGTTCTTGTCAAAAGAGCAGCCCTAAACTTTGGGGTGCCTGTGTCTTGCTGATTTTTAGTTTTCCCAATTTATACGCCCATGAGTGGAAGTGCCCTATGCGCTCTAAGCTGTGTTTTTTCGATGTTTCAGGACACACCGTACACTTCTCCAGAGTGGCTGTTGGCAATTTACATCCCGCCCATCAGCGTAGCAAGGCTCCCATTTCTCCATGGCCTGTCCTGCATTTGTGGTTTTGACAGTTTTTTCCGCATGGCCCTTTTGACCGATGGGAAGCGAGACTTCTTTGTAGCGCTGATTTGCCTTTCCAGGTTGCTTGGTTGGCCAAAAAGGGCGTATGCGTTTTTTCCTGAATATATTCAGGAAAAAACGCATACGCCCTTTTTGGCCAAGGGCATCATTGTCGACGTTTTGCCGCTTTTCATGTGCTTTAAAGGCGATTCGAATCGACCTCCTGAAATCTGTTTCCTGCAATTCTGCCTTGCTTTCAGATCCTCTTCGTTGCCTTCCCTCAATATATTTGTGGACGAGAGTTATCATTTATAACTCTGCAGGTTTGTGAATTGCAGTGCCCCTGAGCTCCATTTTTCAACTCGCTTTTTTGGGAGCTGGCCGCAAAAGCGCAGGATTGCCTCAGGCCCTATTCTGCTTCCGGGCGGCAGGCTGAGCCTGTGGTTAATTCTTCTTCCTGATGGGAAAATAGAGTGACCTGTGCCTGTCCCAACACCTAGAGCTAGTCTCTCATTGGCTCCCCCTCTTCCCGTTCATCCTCAGGACAAATTGCAAGCTGTACGGAACGGGAGGTTACAGGTGCTGATTCTCCAAGGAGGGAGATTGCTAGTAAAGCGGCTGGAATGGCGAACCCGAGCACAAGGAGATGAGAAATGAGGTGCGTTTTAGAAACCTTTCCCGATCACACGGTGTACCACCTTCTGGGTTTCTCATGCATGTTTTCGAGGTAGGAAGATGCCCTTGAACCTGGAGATTTGGGACCCATGGGATGGGTAACAGGCAGTATTACTTTAAAGGCTCTGCGTTTGCTCCCCCAACCTCACCAAACCTCTCAGCCCCGAGAGTGTCCACCCTTATGTCTCATCCAGCTGTGGGTCTAGATATGGTCAATCCAGGTTGCATCACAGCCCCTGAACGAATTTTGTAAGAATTTCTCTCTCTTTCACTGTCTGTGTTTCACGGGTTTTTAAAAGTAATTTATTTTTATAATGGGGTTTAGCTGCTTTTCACGGCTGTGTTTCTGCCGCTTTACACCCACTTGACTCACTTCCAGAGAGATATCAATACATAGGTTTTATGATTCTTACTAGTCAGATATATTCTTGTGCGGTGAATAGGGGGTGTGGAGTCCAGTTCACTGAGCAAGGAGTAGGTCTTTCTATTACATATTGGGTTTATGGAACGGTATCTGAGCTCATTTGAAACCCTTGTTTTATGCATCACCCCACCCCACCTTTCCCGTTAAGCAGCCATAGTGTGTTTTGTAAACGTGTGACTCTGTTCTGTTTTGTAATTCAGTTCAAGTGTAGCGGTTTTTACATTCCCTCTATAAGTGATAGGTTATGATAAGTGTCTTTTTCTGTGTGACTTATTTCACTTAGAATCGCCGTAGCTAAAGCCACTCATCATGCTGCTACTAGCCTTATGACATTGATTTCATGGCTGAGTGATATTCCATTGTACATAAGGACCACCACTTCTTTATCCATTTTTCTCTTTCCTGGGATATTTGAGGTGTCATGAAGTGGAGGTTCTTGTCAAAAGAGCAGCCCTAAACTTTGCGGTGCCTGTGTCTTGCTGATTTTTAGTTTTCCCAATTTATACGCCCATGAGTGGAAGTGCCCTATGCGCTCTAAGCTGTGTTTTTTCGATGTTTCAGGACACACCGTACCCTTCTCCAGAGTGGCTGTTGGCAATTTACATCCCGCCCATCAGCGTAGCAAGGCTCCCATTTCTCCATGGCCTGTCCTGCATTTCTGGTTTTGACACTTTTTTCCGCATGGCCCTTTTGACCGATGGGAAGCGAGACTTCTTTGTAGCGCTGATTTGCCTTTCCAGGTTGCTTGGTTGGCCAAAAAGGGCGTATGCGTTTTTTCCTGAATATATTCAGGAAAAAACGCATACGCCCTTTTTGGCCAAGGGCACCATTGTCGACGTTTTGCCGCTTTTCATGTGCTTTAAAGGCGATTGGAATCGACCTCCTGAAATCTGTTTCCTGCAATTCTGCCTTGCTTTCAGATCCTCTTCGTTGCCTTCCCTCAATATATTTGTGGACGAGAGTTATCATTTATAACTCTGCAGGTTTGTGAATTGCAGTGCCCCTGAGCTCCATTTTTCAACTCGCTTTTTTGGGAGCTGGCCGCAAAAGCGCAGGATTGCCTCAGGCCCTATTCTGCTTCCGGGCGGCAGGCTGAGCCTGTGGTTAATTCTTCTTCCTGATGGGAAAATAGAGTGACCTGTGCCTGTCCCAACACCTAGAGCTAGTCTCTCATTGGCTCCCCCTCTTCCCGTTCATCCTCAGGACAAATTGCAAGCTGTACGGAACGGGAGGTTACAGGTGCTGATTCTCCAAGGAGGGAGATTGCTAGTAAAGCGGCTGGAATGGCGAACCCGAGCACAAGGAGATGAGAAATGAGGTGCGTTTTAGAAACCTTTCCCGATCACACGGTGTACCACCTTCTGGGTTTCTCATGCATGTTTTCGAGGTAGGAAGATGCCCTTGAACCTGGAGATTTGGGACCCATGGGATGGGTAACAGGCAGTATTACTTTAAAGGCTCTGCGTTTGCTCCCCCAACCTCACCAAACCTCTCAGCCCCGAGAGTGTCCACCCTTATGTCTCATCCAGCTGTGGGTCTAGATATGGTCAATCCAGGTTGCATCACAGCCCCTGAACGAATTTTGTAAGAATTTCTCTCTCTTTCACTGTCTGTGTTTCACGGGTTTTTAAAAGTAATTTATTTTTATAATGGGGTTTAGCTGCTTTTCACGGCTGTGTTTCTGCCGCTTTACACCCACTTGACTCACTTCCAGAGAGATATCAATACATAGGTTTTAAGATTCTTACTAGTCAGATATATTCTTGTGCGGTGAATAGGGGGTGTGGAGTCCAGTTCACTGAGCAAGGAGTAGGTCTTTCTATTACATATTGGGTTTATGGAACGGTATCTGAGCTCATTTGAAACCCTTGTTTTATGCATCACCCCACCCCACCTTTCCCGTTAAGCAGCCATAGTGTGTTTTGTAAACTTGTGACTCTGTTCTGTTTTGTAATTCAGTTCAAGTGTAGCGGTTTTTACATTCCCTCTATAAGTGATAGCTTATGATAAGTGTCTTTTTCTGTGTGACTTATTTCACTTAGAATCGTCGTAGCTAAAGCCACTCATCATGCTGCTACTAGCCTTATGACATTGATTTCATGGCTGAGTGATATTCCATTGTACATAAGGACCACCACTTCTTTATCCATTTTTCTCTTTCCTGGGATATTTGAGGTGTCATGAAGTGGAGGTTCTTGTCAACAGAGCAGCCCTAAACTTTGGGGTGCCTGTGTCTTGCTGATTTTTAGTTTTCCCAATTTATACGCCCATGAGTGGAAGTGCCCTATGCGCTCTAAGCTGTGTTTTTTCGATGTTTCAGGACACACCGTACCCTTCTCCAGAGTGGCTGTTGGCAATTTACATCCCGCCCATCAGCGTAGCAAGGCTCCCATTTCTCCATGGCCTGTCCTGCATTTCTGGTTTTGACACTTTTTTCCGCATGGCCCTTTTGACCGATGGGAAGCGAGACTTCTTTGTAGCGCTGATTTGCCTTTCCAGGTTGCTTGGTTGGCCAAAAAGGGCGTATGCGTTTTTTCCTGAATATATTCAGGAAAAAACGCATACGCCCTTTTTGGCCAAGGGCACCATTGTCGACGTTTTGCCGCTTTTCATGTGCTTTAAAGGCGATTGGAATCGACCTCCTGAAATCTGTTTCCTGCAATTCTGCCTTGCTTTCAGATCCTCTTCGTTGCCTTCCCTCAATATATTTGTGGACGAGAGTTATCATTTATAACTCTGCAGGTTTGTGAATTGCAGTGCCCCTGAGCTCCATTTTTCAACTCGCTTTTTTGGGAGCTGGCCGCAAAAGCGCAGGATTGCCTCAGGCCCTATTCTGCTTCCGGGCGGCAGGCTGAGCCTGTGGTTAATTCTTCTTCCTGATGGGAAAATAGAGTGACCTGTGCCTGTCCCAACACCTAGAGCTAGTCTCTCATTGGCTCCCCCTCTTCCCGTTCATCCTCAGGACAAATTGCAAGCTGTACGGAACGGGAGGTTACAGGTGCTGATTCTCCAAGGAGGGAGATTGCTAGTAAAGCGGCTGGAATGGCGAACCCGAGCACAAGGAGATGAGAAATGAGGTGCGTTTTAGAAACCTTTCCCGATCACACGGTGTACCACCTTCTGGGTTTCTCATGCATGTTTTCGAGGTAGGAAGATGCCCTTGAACCTGGAGATTTGGGACCCATGGGATGGGTAACAGGCAGTATTACTTTAAAGGCTCTGCGTTTGCTCCCCCAACCTCACCAAACCTCTCAGCCCCGAGAGTGTCCACCCTTATGTCTCATCCAGCTGTGGGTCTAGATATGGTCAATCCAGGTTGCATCACAGCCCCTGAACGAATTTTGTAAGAATTTCTCTCTCTTTCACTGTCTGTGTTTCACGGGTTTTTAAAAGTAATTTATTTTTATAATGGGGTTTAGCTGCTTTTCACGGCTGTGTTTCTGCCGCTTTACAGCCACTTGACTCACTTCCAGAGAGATATCAATACATAGGTTTTAAGATTCTTACTAGTCAGATATATTCTTGTGCGGTGAATAGGGGGTGTGGAGTCCAGTTCACTGAGCAAGGAGTAGGTCTTTCTATTACATATTGGGTTTATGGAACGGTATCTGAGCTCATTTGAAACCCTTGTTTTATGCATCACCCCACCCCACCTTTCCCGTTAAGCAGCCATAGTGTGTTTTGTAAACTTGTGACTCTGTTCTGTTTTGTAATTCAGTTCAAGTGTAGCGGTTTTTACATTCCCTCTATAAGTGATAGCTTATGATAAGTGTCTTTTTCTGTGTGACTTATTTCACTTAGAATCGTCGTAGCTAAAGCCACTCATCATGCTGCTACTAGCCTTATGACATTGATTTCATGGCTGAGTGATATTCCATTGTACATAAGGACCACCACTTCTTTATCCATTTTTCTCTTTCCTGGGATATTTGAGGTGTCATGAAGTGGAGGTTCTTGTCAACAGAGCAGCCCTAAACTTTGGGGTGCCTGTGTCTTGCTGATTTTTAGTTTTCCCAATTTATACGCCCATGAGTGGAAGTGCCCTATGCGCTCTAAGCTGTGTTTTTTCGATGTTTCAGGACACACCGTACCCTTCTCCAGAGTGGCTGTTGGCAATTTACATCCCGCCCATCAGCGTAGCAAGGCTCCCATTTCTCCATGGCCTGTCCTGCATTTCTGGTTTTGACACTTTTTTCCGCATGGCCCTTTTGACCGATGGGAAGCGAGACTTCTTTGTAGCGCTGATTTGCCTTTCCAGGTTGCTTGGTTGGCCAAAAAGGGCGTATGCGTTTTTTCCTGAATATATTCAGGAAAAAACGCATACGCCCTTTTTGGCCAAGGGCATCATTGTTGACGTTTTGCCGCTTTTCATGTGCTTTAAAGGCGATTGGAATCGACCTCCTGAAATCTGTTTCCTGCAATTCTGCCTTGCTTTCAGATCCTCTTCGTTGCCTTCCCTCAATATATTTGTGGACGAGAGTTATCATTTATAACTCTGCAGGTTTGTGAATTGCAGTGCCCCTGAGCTCCATTTTTCAACTCGCTTTTTTGGGAGCTGGCCGCAAAAGCGCAGGATTGCCTCAGGCCCTATTCTGCTTCCGGGCGGCAGGCTGAGCCTGTGGTTAATTCTTCTTCCTGATGGGAAAATAGAGTGACCTGTGCCTGTCCCAACACCTAGAGCTAGTCTCTCATTGGCTCCCCCTCTTCCCGTTCATCCTCAGGACAAATTGCAAGCTGTACGGAACGGGAGGTTACAGGTGCTGATTCTCCAAGGAGGGAGATTGCTAGTAAAGCGGCTGGAATGGCGAACCCGAGCACAAGGAGATGAGAAATGAGGTGCGTTTTAGAAACCTTTCCCGATCACACGGTGTACCACCTTCTGGGTTTCTCATGCATGTTTTCGAGGTAGGAAGATGCCCTTGAACCTGGAGATTTGGGACCCATGGGATGGGTAACAGGCAGTATTACTTTAAAGGCTCTGCGTTTGCTCCCCCAACCTCACCAAACCTCTCAGCCCCGAGAGTGTCCACCCTTATGTCTCATCCAGCTGTGGGTCTAGATATGGTCAATCCAGGTTGCATCACAGCCCCTGAACGAATTTTGTAAGAATTTCTCTCTCTTTCACTGTCTGTGTTTCACGGGTTTTTAAAAGTAATTTATTTTTATAATGGGGTTTAGCTGCTTTTCACGGCTGTGTTTCTGCCGCTTTACACCCACTTGACTCACTTCCAGAGAGATATCAATACATAGGTTTTAAGATTCTTACTAGTCAGATATATTCTTGTGCGGTGAATAGGGGGTGTGGAGTCCAGTTCACTGAGCAAGGAGTAGGTCTTTCTATTACATATTGGGTTTATGGAACGGTATCTGAGCTCATTTGAAACCCTTGTTTTATGCATCACCCCACCCCACCTTTCCCGTTAAGCAGCCATAGTGTGTTTTGTAAACTTGTGACTCTGTTCTGTTTTGTAATTCAGTTCAAGTGTAGCGGTTTTTACATTCCCTCTATAAGTGATAGCTTATGATAAGTGTCTTTTTCTGTGTGACTTATTTCACTTAGAATCGTCGTAGCTAAAGCCACTCATCATGCTGCTGCTAGCCTTATGACATTGATTTCATGGCTGAGTGATATTCCATTGTACATAAGGACCACCACTTCTTTATCCATTTTTCTCTTTCCTGGGATATTTGAGGTGTCATGAAGTGGAGGTTCTTGTCAACAGAGCAGCCCTAAACTTTGGGGTGCCTGTGTCTTGCTGATTTTTAGTTTTCCCAATTTATACGCCCATGAGTGGAAGTGCCCTATGCGCTCTAAGCTGTGTTTTTTCGATGTTTCAGGACACACCGTACCCTTCTCCAGAGTGGCTGTTGGCAATTTACATCCCGCCCATCAGCGTAGCAAGGCTCCCATTTCTCCATGGCCTGTCCTGCATTTCTGGTTTTGACACTTTTTTCCGCATGGCCCTTTTGACCGATGGGAAGCGAGACTTCTTTGTAGCGCTGATTTGCCTTTCCAGGTTGCTTGGTTGGCCAAAAAGGGCGTATGCGTTTTTTCCTGAATATATTCAGGAAAAAACGCATACGCCCTTTTTGGCCAAGGGCATCATTGTCGACGTTTTGCCGCTTTTCATGTGCTTTAAAGGCGATTGGAATCGACCTCCTGAAATCTGTTTCCTGCAATTCTGCCTTGCTTTCAGATCCTCTTCGTTGCCTTCCCTCAATATATTTGTGGACGAGAGTTATCATTTATAACTCTGCAGGTTTGTGAATTGCAGTGCCCCTGAGCTCCATTTTTCAACTCGCTTTTTTGGGAGCTGGCCGCAAAAGCGCAGGATTGCCTCAGGCCCTATTCTGCTTCCGGGCGGCAGGCTGAGCCTGTGGTTAATTCTTCTTCCTGATGGGAAAATAGAGTGACCTGTGCCTGTCCCAACACCTAGAGCTAGTCTCTCATTGGCTCCCCCTCTTCCCGTTCATCCTCAGGACAAATTGCAAGCTGTACGGAACGGGAGGTTACAGGTGCTGATTCTCCAAGGAGGGAGATTGCTAGTAAAGCGGCTGGAATGGCGAACCCGAGCACAAGGAGATGAGAAATGAGGTGCGTTTTAGAAACCTTTCCCGATCACACGGTGTACCACCTTCTGGGTTTCTCATGCATGTTTTCGAGGTAGGAAGATGCCCTTGAACCTGGAGATTTGGGACCCATGGGATGGGTAACAGGCAGTATTACTTTAAAGGCTCTGCGTTTGCTCCCCCAACCTCACCAAACCTCTCAGCCCCGAGAGTGTCCACCCTTATGTCTCATCCAGCTGTGGGTCTAGATATGGTCAATCCAGGTTGCATCACAGCCCCTGAACGAATTTTGTAAGAATTTCTCTCTCTTTCACTGTCTGTGTTTCACGGGTTTTTAAAAGTAATTTATTTTTATAATGGGGTTTAGCTGCTTTTCACGGCTGTGTTTCTGCCGCTTTACACCCACTTGACTCACTTCCAGAGAGATATCAATACATAGGTTTTAAGATTCTTACTAGTCAGATATATTCTTGTGCGGTGAATAGGGGGTGTGGAGTCCAGTTCACTGAGCAAGGAGTAGGTCTTTCTATTACATATTGGGTTTATGGAACGGTATCTGAGCTCATTTGAAACCCTTGTTTTATGCATCACCCCACCCCACCTTTCCCGTTAAGCAGCCATAGTGTGTTTTGTAAACTTGTGACTCTGTTCTGTTTTGTAATTCAGTTCAAGTGTAGCGGTTTTTACATTCCCTCTATAAGTGATAGCTTATGATAAGTGTCTTTTTCTGTGTGACTTATTTCACTTAGAATCGTCGTAGCTAAAGCCACTCATCATGCTGCTACTAGCCTTATGACATTGATTTCATGGCTGAGTGATATTCCATTGTACATAAGGACCACCACTTCTTTATCCATTTTTCTCTTTCCTGGGATATTTGAGGTGTCATGAAGTGGAGGTTCTTGTCAACAGAGCAGCCCTAAACTTTGGGGTGCCTGTGTCTTGCTGATTTTTAGTTTTCCCAATTTATACGCCCATGAGTGGAAGTGCCCTATGCGCTCTAAGCTGTGTTTTTTCGATGTTTCAGGACACACCGTACACTTCTCCAGAGTGGCTGTTGGCAATTTACATCCCGCCCATCAGCGTAGCAAGGCTCCCATTTCTCCATGGCCTGTCCTGCATTTCTGGTTTTGACACTTTTTTCCGCATGGCCCTTTTGACCGATGGGAAGCGAGACTTCTTTGTAGCGCTGATTTGCCTTTCCAGGTTGCTTGGTTGGCCAAAAAGGGCGTATGCGTTTTTTCCTGAATATATTCAGGAAAAAACGCATACGCCCTTTTTGGCCAAGGGCATCATTGTCGACGTTTTGCCGCTTTTCATGTGCTTTAAAGGCGATTGGAATCGACCTCCTGAAATCTGTTTCCTGCAATTCTGCCTTGCTTTCAGATCCTCTTTGTTGCCTTCCCTCAATATATTTGTGGATGAGAGTTATCATTTATAACTCTGCAGGTTTGTGAATTGCAGTGCCCCTGAGCTCCATTTTTCAACTCGCTTTTTTGGGAGCTGGCCGCAAAAGCGCAGGATTGCCTCAGGCCCTATTCTGCTTCCGGGCGGCAGGCTGAGCCTGTGGTTAATTCTTCTTCCTGATGGGAAAATAGAGTGACCTGTGCCTGTCCCAACACCTAGAGCTAGTCTCTCATTGGCTCCCCCTCTTCCCGTTCATCCTCAGGACAAATTGCAAGCTGTACGGAACGGGAGGTTACAGGTGCTGATTCTCCAAGGAGGGAGATTGCTAGTAAAGCGGCTGGAATGGCGAACCCGAGCACAAGGAGATGAGAAATGAGGTGCGTTTTAGAAACCTTTCCCGATCACACGGTGTACCACCTTCTGGGTTTCTCATGCATGTTTTCGAGGTAGGAAGATGCCCTTGAACCTGGAGATTTGGGACCCATGGGATGGGTAACAGGCAGTATTACTTTAAAGGCTCTGCGTTTGCTCCCCCAACCTCACCAAACCTCTCAGCCCCGAGAGTGTCCACCCTTATGTCTCATCCAGCTGTGGGTCTAGATATGGTCAATCCAGGTTGCATCACAGCCCCTGAACGAATTTTGTAAGAATTTCTCTCTCTTTCACTGTCTGTGTTTCACGGGTTTTTAAAAGTAATTTATTTTTATAATGGGGTTTAGCTGCTTTTCACGGCTGTGTTTCTGCCGCTTTACACCCACTTGACTCACTTCCAGAGAGATATCAATACATAGGTTTTAAGATTCTTACTAGTCAGATATATTCTTGTGCGGTGAATAGGGGGTGTGGAGTCCAGTTCACTGAGCAAGGAGTAGGTCTTTCTATTACATATTGGGTTTATGGAACGGTATCTGAGCTCATTTGAAACCCTTGTTTTATGCATCACCCCACCCCACCTTTCCCGTTAAGCAGCCATAGTGTGTTTTGTAAACTTGTGACTCTGTTCTGTTTTGTAATTCAGTTCAAGTGTAGCGGTTTTTACATTCCCTCTATAAGTGATAGCTTATGATAAGTGTCTTTTTCTGTGTGACTTATTTCACTTAGAATCGTCGTAGCTAAAGCCACTCATCATGCTGCTACTAGCCTTATGACATTGATTTCATGGCTGAGTGATATTCCATTGTACATAAGGACCACCACTTCTTTATCCATTTTTCTCTTTCCTGGGATATTTGAGGTGTCATGAAGTGGAGGTTCTTGTCAACAGAGCAGCCCTAAACTTTGGGGTGCCTGTGTCTTGCTGATTTTTAGTTTTCCCAATTTATACGCCCATGAGTGGAAGTGCCCTATGCGCTCTAAGCTGTGTTTTTTCGATGTTTCAGGACACACCGTACACTTCTCCAGAGTGGCTGTTGGCAATTTACATCCCGCCCATCAGCGTAGCAAGGCTCCCATTTCTCCATGGCCTGTCCTGCATTTGTGGTTTTGACAGTTTTTTCCGCATGGCCCTTTTGACCGATGGGAAGCGAGACTTCTTTGTAGCGCTGATTTGCCTTTCCAGGTTGCTTGGTTGGCCAAAAAGGGCGTATGCGTTTTTTCCTGAATATATTCAGGAAAAAACGCATACGCCCTTTTTGGCCAAGGGCATCATTGTCGACGTTTTGCCGCTTTTCATGTGCTTTAAAGGCGATTCGAATCGACCTCCTGAAATCTGTTTCCTGCAATTCTGCCTTGCTTTCAGATCCTCTTCGTTGCCTTCCCTCAATATATTTGTGGACGAGAGTTATCATTTATAACTCTGCAGGTTTGTGAATTGCAGTGCCCCTGAGCTCCATTTTTCAACTCGCTTTTTTGGGAGCTGGCCGCAAAAGCGCAGGATTGCCTCAGGCCCTATTCTGGTTCCGGGCGGCAGGCTGAGCCTGTGGTTAATTCTTCTTCCTGATGGGAAAATAGAGTGACCTGTGCCTGTCCCAACACCTAGAGCTAGTCTCTCATTGGCTCCCCCTCTTCCCGTTCATCCTCAGGACAAATTGCAAGCTGTACGGAACGGGAGGTTACAGGTGCTGATTCTCCAAGGAGGGAGATTGCTAGTAAAGCGGCTGGAATGGCGAACCCGAGCACAAGGAGATGAGAAATGAGGTGCGTTTTAGAAACCTTTCCCGATCACACGGTGTACCACCTTCTGGGTTTCTCATGCATGTTTTCGAGGTAGGAAGATGCCCTTGAACCTGGAGATTTGGGACCCATGGGATGGGTAACAGGCAGTATTACTTTAAAGGCTCTGCGTTTGCTCCCCCAACCTCACCAAACCTCTCAGCCCCGAGAGTGTCCACCCTTATGTCTCATCCAGCTGTGGGTCTAGATATGGTCAATCCAGGTTGCATCACAGCCCCTGAACGAATTTTGTAAGAATTTCTCTCTCTTTCACTGTCTGTGTTTCACGGGTTTTTAAAAGTAATTTATTTTTATAATGGGGTTTAGCTGCTTTTCACGGCTGTGTTTCTGCCGCTTTACACCCACTTGACTCACTTCCAGAGAGATATCAATACATAGGTTTTATGATTCTTACTAGTCAGATATATTCTTGTGCGGTGAATAGGGGGTGTGGAGTCCAGTTCACTGAGCAAGGAGTAGGTCTTTCTATTACATATTGGGTTTATGGAACGGTATCTGAGCTCATTTGAAACCCTTGTTTTATGCATCACCCCACCCCACCTTTCCCGTTAAGCAGCCATAGTGTGTTTTGTAAACGTGTGACTCTGTTCTGTTTTGTAATTCAGTTCAAGTGTAGCGGTTTTTACATTCCCTCTATAAGTGATAGGTTATGATAAGTGTCTTTTTCTGTGTGACTTATTTCACTTAGAATCGCCGTAGCTAAAGCCACTCATCATGCTGCTACTAGCCTTATGACATTGATTTCATGGCTGAGTGATATTCCATTGTACATAAGGACCACCACTTCTTTATCCATTTTTCTCTTTCCTGGGATATTTGAGGTGTCATGAAGTGGAGGTTCTTGTCAAAAGAGCAGCCCTAAACTTTGCGGTGCCTGTGTCTTGCTGATTTTTAGTTTTCCCAATTTATACGCCCATGAGTGGAAGTGCCCTATGCGCTCTAAGCTGTGTTTTTTCGATGTTTCAGGACACACCGTACCCTTCTCCAGAGTGGCTGTTGGCAATTTACATCCCGCCCATCAGCGTAGCAAGGCTCCCATTTCTCCATGGCCTGTCCTGCATTTCTGGTTTTGACACTTTTTTCCGCATGGCCCTTTTGACCGATGGGAAGCGAGACTTCTTTGTAGCGCTGATTTGCCTTTCCAGGTTGCTTGGTTGGCCAAAAAGGGCGTATGCGTTTTTTCCTGAATATATTCAGGAAAAAACGCATACGCCCTTTTTGGCCAAGGGCACCATTGTCGACGTTTTGCCGCTTTTCATGTGCTTTAAAGGCGATTGGAATCGACCTCCTGAAATCTGTTTCCTGCAATTCTGCCTTGCTTTCAGATCCTCTTCGTTGCCTTCCCTCAATATATTTGTGGACGAGAGTTATCATTTATAACTCTGCAGGTTTGTGAATTGCAGTGCCCCTGAGCTCCATTTTTCAACTCGCTTTTTTGGGAGCTGGCCGCAAAAGCGCAGGATTGCCTCAGGCCCTATTCTGCTTCCGGGCGGCAGGCTGAGCCTGTGGTTAATTCTTCTTCCTGATGGGAAAATAGAGTGACCTGTGCCTGTCCCAACACCTAGAGCTAGTCTCTCATTGGCTCCCCCTCTTCCCGTTCATCCTCAGGACAAATTGCAAGCTGTACGGAACGGGAGGTTACAGGTGCTGATTCTCCAAGGAGGGAGATTGCTAGTAAAGCGGCTGGAATGGCGAACCCGAGCACAAGGAGATGAGAAATGAGGTGCGTTTTAGAAACCTTTCCCGATCACACGGTGTACCACCTTCTGGGTTTCTCATGCATGTTTTCGAGGTAGGAAGATGCCCTTGAACCTGGAGATTTGGGACCCATGGGATGGGTAACAGGCAGTATTACTTTAAAGGCTCTGCGTTTGCTCCCCCAACCTCACCAAACCTCTCAGCCCCGAGAGTGTCCACCCTTATGTCTCATCCAGCTGTGGGTCTAGATATGGTCAATCCAGGTTGCATCACAGCCCCTGAACGAATTTTGTAAGAATTTCTCTCTCTTTCACTGTCTGTGTTTCACGGGTTTTTAAAAGTAATTTATTTTTATAATGGGGTTTAGCTGCTTTTCACGGCTGTGTTTCTGCCGCTTTACACCCACTTGACTCACTTCCAGAGAGATATCAATACATAGGTTTTAAGATTCTTACTAGTCAGATATATTCTTGTGCGGTGAATAGGGGGTGTGGAGTCCAGTTCACTGAGCAAGGAGTAGGTCTTTCTATTACATATTGGGTTTATGGAACGGTATCTGAGCTCATTTGAAACCCTTGTTTTATGCATCACCCCACCCCACCTTTCCCGTTAAGCAGCCATAGTGTGTTTTGTAAACTTGTGACTCTGTTCTGTTTTGTAATTCAGTTCAAGTGTAGCGGTTTTTACATTCCCTCTATAAGTGATAGCTTATGATAAGTGTCTTTTTCTGTGTGACTTATTTCACTTAGAATCGTCGTAGCTAAAGCCACTCATCATGCTGCTACTAGCCTTATGACATTGATTTCATGGCTGAGTGATATTCCATTGTACATAAGGACCACCACTTCTTTATCCATTTTTCTCTTTCCTGGGATATTTGAGGTGTCATGAAGTGGAGGTTCTTGTCAACAGAGCAGCCCTAAACTTTGGGGTGCCTGTGTCTTGCTGATTTTTAGTTTTCCCAATTTATACGCCCATGAGTGGAAGTGCCCTATGCGCTCTAAGCTGTGTTTTTTCGATGTTTCAGGACACACCGTACCCTTCTCCAGAGTGGCTGTTGGCAATTTACATCCCGCCCATCAGCGTAGCAAGGCTCCCATTTCTCCATGGCCTGTCCTGCATTTCTGGTTTTGACACTTTTTTCCGCATGGCCCTTTTGACCGATGGGAAGCGAGACTTCTTTGTAGCGCTGATTTGCCTTTCCAGGTTGCTTGGTTGGCCAAAAAGGGCGTATGCGTTTTTTCCTGAATATATTCAGGAAAAAACGCATACGCCCTTTTTGGCCAAGGGCACCATTGTCGACGTTTTGCCGCTTTTCATGTGCTTTAAAGGCGATTGGAATCGACCTCCTGAAATCTGTTTCCTGCAATTCTGCCTTGCTTTCAGATCCTCTTCGTTGCCTTCCCTCAATATATTTGTGGACGAGAGTTATCATTTATAACTCTGCAGGTTTGTGAATTGCAGTGCCCCTGAGCTCCATTTTTCAACTCGCTTTTTTGGGAGCTGGCCGCAAAAGCGCAGGATTGCCTCAGGCCCTATTCTGCTTCCGGGCGGCAGGCTGAGCCTGTGGTTAATTCTTCTTCCTGATGGGAAAATAGAGTGACCTGTGCCTGTCCCAACACCTAGAGCTAGTCTCTCATTGGCTCCCCCTCTTCCCGTTCATCCTCAGGACAAATTGCAAGCTGTACGGAACGGGAGGTTACAGGTGCTGATTCTCCAAGGAGGGAGATTGCTAGTAAAGCGGCTGGAATGGCGAACCCGAGCACAAGGAGATGAGAAATGAGGTGCGTTTTAGAAACCTTTCCCGATCACACGGTGTACCACCTTCTGGGTTTCTCATGCATGTTTTCGAGGTAGGAAGATGCCCTTGAACCTGGAGATTTGGGACCCATGGGATGGGTAACAGGCAGTATTACTTTAAAGGCTCTGCGTTTGCTCCCCCAACCTCACCAAACCTCTCAGCCCCGAGAGTGTCCACCCTTATGTCTCATCCAGCTGTGGGTCTAGATATGGTCAATCCAGGTTGCATCACAGCCCCTGAACGAATTTTGTAAGAATTTCTCTCTCTTTCACTGTCTGTGTTTCACGGGTTTTTAAAAGTAATTTATTTTTATAATGGGGTTTAGCTGCTTTTCACGGCTGTGTTTCTGCCGCTTTACACCCACTTGACTCACTTCCAGAGAGATATCAATACATAGGTTTTAAGATTCTTACTAGTCAGATATATTCTTGTGCGGTGAATAGGGGGTGTGGAGTCCAGTTCACTGAGCAAGGAGTAGGTCTTTCTATTACATATTGGGTTTATGGAACGGTATCTGAGCTCATTTGAAACCCTTGTTTTATGCATCACCCCACCCCACCTTTCCCGTTAAGCAGCCATAGTGTGTTTTGTAAACTTGTGACTCTGTTCTGTTTTGTAATTCAGTTCAAGTGTAGCGGTTTTTACATTCCCTCTATAAGTGATAGCTTATGATAAGTGTCTTTTTCTGTGTGACTTATTTCACTTAGAATCGTCGTAGCTAAAGCCACTCATCATGCTGCTGCTAGCCTTATGACATTGATTTCATGGCTGAGTGATATTCCATTGTACATAAGGACCACCACTTCTTTATCCATTTTTCTCTTTCCTGGGATATTTGAGGTGTCATGAAGTGGAGGTTCTTGTCAACAGAGCAGCCCTAAACTTTGGGGTGCCTGTGTCTTGCTGATTTTTAGTTTTCCCAATTTATACGCCCATGAGTGGAAGTGCCCTATGCGCTCTAAGCTGTGTTTTTTCGATGTTTCAGGACACACCGTACCCTTCTCCAGAGTGGCTGTTGGCAATTTACATCCCGCCCATCAGCGTAGCAAGGCTCCCATTTCTCCATGGCCTGTCCTGCATTTCTGGTTTTGACACTTTTTTCCGCATGGCCCTTTTGACCGATGGGAAGCGAGACTTCTTTGTAGCGCTGATTTGCCTTTCCAGGTTGCTTGGTTGGCCAAAAAGGGCGTATGCGTTTTTTCCTGAATATATTCAGGAAAAAACGCATACGCCCTTTTTGGCCAAGGGCATCATTGTCGACGTTTTGCCGCTTTTCATGTGCTTTAAAGGCGATTGGAATCGACCTCCTGAAATCTGTTTCCTGCAATTCTGCCTTGCTTTCAGATCCTCTTCGTTGCCTTCCCTCAATATATTTGTGGACGAGAGTTATCATTTATAACTCTGCAGGTTTGTGAATTGCAGTGCCCCTGAGCTCCATTTTTCAACTCGCTTTTTTGGGAGCTGGCCGCAAAAGCGCAGGATTGCCTCAGGCCCTATTCTGCTTCCGGGCGGCAGGCTGAGCCTGTGGTTAATTCTTCTTCCTGATGGGAAAATAGAGTGACCTGTGCCTGTCCCAACACCTAGAGCTAGTCTCTCATTGGCTCCCCCTCTTCCCGTTCATCCTCAGGACAAATTGCAAGCTGTACGGAACGGGAGGTTACAGGTGCTGATTCTCCAAGGAGGGAGATTGCTAGTAAAGCGGCTGGAATGGCGAACCCGAGCACAAGGAGATGAGAAATGAGGTGCGTTTTAGAAACCTTTCCCGATCACACGGTGTACCACCTTCTGGGTTTCTCATGCATGTTTTCGAGGTAGGAAGATGCCCTTGAACCTGGAGATTTGGGACCCATGGGATGGGTAACAGGCAGTATTACTTTAAAGGCTCTGCGTTTGCTCCCCCAACCTCACCAAACCTCTCAGCCCCGAGAGTGTCCACCCTTATGTCTCATCCAGCTGTGGGTCTAGATATGGTCAATCCAGGTTGCATCACAGCCCCTGAACGAATTTTGTAAGAATTTCTCTCTCTTTCACTGTCTGTGTTTCACGGGTTTTTAAAAGTAATTTATTTTTATAATGGGGTTTAGCTGCTTTTCACGGCTGTGTTTCTGCCGCTTTACACCCACTTGACTCACTTCCAGAGAGATATCAATACATAGGTTTTAAGATTCTTACTAGTCAGATATATTCTTGTGCGGTGAATAGGGGGTGTGGAGTCCAGTTCACTGAGCAAGGAGTAGGTCTTTCTATTACATATTGGGTTTATGGAACGGTATCTGAGCTCATTTGAAACCCTTGTTTTATGCATCACCCCACCCCACCTTTCCCGTTAAGCAGCCATAGTGTGTTTTGTAAACTTGTGACTCTGTTCTGTTTTGTAATTCAGTTCAAGTGTAGCGGTTTTTACATTCCCTCTATAAGTGATAGCTTATGATAAGTGTCTTTTTCTGTGTGACTTATTTCACTTAGAATCGTCGTAGCTAAAGCCACTCATCATGCTGCTACTAGCCTTATGACATTGATTTCATGGCTGAGTGATATTCCATTGTACATAAGGACCACCACTTCTTTATCCATTTTTCTCTTTCCTGGGATATTTGAGGTGTCATGAAGTGGAGGTTCTTGTCAACAGAGCAGCCCTAAACTTTGGGGTGCCTGTGTCTTGCTGATTTTTAGTTTTCCCAATTTATACGCCCATGAGTGGAAGTGCCCTATGCGCTCTAAGCTGTGTTTTTTCGATGTTTCAGGACACACCGTACACTTCTCCAGAGTGGCTGTTGGCAATTTACATCCCGCCCATCAGCGTAGCAAGGCTCCCATTTCTCCATGGCCTGTCCTGCATTTCTGGTTTTGACACTTTTTTCCGCATGGCCCTTTTGACCGATGGGAAGCGAGACTTCTTTGTAGCGCTGATTTGCCTTTCCAGGTTGCTTGGTTGGCCAAAAAGGGCGTATGCGTTTTTTCCTGAATATATTCAGGAAAAAACGCATACGCCCTTTTTGGCCAAGGGCATCATTGTCGACGTTTTGCCGCTTTTCATGTGCTTTAAAGGCGATTGGAATCGACCTCCTGAAATCTGTTTCCTGCAATTCTGCCTTGCTTTCAGATCCTCTTTGTTGCCTTCCCTCAATATATTTGTGGATGAGAGTTATCATTTATAACTCTGCAGGTTTGTGAATTGCAGTGCCCCTGAGCTCCATTTTTCAACTCGCTTTTTTGGGAGCTGGCCGCAAAAGCGCAGGATTGCCTCAGGCCCTATTCTGCTTCCGGGCGGCAGGCTGAGCCTGTGGTTAATTCTTCTTCCTGATGGGAAAATAGAGTGACCTGTGCCTGTCCCAACACCTAGAGCTAGTCTCTCATTGGCTCCCCCTCTTCCCGTTCATCCTCAGGACAAATTGCAAGCTGTACGGAACGGGAGGTTACAGGTGCTGATTCTCCAAGGAGGGAGATTGCTAGTAAAGCGGCTGGAATGGCGAACCCGAGCACAAGGAGATGAGAAATGAGGTGCGTTTTAGAAACCTTTCCCGATCACACGGTGTACCACCTTCTGGGTTTCTCATGCATGTTTTCGAGGTAGGAAGATGCCCTTGAACCTGGAGATTTGGGACCCATGGGATGGGTAACAGGCAGTATTACTTTAAAGGCTCTGCGTTTGCTCCCCCAACCTCACCAAACCTCTCAGCCCCGAGAGTGTCCACCCTTATGTCTCATCCAGCTGTGGGTCTAGATATGGTCAATCCAGGTTGCATCACAGCCCCTGAACGAATTTTGTAAGAATTTCTCTCTCTTTCACTGTCTGTGTTTCACGGGTTTTTAAAAGTAATTTATTTTTATAATGGGGTTTAGCTGCTTTTCACGGCTGTGTTTCTGCCGCTTTACACCCACTTGACTCACTTCCAGAGAGATATCAATACATAGGTTTTAAGATTCTTACTAGTCAGATATATTCTTGTGCGGTGAATAGGGGGTGTGGAGTCCAGTTCACTGAGCAAGGAGTAGGTCTTTCTATTACATATTGGGTTTATGGAACGGTATCTGAGCTCATTTGAAACCCTTGTTTTATGCATCACCCCACCCCACCTTTCCCGTTAAGCAGCCATAGTGTGTTTTGTAAACTTGTGACTCTGTTCTGTTTTGTAATTCAGTTCAAGTGTAGCGGTTTTTACATTCCCTCTATAAGTGATAGCTTATGATAAGTGTCTTTTTCTGTGTGACTTATTTCACTTAGAATCGTCGTAGCTAAAGCCACTCATCATGCTGCTACTAGCCTTATGACATTGATTTCATGGCTGAGTGATATTCCATTGTACATAAGGACCACCACTTCTTTATCCATTTTTCTCTTTCCTGGGATATTTGAGGTGTCATGAAGTGGAGGTTCTTGTCAACAGAGCAGCCCTAAACTTTGGGGTGCCTGTGTCTTGCTGATTTTTAGTTTTCCCAATTTATACGCCCATGAGTGGAAGTGCCCTATGCGCTCTAAGCTGTGTTTTTTCGATGTTTCAGGACACACCGTACACTTCTCCAGAGTGGCTGTTGGCAATTTACATCCCGCCCATCAGCGTAGCAAGGCTCCCATTTCTCCATGGCCTGTCCTGCATTTCTGGTTTTGACACTTTTTTCCGCATGGCCCTTTTGACCGATGGGAAGCGAGACTTCTTTGTAGCGCTGATTTGCCTTTCCAGGTTGCTTGGTTGGCCAAAAAGGGCGTATGCGTTTTTTCCTGAATATATTCAGGAAAAAACGCATACGCCCTTTTTGGCCAAGGGCATCATTGTCGACGTTTTGCCGCTTTTCATGTGCTTTAAAGGCGATTGGAATCGACCTCCTGAAATCTGTTTCCTGCAATTCTGCCTTGCTTTCAGATCCTCTTCGTTGCCTTCCCTCAATATATTTGTGGATGAGAGTTATCATTTATAACTCTGCAGGTTTGTGAATTGCAGTGCCCCTGAGCTCCATTTTTCAACTCGCTTTTTTGGGAGCTGGCCGCAAAAGCGCAGGATTGCCTCAGGCCCTATTCTGCTTCCGGGCGGCAGGCTGAGCCTGTGGTTAATTCTTCTTCCTGATGGGAAAATAGAGTGACCTGTGCCTGTCCCAACACCTAGAGCTAGTCTCTCATTGGCTCCCCCTCTTCCCGTTCATCCTCAGGACAAATTGCAAGCTGTACGGAACGGGAGGTTACAGGTGCTGATTCTCCAAGGAGGGAGATTGCTAGTAAAGCGGCTGGAATGGCGAACCCGAGCACAAGGAGATGAGAAATGAGGTGCGTTTTAGAAACCTTTCCCGATCACACGGTGTACCACCTTCTGGGTTTCTCATGCATGTTTTCGAGGTAGGAAGATGCCCTTGAACCTGGAGATTTGGGACCCATGGGATGGGTAACAGGCAGTATTACTTTAAAGGCTCTGCGTTTGCTCCCCCAACCTCACCAAACCTCTCAGCCCCGAGAGTGTCCACCCTTATGTCTCATCCAGCTGTGGGTCTAGATATGGTCAATCCAGGTTGCATCACAGCCCCTGAACGAATTTTGTAAGAATTTCTCTCTCTTTCACTGTCTGTGTTTCACGGGTTTTTAAAAGTAATTTATTTTTATAATGGGGTTTAGCTGCTTTTCACGGCTGTGTTTCTGCCGCTTTACACCCACTTGACTCACTTCCAGAGAGATATCAATACATAGGTTTTAAGATTCTTACTAGTCAGATATATTCTTGTGCGGTGAATAGGGGGTGTGGAGTCCAGTTCACTGAGCAAGGAGTAGGTCTTTCTATTACATATTGGGTTTATGGAACGGTATCTGAGCTCATTTGAAACCCTTGTTTTATGCATCACCCCACCCCACCTTTCCCGTTAAGCAGCCATAGTGTGTTTTGTAAACTTGTGACTCTGTTCTGTTTTGTAATTCAGTTCAAGTGTAGCGGTTTTTACATTCCCTCTATAAGTGATAGCTTATGATAAGTGTCTTTTTCTGTGTGACTTATTTCACTTAGAATCGTCGTAGCTAAAGCCACTCATCATGCTGCTACTAGCCTTATGACATTGATTTCATGGCTGAGTGATATTCCATTGTACATAAGGACCACCACTTCTTTATCCATTTTTCTCTTTCCTGGGATATTTGAGGTGTCATGAAGTGGAGGTTCTTGTCAACAGAGCAGCCCTAAACTTTGGGGTGCCTGTGTCTTGCTGATTTTTAGTTTTCCCAATTTATACGCCCATGAGTGGAAGTGCCCTATGCGCTCTAAGCTGTGTTTTTTCGATGTTTCAGGACACACCGTACACTTCTCCAGAGTGGCTGTTGGCAATTTACATCCCGCCCATCAGCGTAGCAAGGCTCCCATTTCTCCATGGCCTGTCCTGCATTTCTGGTTTTGACACTTTTTTCCGCATGGCCCTTTTGACCGATGGGAAGCGAGACTTCTTTGTAGCGCTGATTTGCCTTTCCAGGTTGCTTGGTTGGCCAAAAAGGGCGTATGCGTTTTTTCCTGAATATATTCAGGAAAAAACGCATACGCCCTTTTTGGCCAAGGGCATCATTGTCGACGTTTTGCCGCTTTTCATGTGCTTTAAAGGCGATTGGAATCGACCTCCTGAAATCTGTTTCCTGCAATTCTGCCTTGCTTTCAGATCCTCTTCGTTGCCTTCCCTCAATATATTTGTGGACGAGAGTTATCATTTATAACTCTGCAGGTTTGTGAATTGCAGTGCCCCTGAGCTCCATTTTTCAACTCGCTTTTTTGGGAGCTGGCCGCAAAAGCGCAGGATTGCCTCAGGCCCTATTCTGCTTCCGGGCGGCAGGCTGAGCCTGTGGTTAATTCTTCTTCCTGATGGGAAAATAGAGTGACCTGTGCCTGTCCCAACACCTAGAGCTAGTCTCTCATTGGCTCCCCCTCTTCCCGTTCATCCTCAGGACAAATTGCAAGCTGTACGGAACGGGAGGTTACAGGTGCTGATTCTCCAAGGAGGGAGATTGCTAGTAAAGCGGCTGGAATGGCGAACCCGAGCACAAGGAGATGAGAAATGAGGTGCGTTTTAGAAACCTTTCCCGATCACACGGTGTACCACCTTCTGGGTTTCTCATGCATGTTTTCGAGGTAGGAAGATGCCCTTGAACCTGGAGATTTGGGACCCATGGGATGGGTAACAGGCAGTATTACTTTAAAGGCTCTGCGTTTGCTCCCCCAACCTCACCAAACCTCTCAGCCCCGAGAGTGTCCACCCTTATGTCTCATCCAGCTGTGGGTCTAGATATGGTCAATCCAGGTTGCATCACAGCCCCTGAACGAATTTTGTAAGAATTTCTCTCTCTTTCACTGTCTGTGTTTCACGGGTTTTTAAAAGTAATTTATTTTTATAATGGGGTTTAGCTGCTTTTCACGGCTGTGTTTCTGCCGCTTTACAGCCACTTGACTCACTTCCAGAGAGATATCAATACATAGGTTTTAAGATTCTTACTTGTCAGATATATTCTTGTGCGGTGAATAGGGGGTGTGGAGTCCAGTTCACTGAGCAAGGAGTAGGTCTTTCTATTACATATTGGGTTTATGGAACGGTATCTGAGCTCATTTGAAACCCTTGTTTTATGCATCACCCCACCCCACCTTTCCCGTTAAGCAGCCATAGTGTGTTTTGTAAACTTGTGACTCTGTTCTGTTTTGTAATTCAGTTCAAGTGTAGCGGTTTTTACATTCCCTCTATAAGTGATAGCTTATGATAAGTGTCTTTTTCTGTGTGACTTATTTCACTTAGAATCGTCGTAGCTAAAGCCACTCATCATGCTGCTACTAGCCTTATGACATTGATTTCATGGCTGAGTGATATTCCATTGTACATAAGGACCACCACTTCTTTATCCATTTTTCTCTTTCCTGGGATATTTGAGGTGTCATGAAGTGGAGGTTCTTGTCAACAGAGCAGCCCTAAACTTTGGGGTGCCTGTGTCTTGCTGATTTTTAGTTTTCCCAATTTATACGCCCATGAGTGGAAGTGCCCTATGCGCTCTAAGCTGTGTTTTTTCGATGTTTCAGGACACACCGTACCCTTCTCCAGAGTGGCTGTTGGCAATTTACATCCCGCCCATCAGCGTAGCAAGGCTCCCATTTCTCCATGGCCTGTCCTGCATTTCTGGTTTTGACACTTTTTTCCGCATGGCCCTTTTGACCGATGGGAAGCGAGACTTCTTTGTAGCGCTGATTTGCCTTTCCAGGTTGCTTGGTTGGCCAAAAAGGGCGTATGCGTTTTTTCCTGAATATATTCAGGAAAAAACGCATACGCCCTTTTTGGCCAAGGGCATCATTGTCGACGTTTTGCCGCTTTTCATGTGCTTTAAAGGCGATTCGAATCGACCTCCTGAAATCTGTTTCCTGCAATTCTGCCTTGCTTTCAGATCCTCTTCGTTGCCTTCCCTCAATATATTTGTGGACGAGAGTTATCATTTATAACTCTGCAGGTTTGTGAATTGCAGTGCCCCTGAGCTCCATTTTTCAACTCGCTTTTTTGGGAGCTGGCCGCAAAAGCGCAGGATTGCCTCAGGCCCTATTCTGCTTCCGGGCGGCAGGCTGAGCCTGTGGTTAATTCTTCTTCCTGATGGGAAAATAGAGTGACCTGTGCCTGTCCCAACACCTAGAGCTAGTCTCTCATTGGCTCCCCCTCTTCCCGTTCATCCTCAGGACAAATTGCAAGCTGTACGGAACGGGAGGTTACAGGTGCTGATTCTCCAAGGAGGGAGATTGCTAGTAAAGCGGCTGGAATGGCGAACCCGAGCACAAGGAGATGAGAAATGAGGTGCGTTTTAGAAACCTTTCCCGATCACACGGTGTACCACCTTCTGGGTTTCTCATGCATGTTTTCGAGGTAGGAAGATGCCCTTGAACCTGGAGATTTGGGACCCATGGGATGGGTAACAGGCAGTATTACTTTAAAGGCTCTGCGTTTGCTCCCCCAACCTCACCAAACCTCTCAGCCCCGAGAGTGTCCACCCTTATGTCTCATCCAGCTGTGGGTCTAGATATGGTCAATCCAGGTTGCATCACAGCCCCTGAACGAATTTTGTAAGAATTTCTCTCTCTTTCACTGTCTGTGTTTCACGGGTTTTTAAAAGTAATTTATTTTTATAATGGGGTTTAGCTGCTTTTCACGGCTGTGTTTCTGCCGCTTTACAGCCACTTGACTCACTTCCAGAGAGATATCAATACATAGGTTTTAAGATTCTTACTAGTCAGATATATTCTTGTGCGGTGAATAGGGGGTGTGGAGTCCAGTTCACTGAGCAAGGAGTAGGTCTTTCTATTACATATTGGGTTTATGGAACGGTATCTGAGCTCATTTGAAACCCTTGTTTTATGCATCACCCCACCCCACCTTTCCCGTTAAGCAGCCATAGTGTGTTTTGTAAACTTGTGACTCTGTTCTGTTTTGTAATTCAGTTCAAGTGTAGCGGTTTTTACATTCCCTCTATAAGTGATAGCTTATGATAAGTGTCTTTTTCTGTGTGACTTATTTCACTTAGAATCGTCGTAGCTAAAGCCACTCATCATGCTGCTACTAGCCTTATGACATTGATTTCATGGCTGAGTGATATTCCATTGTACATAAGGACCACCACTTCTTTATCCATTTTTCTCTTTCCTGGGATATTTGAGGTGTCATGAAGTGGAGGTTCTTGTCAAAAGAGCAGCCCTAAACTTTGGGGTGCCTGTGTCTTGCTGATTTTTAGTTTTCCCAATTTATACGCCCATGAGTGGAAGTGCCCTATGCGCTCTAAGCTGTGTTTTTTCGATGTTTCAGGACACACCGTACACTTCTCCAGAGTGGCTGTTGGCAATTTACATCCCGCCCATCAGCGTAGCAAGGCTCCCATTTCTCCATGGCCTGTCCTGCATTTCTGGTTTTGACACTTTTTTCCGCATGGCCCTTTTGACCGATGGGAAGCGAGACTTCTTTGTAGCGCTGATTTGCCTTTCCAGGTTGCTTGGTTGGCCAAAAAGGGCGTATGCGTTTTTTCCTGAATATATTCAGGAAAAAACGCATACGCCCTTTTTGGCCAAGGGCATCATTGTCGACGTTTTGCCGCTTTTCATGTGCTTTAAAGGCGATTGGAATCGACCTCCTGAAATCTGTTTCCTGCAATTCTGCCTTGCTTTCAGATCCTCTTCGTTGCCTTCCCTCAATATATTTGTGGACGAGAGTTATCATTTATAACTCTGCAGGTTTGTGAATTGCAGTGCCCCTGAGCTCCATTTTTCAACTCGCTTTTTTGGGAGCTGGCCGCAAAAGCGCAGGATTGCCTCAGGCCCTATTCTGCTTCCGGGCGGCAGGCTGAGCCTGTGGTTAATTCTTCTTCCTGATGGGAAAATAGAGTGACCTGTGCCTGTCCCAACACCTAGAGCTAGTCTCTCATTGGCTCCCCCTCTTCCCGTTCATCCTCAGGACAAATTGCAAGCTGTACGGAACGGGAGGTTACAGGTGCTGATTCTCCAAGGAGGGAGATTGCTAGTAAAGCGGCTGGAATGGCGAACCCGAGCACAAGGAGATGAGAAATGAGGTGCGTTTTAGAAACCTTTCCCGATCACACGGTGTACCACCTTCTGGGTTTCTCATGCATGTTTTCGAGGTAGGAAGATGCCCTTGAACCTGGAGATTTGGGACCCATGGGATGGGTAACAGGCAGTATTACTTTAAAGGCTCTGCGTTTGCTCCCCCAACCTCACCAAACCTCTCAGCCCCGAGAGTGTCCACCCTTATGTCTCATCCAGCTGTGGGTCTAGATATGGTCAATCCAGGTTGCATCACAGCCCCTGAACGAATTTTGTAAGAATTTCTCTCTCTTTCACTGTCTGTGTTTCACGGGTTTTTAAAAGTAATTTATTTTTATAATGGGGTTTAGCTGCTTTTCACGGCTGTGTTTCTGCCGCTTTACAGCCACTTGACTCACTTCCAGAGAGATATCAATACATAGGTTTTAAGATTCTTACTAGTCAGATATATTCTTGTGCGGTGAATAGGGGGTGTGGAGTCCAGTTCACTGAGCAAGGAGTAGGTCTTTCTATTACATATTGGGTTTATGGAACGGTATCTGAGCTCATTTGAAACCCTTGTTTTATGCATCACCCCACCCCACCTTTCCCGTTAAGCAGCCATAGTGTGTTTTGTAAACTTGTGACTCTGTTCTGTTTTGTAATTCAGTTCAAGTGTAGCGGTTTTTACATTCCCTCTATAAGTGATAGCTTATGATAAGTGTCTTTTTCTGTGTGACTTATTTCACTTAGAATCGTCGTAGCTAAAGCCACTCATCATGCTGCTACTAGCCTTATGACATTGATTTCATGGCTGAGTGATATTCCATTGTACATAAGGACCACCACTTCTTTATCCATTTTTCTCTTTCCTGGGATATTTGAGGTGTCATGAAGTGGAGGTTCTTGTCAACAGAGCAGCCCTAAACTTTGGGGTGCCTGTGTCTTGCTGATTTTTAGTTTTCCCAATTTATACGCCCATGAGTGGAAGTGCCCTATGCGCTCTAAGCTGTGTTTTTTCGATGTTTCAGGACACACCGTACCCTTCTCCAGAGTGGCTGTTGGCAATTTACATCCCGCCCATCAGCGTAGCAAGGCTCCCATTTCTCCATGGCCTGTCCTGCATTTCTGGTTTTGACACTTTTTTCCGCATGGCCCTTTTGACCGATGGGAAGCGAGACTTCTTTGTAGCGCTGATTTGCCTTTCCAGGTTGCTTGGTTGGCCAAAAAGGGCGTATGCGTTTTTTCCTGAATATATTCAGGAAAAAACGCATACGCCCTTTTTGGCCAAGGGCATCATTGTCGACGTTTTGCCGCTTTTCATGTGCTTTAAAGGCGATTGGAATCGACCTCCTGAAATCTGTTTCCTGCAATTCTGCCTTGCTTTCAGATCCTCTTCGTTGCCTTCCCTCAATATATTTGTGGACGAGAGTTATCATTTATAACTCTGCAGGTTTGTGAATTGCAGTGCCCCTGAGCTCCATTTTTCAACTCGCTTTTTTGGGAGCTGGCCGCAAAAGCGCAGGATTGCCTCAGGCCCTATTCTGCTTCCGGGCGGCAGGCTGAGCCTGTGGTTAATTCTTCTTCCTGATGGGAAAATAGAGTGACCTGTGCCTGTCCCAACACCTAGAGCTAGTCTCTCATTGGCTCCCCCTCTTCCCGTTCATCCTCAGGACAAATTGCAAGCTGTACGGAACGGGAGGTTACAGGTGCTGATTCTCCAAGGAGGGAGATTGCTAGTAAAGCGGCTGGAATGGCGAACCCGAGCACAAGGAGATGAGAAATGAGGTGCGTTTTAGAAACCTTTCCCGATCACACGGTGTACCACCTTCTGGGTTTCTCATGCATGTTTTCGAGGTAGGAAGATGCCCTTGAACCTGGAGATTTGGGACCCATGGGATGGGTAACAGGCAGTATTACTTTAAAGGCTCTGCGTTTGCTCCCCCAACCTCACCAAACCTCTCAGCCCCGAGAGTGTCCACCCTTATGTCTCATCCAGCTGTGGGTCTAGATATGGTCAATCCAGGTTGCATCACAGCCCCTGAACGAATTTTGTAAGAATTTCTCTCTCTTTCACTGTCTGTGTTTCACGGGTTTTTAAAAGTAATTTATTTTTATAATGGGGTTTAGCTGCTTTTCACGGCTGTGTTTCTGCCGCTTTACAGCCACTTGACTCACTTCCAGAGAGATATCAATACATAGGTTTTAAGATTCTTACTTGTCAGATATATTCTTGTGCGGTGAATAGGGGGTGTGGAGTCCAGTTCACTGAGCAAGGAGTAGGTCTTTCTATTACATATTGGGTTTATGGAACGGTATCTGAGCTCATTTGAAACCCTTGTTTTATGCATCACCCCACCCCACCTTTCCCGTTAAGCAGCCATAGTGTGTTTTGTAAACTTGTGACTCTGTTCTGTTTTGTAATTCAGTTCAAGTGTAGCGGTTTTTACATTCCCTCTATAAGTGATAGCTTATGATAAGTGTCTTTTTCTGTGTGACTTATTTCACTTAGAATCGTCGTAGCTAAAGCCACTCATCATGCTGCTACTAGCCTTATGACATTGATTTCATGGCTGAGTGATATTCCATTGTACATAAGGACCACCACTTCTTTATCCATTTTTCTCTTTCCTGGGATATTTGAGGTGTCATGAAGTGGAGGTTCTTGTCAACAGAGCAGCCCTAAACTTGGGGTGCCTGTGTCTTGCTGATTTTTAGTTTTCCCAATTTATACGCCCATGAGTGGAAGTGCCCTATGCGCTCTAAGCTGTGTTTTTTCGATGTTTCAGGACACACCGTACACTTCTCCAGAGTGGCTGTTGGCAATTTACATCCCGCCCATCAGCGTAGCAAGGCTCCCATTTCTCCATGGCCTGTCCTGCATTTCTGGTTTTGACACTTTTTTCCGCATGGCCCTTTTGACCGATGGGAAGCGAGACTTCTTTGTAGCGCTGATTTGCCTTTCCAGGTTGCTTGGTTGGCCAAAAAGGGCGTATGCGTTTTTTCCTGAATATATTCAGGAAAAAACGCATACGCCCTTTTTGGCCAAGGGCATCATTGTCGACGTTTTGCCGCTTTTCATGTGCTTTAAAGGCGATTCGAATCGACCTCCTGAAATCTGTTTCCTGCAATTCTGCCTTGCTTTCAGATCCTCTTCGTTGCCTTCCCTCAATATATTTGTGGACGAGAGTTATCATTTATAACTCTGCAGGTTTGTGAATTGCAGTGCCCCTGAGCTCCATTTTTCAACTCGCTTTTTTGGGAGCTGGCCGCAAAAGCGCAGGATTGCCTCAGGCCCTATTCTGCTTCCGGGCGGCAGGCTGAGCCTGTGGTTAATTCTTCTTCCTGATGGGAAAATAGAGTGACCTGTGCCTGTCCCAACACCTAGAGCTAGTCTCTCATTGGCTCCCCCTCTTCCCGTTCATCCTCAGGACAAATTGCAAGCTGTACGGAACGGGAGGTTACAGGTGCTGATTCTCCAAGGAGGGAGATTGCTAGTAAAGCGGCTGGAATGGCGAACCCGAGCACAAGGAGATGAGAAATGAGGTGCGTTTTAGAAACCTTTCCCGATCACACGGTGTACCACCTTCTGGGTTTCTCATGCATGTTTTCGAGGTAGGAAGATGCCCTTGAACCTGGAGATTTGGGACCCATGGGATGGGTAACAGGCAGTATTACTTTAAAGGCTCTGCGTTTGCTCCCCCAACCTCACCAAACCTCTCAGCCCCGAGAGTGTCCACCCTTATGTCTCATCCAGCTGTGGGTCTAGATATGGTCAATCCAGGTTGCATCACAGCCCCTGAACGAATTTTGTAAGAATTTCTCTCTCTTTCACTGTCTGTGTTTCACGGGTTTTTAAAAGTAATTTATTTTTATAATGGGGTTTAGCTGCTTTTCACGGCTGTGTTTCTGCCGCTTTACAGCCACTTGACTCACTTCCAGAGAGATATCAATACATAGGTTTTAAGATTCTTACTAGTCAGATATATTCTTGTGCGGTGAATAGGGGGTGTGGAGTCCAGTTCACTGAGCAAGGAGTAGGTCTTTCTATTACATATTGGGTTTATGGAACGGTATCTGAGCTCATTTGAAACCCTTGTTTTATGCATCACCCCACCCCACCTTTCCCGTTAAGCAGCCATAGTGTGTTTTGTAAACTTGTGACTCTGTTCTGTTTTGTAATTCAGTTCAAGTGTAGCGGTTTTTACATTCCCTCTATAAGTGATAGATTATGATAAGTGTCTTTTTCTGTGTGACTTATTTCACTTAGAATCGTCGTAGCTAAAGCCACTCATCATGCTGCTACTAGCCTTATGACATTGATTTCATGGCTGAGTGATATTCCATTGTACATAAGGACCACCACTTCTTTATCCATTTTTCTCTTTCCTGGGATATTTGAGGTGTCATGAAGTGGAGGTTCTTGTCAAAAGAGCAGCCCTAAACTTTGGGGTGCCTGTGTCTTGCTGATTTTTAGTTTTCCCAATTTATACGCCCATGAGTGGAAGTGCCCTATGCGCTCTAAGCTGTGTTTTTTCGATGTTTCAGGACACACCGTACCCTTCTCCAGAGTGGCTGTTGGCAATTTACATCCCGCCCATCAGCGTAGCAAGGCTCCCATTTCTCCATGGCCTGTCCTGCATTTCTGGTTTTGACACTTTTTTCCGCATGGCCCTTTTGACCGATGGGAAGCGAGACTTCTTTGTAGCGCTGATTTGCCTTTCCAGGTTGCTTGGTTGGCCAAAAAGGGCGTATGCGTTTTTTCCTGAATATATTCAGGAAAAAACGCATACGCCCTTTTTGGCCAAGGGCATCATTGTCGACATTTTGCCGCTTTTCATGTGCTTTAAAGGCGATTCGAATCGACCTCCTGAAATCTGTTTCCTGCAATTCTGCCTTGCTTTCAGATCCTCTTCGTTGCCTTCCCTCAATATATTTGTGGACGAGAGTTATCATTTATAACTCTGCAGGTTTGTGAATTGCAGTGCCCCTGAGCTCCATTTTTCAACTCGCTTTTTTGGGAGCTGGCCGCAAAAGCGCAGGATTGCCTCAGGCCCTATTCTGCTTCCGGGCGGCAGGCTGAGCCTGTGGTTAATTCTTCTTCCTGATGGGAAAATAGAGTGACCTGTGCCTGTCCCAACACCTAGAGCTAGTCTCTCATTGGCTCCCCCTCTTCCCGTTCATCCTCAGGACAAATTGCAAGCTGTACGGAACGGGAGGTTAAAGGTGCTGATTCTCCAAGGAGGGAGATTGCTAGTAAAGCGGCTGGAATGGCGAACCCGAGCACAAGGAGATGAGAAATGAGGTGCGTTTTAGAAACCTTTCCCGATCACATGGTGTACCACCTTCTGGGTTTCTCATGCATGTTTTCGAGGTAGGAAGATGCCCTTGAACCTGGAGATTTGGGACCCATGGGATGGGTAACAGGCAGTATTACTTTAAAGGCTCTGCGTTTGCTCCCCCAACCTCACCAAACCTCTCAGCCCCGAGAGTGTCCACCCTTATGTCTCATCCAGCTGTGGGTCTAGATATGGTCAATCCAGGTTGCATCACAGCCCCTGAACGAATTTTGTAAGAATTTCTCTCTCTTTCACTGTCTGTGTTTCACGGGTTTTTAAAAGTAATTTATTTTATAATGGGGTTTAGCTGCTTTTCACGGCTGTGTTTCTGCCGCTTTACAGCCACTTGACTCACTTCCAGAGAGATATCAATACATAGGTTTTAAGATTCTTACTAGTCAGATATATTCTTGTGCGGTGAATAGGGGGTGTGGAGTACAGTTCACTGAGCAAGGAGTAGGTCTTTCTATTACATATTGGGTTTATGGAACGGTATCTGAGCTCATTTGAAACCCTTGTTTTATGCATCACCCCACCCCACCTTTCCCGTTAAGCAGCCATAGTGTGTTTTGTAAACTTGTGACTCTGTTCTGTTTTGTAATTCAGTTCAAGTGTAGCGGTTTTTACATTCCCTCTATAAGTGATAGCTTATGATAAGTGTCTTTTTCTGTGTGACTTATTTCACTTAGAATCGTCGTAGCTAAAGCCACTCATCATGCTGCTACTAGCCTTATGACATTGATTTCATGGCTGAGTGATATTCCATTGTACATAAGGACCACCACTTCTTTATCCATTTTTCTCTTTCCTGGGATATTTGAGGTGTCATGAAGTGGAGGTTCTTGTCAAAAGAGCAGCCCTAAACTTTGGGGTGCCTGTGTCTTGCTGATTTTTAGTTTTCCCAATTTATACGCCCATGAGTGGAAGTGCCCTATGCGCTCTAAGCTGTGTTTTTTCGATGTTTCAGGACACACCGTACCCTTCTCCAGAGTGGCTGTTGGCAATTTACATCCCGCCCATCAGCGTAGCAAGGCTCCCATTTCTCCATGGCCTGTCCTGCATTTCTGGTTTTGACACTTTTTTCCGCATGGCCCTTTTGACCGATGGGAAGCGAGACTTCTTTGTAGCGCTGATTTGCCTTTCCAGGTTGCTTGGTTGGCCAAAAAGGGCGTATGCGTTTTTTCCTGAATATATTCAGGAAAAAACGCATACGCCCTTTTTGGCCAAGGGCATCATTGTCGACGTTTTGCCGCTTTTCATGTGCTTTAAAGGCGATTGGAATCGACCTCCTGAAATCTGTTTCCTGCAATTCTGCCTTGCTTTCAGATCCTCTTCGTTGCCTTCCCTCAATATATTTGTGGACGAGAGTTATCATTTATAACTCTGCAGGTTTGTGAATTGCAGTGCCCCTGAGCTCCATTTTTCAACTCGCTTTTTTGGGAGCTGGCCGCAAAAGCGCAGGATTGCCTCAGGCCCTATTCTGCTTCCGGGCGGCAGGCTGAGCCTGTGGTTAATTCTTCTTCCTGATGCGAAAATAGAGTGACCTGTGCCTGTCCCAACACCTAGAGCTAGTCTCTCATTGGCTCCCCCTCTTCCCGTTCATCCTCAGGACAAATTGCAAGCTGTACGGAACGGGAGGTTACAGGTGCTGATTCTCCAAGGAGGGAGATTGCTAGTAAAGCGGCTGGAATGGCGAACCCGAGCACAAGGAGATGAGAAATGAGGTGCGTTTTAGAAACCTTTCCCGATCACACGGTGTACCACCTTCTGGGTTTCTCATGCATGTTTTCGAGGTAGGAAGATGCCCTTGAACCTGGAGATTTGGGACCCATGGGATGGGTAACAGGCAGTATTACTTTAAAGGCTCTGCGTTTGCTCCCCCAACCTCACCAAACCTCTCAGCCCCGAGAGTGTCCACCCTTATGTCTCATCCAGCTGTGGGTCTAGATATGGTCAATCCAGGTTGCATCACAGCCCCTGAACGAATTTTGTAAGAATTTCTCTCTCTTTCACTGTCTGTGTTTCACGGGTTTTTAAAAGTAATTTATTTTTATAATGGGGTTTAGCTGCTTTTCACGGCTGTGTTTCTGCCGCTTTACACCCACTTGACTCACTTCCAGAGAGATATCAATACATAGGTTTTAAGATTCTTACTAGTCAGATATATTCTTGTGCGGTGAATAGGGGGTGTGGAGTCCAGTTCACTGAGCAAGGAGTAGGTCTTTCTATTACATATTGGGTTTATGGAACGGTATCTGAGCTCATTTGAAACCCTTGTTTTATGCATCACCCCACGCCACCTTTCCCGTTAAGCAGCCATAGTGTGTTTTGTAAACTTGTGACTCTGTTCTGTTTTGTAATTCAGTTCAAGTGTAGCGGTTTTTACATTCCCTCTATAAGTGATAGCTTATGATAAGTGTCTTTTTCTGTGTGACTTATTTCACTTAGAATCGTCGTAGCTAAAGCCACTCATCATGCTGCTACTAGCCTTATGACATTGATTTCATGGCTGAGTGATATTCCATTGTACATAAGGACCACCACTTCTTTATCCATTTTTCTCTTTCCTGGGATATTTGAGGTGTCATGAAGTGGAGGTTCTTGTCAACAGAGCAGCCCTAAACTTTGGGGTGCCTGTGTCTTGCTGATTTTTAGTTTTCCCAATTTATACGCCCATGAGTGGAAGTGCCCTATGCGCTCTAAGCTGTGTTTTTTCGATGTTTCAGGACACACCGTACACTTCTCCAGAGTGGCTGTTGGCAATTTACATCCCGCCCATCAGCGTAGCAAGGCTCCCATTTCTCCATGGCCTGTCCTGCATTTCTGGTTTTGACACTTTTTTCCGCATGGCCCTTTTGACCGATGGGAAGCGAGACTTCTTTGTAGCGCTGATTTGCCTTTCCAGGTTGCTTGGTTGGCCAAAAAGGGCGTATGCGTTTTTTCCTGAATATATTCAGGAAAAAACGCATACGCCCTTTTTGGCCAAGGGCATCATTGTCGACGTTTTGCCGCTTTTCATGTGCTTTAAAGGCGATTCGAATCGACCTCCTGAAATCTGTTTCCTGCAATTCTGCCTTGCTTTCAGATCCTCTTCGTTGCCTTCCCTCAATATATTTGTGGACGAGAGTTATCATTTATAACTCTGCAGGTTTGTGAATTGCAGTGCCCCTGAGCTCCATTTTTCAACTCGCTTTTTTGGGAGCTGGCCGCAAAAGCGCAGGATTGCCTCAGGCCCTATTCTGCTTCCGGGCGGCAGGCTGAGCCTGTGGTTAATTCTTCTTCCTGATGGGAAAATAGAGTGACCTGTGCCTGTCCCAACACCTAGAGCTAGTCTCTCATTGGCTCCCCCTCTTCCCGTTCATCCTCAGGACAAATTGCAAGCTGTACGGAACGGGAGGTTACAGGTGCTGATTCTCCAAGGAGGGAGATTGCTAGTAAAGCGGCTGGAATGGCGAACCCGAGCACAAGGAGATGAGAGATGAGGTGCGTTTTAGAAACCTTTCCCGATCACACGGTGTACCACCTTCTGGGTTTCTCATGCATGTTTTCGAGGTAGGAAGATGCCCTTGAACCTGGAGATTTGGGACCCATGGGATGGGTAACAGGCAGTATTACTTTAAAGGCTCTGCGTTTGCTCCCCCAACCTCACCAAACCTCTCAGCCCCGAGAGTGTCCACCCTTATGTCTCATCCAGCTGTGGGTCTAGATATGGTCAATCCAGGTTGCATCACAGCCCCTGAACGAATTTTGTAAGAATTTCTCTCTCTTTCACTGTCTGTGTTTCACGGGTTTTTAAAAGTAATTTATTTTTATAATGGGGTTTAGCTGCTTTTCACGGCTGTGTTTCTGCCGCTTTACACCCACTTGACTCACTTCCAGAGAGATATCAATACATAGGTTTTAAGATTCTTACTAGTCAGATATATTCTTGTGCGGTGAATAGGGGGTGTGGAGTCCAGTTCACTGAGCAAGGAGTAGGTCTTTCTATTACATATTGGGTTTATGGAACGGTATCTGAGCTCATTTGAAACCCTTGTTTTATGCATCACCCCACCCCACCTTTCCCGTTAAGCAGCCATAGTGTGTTTTGTAAACGTGTGACTCTGTTCTGTTTTGTAATTCAGTTCAAGTGTAGCGGTTTTTACATTCCCTCTATAAGTGATAGCTTATGATAAGTGTCTTTTTCTGTGTGACTTATTTCACTTAGAATCGTCGTAGCTAAAGCCACTCATCATGCTGCTACTAGCCTTATGACATTGATTTCATGGCTGAGTGATATTCCATTGTACATAAGGACCACCACTTCTTTATCCATTTTTCTCTTTCCTGGGATATTTGAGGTGTCATGAAGTGGAGGTTCTTGTCAACAGAGCAGCCCTAAACTTTGGGGTGCCTGTGTCTTGCTGATTTTTAGTTTTCCCAATTTATATGCCCATGAGTGGAAGTGCCCTATGCGCTCTAAGCTGTGTTTTTTCGATGTTTCAGGACACACCGTACACTTCTCCAGAGTGGCTGTTGGCAATTTACATCCCGCCCATCAGCGTAGCAAGGCTCCCATTTCTCCATGGCCTGTCCTGCATTTCTGGTTTTGACACTTTTTTCCGCATGGCCCTTTTGACCGATGGGAAGCGAGACTTCTTTGTAGCGCTGATTTGCCTTTCCAGGTTGCTTGGTTGGCCAAAAAGGGCGTATGCGTTTTTTCCTGAATATATTCAGGAAAAAACGCATACGCCCTTTTTGGCCAAGGGCATCATTGTCGACGTTTTGCCGCTTTTCATGTGCTTTAAAGGCGATTCGAATCGACCTCCTGAAATCTGTTTCCTGCAAATCTGCCTTGCTTTCAGATCCTCTTCGTTGCCTTCCCTCAATATATTTGTGGACGAGAGTTATCATTTATAACTCTGCAGGTTTGTGAATTGCAGTGCCCCTGAGCTCCATTTTTCAACTCGCTTTTTTGGGAGCTGGCCGCAAAAGCGCAGGATTGCCTCAGGCCCTATTCTGCTTCCGGGCGGCAGGCTGAGCCTGTGGTTAATTCTTCTTCCTGATGGGAAAATAGAGTGACCTGTGCCTGTCCCAACACCTAGAGCTAGTCTCTCATTGGCTCCCCCTCTTCCCGTTCATCCTCAGGACAAATTGCAAGCTGTACGGAACGGGAGGTTACAGGTGCTGATTCTCCAAGGAGGGAGATTGCTAGTAAAGCGGCTGGAATGGCGAACCCGAGCACAAGGAGATGAGAAATGAGGTGCGTTTTAGAAACCTTTCCCGATCACACGGTGTACCACCTTCTGGGTTTCTCATGCATGTTTTCGAGGTAGGAAGATGCCCTTGAACCTGGAGATTTGGGACCCATGGGATGGGTAACAGGCAGTATTACTTTAAAGGCTCTGCGTTTGCTCCCCCAACCTCACCAAACCTCTCAGCCCCGAGAGTGTCCACCCTTATGTCTCATCCAGCTGTGGGTCTAGATATGGTCAATCCAGGTTGCATCACAGCCCCTGAACGAATTTTGTAAGAATTTCTCTCTCTTTCACTGTCTTTGTTTCACGGGTTTTTAAAAGTAATTTATTTTTATAATGGGGTTTAGCTGCTTTTCACGGCTGTGTTTCTGCCGCTTTACACCCACTTGACTCACTTCCAGAGAGATATCAATACATAGGTTTTAAGATTCTTACTAGTCAGATATATTCTTGTGCGGTGAATAGGGGGTGTGGAGTCCAGTTCACTGAGCAAGGAGTAGGTCTTTCTATTACATATTGGGTTTATGGAACGGTATCTGAGCTCATTTGAAACCCTTGTTTTATGCATCACCCCACCCCACCTTTCCCGTTAAGCAGCCATAGTGTGTTTTGTAAACTTGTGACTCTGTTCTGTTTTGTAATTCAGTTCAAGTGTAGCGGTTTTTACATTCCCTCTATAAGTGATAGCTTATGATAAGTGTCTTTTTCTGTGTGACTTATTTCACTTAGAATCGTCGTAGCTAAAGCCACTCATCATGCTGCTACTAGCCTTATGACATTGATTTCATGGCTGAGTGATATTCCATTGTACATAAGGACCACCACTTCTTTATCCATTTTTCTCTTTCCTGGGATATTTGAGGTGTCATGAAGTGGAGGTTCTTGTCAAAAGAGCAGCCCTAAACTTTGGGGTGCCTGTGTCTTGCTGATTTTTAGTTTTCCCAATTTATACGCCCATGAGTGGAAGTGCCCTATGCGCTCTAAGCTGTGTTTTTTCGATGTTTCAGGACACACCGTACACTTCTCCAGAGTGGCTGTTGGCAATTTACATCCCGCCCATCAGCGTAGCAAGGCTCCCATTTCTCCATGGCCTGTCCTGCATTTCTGGTTTTGACACTTTTTTCCGCATGGCCCTTTTGACCGATGGGAAGCGAGACTTCTTTGTAGCGCTGATTTGCCTTTCCAGGTTGCTTGGTTGGCCAAAAAGGGCGTATGCGTTTTTTCCTGAATATATTCAGGAAAAAACGCATACGCCCTTTTTGGCCAAGGGCATCATTGTCGACATTTTGCCGCTTTTCATGTGCTTTAAAGGCGATTCGAATCGACCTCCTGAAATCTGTTTCCTGCAATTCTGCCTTGCTTTCAGATCCTCTTCGTTGCCTTCCCTCAATATATTTGTGGACGAGAGTTATCATTTATAACTCTGCAGGTTTGTGAATTGCAGTGCCCCTGAGCTCCATTTTTCAACTCGCTTTTTTGGGAGCTGGCCGCAAAAGCGCAGGATTGCCTCAGGCCCTATTCTGCTTCCGGGCGGCAGGCTGAGCCTGTGGTTAATTCTTCTTCCTGATGGGAAAATAGAGTGACCTGTGCCTGTCCCAACACCTAGAGCTAGTCTCTCATTGGCTCCCCCTCTTCCCGTTCATCCTCAGGACAAATTGCAAGCTGTACGGAACGGGAGGTTAAAGGTGCTGATTCTCCAAGGAGGGAGATTGCTAGTAAAGCGGCTGGAATGGCGAACCCGAGCACAAGGAGATGAGAAATGAGGTGCGTTTTAGAAACCTTTCCCGATCACATGGTGTACCACCTTCTGGGTTTCTCATGCATGTTTTCGAGGTAGGAAGATGCCCTTGAACCTGGAGATTTGGGACCCATGGGATGGGTAACAGGCAGTATTACTTTAAAGGCTCTGCGTTTGCTCCCCCAACCTCACCAAACCTCTCAGCCCCGAGAGTGTCCACCCTTATGTCTCATCCAGCTGTGGGTCTAGATATGGTCAATCCAGGTTGCATCACAGCCCCTGAACGAATTTTGTAAGAATTTCTCTCTCTTTCACTGTCTGTGTTTCACGGGTTTTTAAAAGTAATTTATTTTATAATGGGGTTTAGCTGCTTTTCACGGCTGTGTTTCTGCCGCTTTACAGCCACTTGACTCACTTCCAGAGAGATATCAATACATAGGTTTTAAGATTCTTACTAGTCAGATATATTCTTGTGCGGTGAATAGGGGGTGTGGAGTCCAGTTCACTGAGCAAGGAGTAGGTCTTTCTATTACATATTGGGTTTATGGAACGGTATCTGAGCTCATTTGAAACCCTTGTTTTATGCATCACCCCACCCCACCTTTCCCGTTAAGCAGCCATAGTGTGTTTTGTAAACTTGTGACTCTGTTCTGTTTTGTAATTCAGTTCAAGTGTAGCGGTTTTTACATTCCCTCTATAAGTGATAGCTTATGATAAGTGTCTTTTTCTGTGTGACTTATTTCACTTAGAATCGTCGTAGCTAAAGCCACTCATCATGCTGCTACTAGCCTTATGACATTGATTTCATGGCTGAGTGATATTCCATTGTACATAAGGACCACCACTTCTTTATCCATTTTTCTCTTTCCTGGGATATTTGAGGTGTCATGAAGTGGAGGTTCTTGTCAAAAGAGCAGCCCTAAACTTTGGGGTGCCTGTGTCTTGCTGATTTTTAGTTTTCCCAATTTATACGCCCATGAGTGGAAGTGCCCTATGCGCTCTAAGCTGTGTTTTTTCGATGTTTCAGGACACACCGTACCCTTCTCCAGAGTGGCTGTTGGCAATTTACATCCCGCCCATCAGCGTAGCAAGGCTCCCATTTCTCCATGGCCTGTCCTGCATTTCTGGTTTTGACACTTTTTTCCGCATGGCCCTTTTGACCGATGGGAAGCGAGACTTCTTTGTAGCGCTGATTTGCCTTTCCAGGTTGCTTGGTTGGCCAAAAAGGGCGTATGCGTTTTTTCCTGAATATATTCAGGAAAAAACGCATACGCCCTTTTTGGCCAAGGGCATCATTGTCGACGTTTTGCCGCTTTTCATGTGCTTTAAAGGCGATTGGAATCGACCTCCTGAAATCTGTTTCCTGCAATTCTGCCTTGCTTTCAGATCCTCTTCGTTGCCTTCCCTCAATATATTTGTGGACGAGAGTTATCATTTATAACTCTGCAGGTTTGTGAATTGCAGTGCCCCTGAGCTCCATTTTTCAACTCGCTTTTTTGGGAGCTGGCCGCAAAAGCGCAGGATTGCCTCAGGCCCTATTCTGCTTCCGGGCGGCAGGCTGAGCCTGTGGTTAATTCTTCTTCCTGATGCGAAAATAGAGTGACCTGTGCCTGTCCCAACACCTAGAGCTAGTCTCTCATTGGCTCCCCCTCTTCCCGTTCATCCTCAGGACAAATTGCAAGCTGTACGGAACGGGAGGTTACAGGTGCTGATTCTCCAAGGAGGGAGATTGCTAGTAAAGCGGCTGGAATGGCGAACCCGAGCACAAGGAGATGAGAAATGAGGTGCGTTTTAGAAACCTTTCCCGATCACACGGTGTACCACCTTCTGGGTTTCTCATGCATGTTTTCGAGGTAGGAAGATGCCCTTGAACCTGGAGATTTGGGACCCATGGGATGGGTAACAGGCAGTATTACTTTAAAGGCTCTGCGTTTGCTCCCCCAACCTCACCAAACCTCTCAGCCCCGAGAGTGTCCACCCTTATGTCTCATCCAGCTGTGGGTCTAGATATGGTCAATCCAGGTTGCATCACAGCCCCTGAACGAATTTTGTAAGAATTTCTCTCTCTTTCACTGTCTGTGTTTCACGGGTTTTTAAAAGTAATTTATTTTTATAATGGGGTTTAGCTGCTTTTCACGGCTGTGTTTCTGCCGCTTTACACCCACTTGACTCACTTCCAGAGAGATATCAATACATAGGTTTTATGATTCTTACTAGTCAGATATATTCTTGTGCGGTGAATAGGGGGTGTGGAGTCCAGTTCACTGAGCAAGGAGTAGGTCTTTCTATTACATATTGGGTTTATGGAACGGTATCTGAGCTCATTTGAAACCCTTGTTTTATGCATCACCCCACCCCACCTTTCCCGTTAAGCAGCCATAGTGTGTTTTGTAAACTTGTGACTCTGTTCTGTTTTGTAATTCAGTTCAAGTGTAGCGGTTTTTACATTCCCTCTATAAGTGATAGCTTATGATAAGTGTCTTTTTCTGTGTGACTTATTTCACTTAGAATCGTCGTAGCTAAAGCCACTCATCATGCTGCTACTAGCCTTATGACATTGATTTCATGGCTGAGTGATATTCCATTGTACATAAGGACCACCACTTCTTTATCCATTTTTCTCTTTCCTGGGATATTTGAGGTGTCATGAAGTGGAGGTTCTTGTCAAAAGAGCAGCCCTAAACTTTGGGGTGCCTGTGTCTTGCTGATTTTTAGTTTTCCCAATTTATACGCCCATGAGTGGAAGTGCCCTATGCGCTCTAAGCTGTGTTTTTTCGATGTTTCAGGACACACCGTACCCTTCTCCAGAGTGGCTGTTGGCAATTTACATCCCGCCCATCAGCGTAGCAAGGCTCCCATTTCTCCATGGCCTGTCCTGCATTTCTGGTTTTGACACTTTTTTCCGCATGGCCCTTTTGACCGATGGGAAGCGAGACTTCTTTGTAGCGCTGATTTGCCTTTCCAGGTTGCTTGGTT